>NC_134360.1:215298875-215605750 GCF_048569485.1 Anomaloglossus baeobatrachus | reverse complement strand
TATATTGATGAATTCAAAGCAGCATCAATATTTGTTAAAGCGACACTATCTGTGAAAAACAGCTGTGCATTCGGGAATTTTGCCAGCTCTGTTCTCTGCAGAAATAAACATGTTAAATATATCTTGATGCGTACAGAGAAGCATTGATCTTTGCTGTTACATTATGCATTTATATTAAAAAATAAATGGGTTCTCAGCTTGGAGAAAAAGGGATTCCAAGTTTTAGTGCAAAATTGTCTGTAAAATATAACTTCTAAATCACAAAAGCTAAGGAGCAACATTAATGATGTCTAAGGAAATAGGATATCTTGGCCAAAATCATTTTCATAATTGTTAAAGATTTGTCGGAAGAGAAAATTGTCATCCAAGGATAGCGTAAGTCATCGATCTTTTCTTAGACGGTTAAATGATTGCCACTAAATTATCCCCACGGTACTACAATCTAACTAAAACTCTGGTCTTCAAGAGGTTCAGTTACACAAACTTTAGTTAAAGTTCCTTAAGGAAGGCTAATGTACAATGCCTTGAAAAGGTATTCATTCCGATGTTTTGGCTACATTGAGTAAAATTAGAGAAGATCTGAAGCAACTCATTGACCAAAGATATATTTCAGCCCGGGAAAAAATGTATGGGCTTTTTCTATGAGTTCGCAGACAAATGCGGGGGACCCATGGCAAGACACGTACATCCAAGGGCACCTAAAGGCCCCGTCACACACAGAGATAAATCTTTGGCAGATCTGTGGTTGCAGTGAATAATGGACATATTGTTCGATTTGTCCACAGCCACAAACCTGGCACTGATTGTCCACAATTTCACCGCAACCACAGATCTGCCGCAGATTTATCTCTGTGTATGACAGGGCCTTTACACCTACATCCCAAAGATTAGAAACACTGGAGGGAATGAAGTTCATGAATCGGGTAAAATAGTTCAGGCAGTTAAAGAATATTATGAATCTCTTTACAATATCAAATGTAAATATGCAGATATCTCTCCGGCTCGACAGCAGTTGAAAATTAATCAATATATTCACAAAACAGTGTTACCTCAGCTATCGGAGGAAACTAGTGACGAATTGGACCAACCGATAACATTAGAAGAGGTAAATGAGGCAATCTCATTGGCTCCACTGAACAAATGCCCAGGCCCAGATGGGTTCTCGGCCAAATTTTATAAACTTCTGTCCCCGACCTTGGCACCCTTCCTGGTTAAAGTGTTTAATGAGGTCTCTTCAACTTGTACGTTCCCCAAACAAACATTAGAAGCACACATATCCCTTATTCCTAAAACGGGGAAGGATCCAAACTTATGCCCCAGCTATAGACCGATCTCTTTAATTAACCTGGATATAAAATTGTTTTTCAAAATTATAGCATTCAGATTAGCTACTCATTTGCCATACTTGATTCACAAAGACCAAATAGGTTTTATTCCAACAAGAGAGGCCAGAGAGAGTACTATAAAAACCCTTTTGCTTATGTCTCATGTTAAATCTAAACAAATAACTTCATGCATTTTATCTATCGATGCTGAAAAATTCGACCGTGTGAGTTGGTCTTTTCTACAGAGCGCCCTAAAGCAGATTAATATTGGCCCGAAGCTGCTTGATAAAATAATGGATCTATATCAGAACCCATCAGCAAGGGTTAGATGTATCGGGATGCACTCGAGCCCCTTCGGGATCGCAAATGGGACCAGACAGGGATGCCCCTTGTCCCCATTACTGTACGCTATAGTGATGGAGCATTTGGCGGTAGCCTTGAGAAATAATCCTGACATTGGGGGCATCTCTATCGGTCAGAACAGCTATAAGTTGTCACTATACGCAGATGACTTATTATTGTATGTCACAAATCCTAGAGTGTCTATGCCAGCGATCCTTAGGGAGTTCGACATGTGAGCAATTATAAAGTTAACCTAACGAAATCTGAAATTTTAAATATTAATTTACCATCCTCAGAACAGATTATTCTACAAAAAGTGTTTCCTTTTAAGTAGTGCTCTACGCTCTACTTCAATGCAGTATCTGGGGGTACGATTGACAGCAGACCCCACACAACTCTTCCGACTGAACTACAAACCGATTCTTGACAAAATTATGACTGACATCCAGAGGTACAAAGGGGCGAAATTATCGTGGTTCGGGAAGATTAATGCCATTAAGATGGATATCCTCCCGAAGCTGCTTTATATTTTCCAGGCGGTCCCAATAAAAATACCAAAAAATTTTTTTAAACAACTCAATACAGTATATTCCAGCTTTGCCTGGGGGCAAAAGAGACCACGATTGGCCCATAGATTTTTATGTAGACATAAAAGTAAAGGGGGGACGGGTCTCCTGGACTTTCAAGGCTATCACAGAGTGGCAGTATTGATAAGGATTGTAGACTGGTTCCATGGGGAAGCTGGAAAGGAGTGGTCTCCCTTGAGAAAGACATGTCAACAGTCTCCTTAACCTCACTACCTTGGATCTCTAAAAAACCCCGTCAAAATATCTCACTTACTGTTTCTTTAACTCGGGATGGGATAAAGATTTGGGATACCGTGAACAAAAACCAGACCTTGTCGTATGTACCAGGGCCCATGACACCATTATTCGACAATCCTGACTTTCCCCCAGGGATGAATGTCAACAAATTTTTAGTGTGGCCATCGACCCATGGTGTTAGACTGGGTCAAGTTGTGTCGGCTTCCCAACCCTTTCCTACCATCTCTAGCTTAAGAGATAACTTCCCGGACCAATCAGTACCTTGGTTTGCATACCTCCAATTACAGTCATTTGTGGCTGCCCTTCAGATGAGAGGGATGACAAGTGCCAAATTAACCCAATTTGACTCTTTTTTGCTCCAGGACACTACTCCTAAACACACATCTCAGGTGTATTCAACTCTTACTCAACACCAGAATGATGATGAGCCTTGGTTTAAAAAAGAATGGGAAAGGGAACTGGGCAATACCAAGGGATCAGTGGGAGAGAGCTTTCTTTTGTGCACACAAACTCCTGATGGCGTGTAAAGCACAGGAACAGAACTATAGAATAATTACTATATGGTACAAATGCCCAGAAAAAAAATCTACCCTTCAATATCGGAAGTGTGTTGGAGATGCGATGCGGCCCCGGGCAGTATGCCACATTTCTGGTGGGAGTGTCAGCCAATACAGCAATTGTGGTCCAAGATTTTGGAGGTCTATGCTCAGGTCACCGGAGTGAAGGTGCACTAAACCCCCCAGTTATGCTTGTTATCTATGATCCCAGGCTCAGTTAAGACAATTAAGCAAGGTCTTTTAAAACATTGTGTTACTGCAGCTCACGCTCCAGAAAATGGAGATCATCTGTTGCCCCCACTCTGAAGGATTGGGTGACAGAAATGGACGCCTTGAGTAGAATGGAACGGCTCACTTCCTACAATCAATTGTACATGGATAGATATTATTTGGTTTGGCAAAGCTGGATTATGTTCCGAGATTCGCCTTATCTCCAGAGGTGGATCTAGATTTACCTATCACAAAGAGGTTAGTCACCTTGGAATGGTTAAATGACATAATACGAGGTACATAAGCTCTCATATCCCTCCCCCCCAAGCCTTCCCTTAATCTGTCATTGTTTGTGTATATGTTTCCCCTGTCGTTGTCGTCTTTCTCTTAGTCTTTTTTCTTTCTCTGACTTTCTTTCCATTTTTCTCTTAATCTTGTTTTCCTTTTTTTTTCTCTCTATGATATGGTCTTGATGTAAGGACTCTGTTATGGGTTTATTAATATAGCATAAGGATTGTGTTTTACACGTGTTGTACTTGATGGTTTATCACATGCTCAATATCCTTTTGGGTATGATATGCAATGAGACTATTTACAATTGTTCTTTGATACATGTGTTGATTCACATTCTGATGTAACTTGCATTTCAATTTTCAATAAAATTTGTTTAAGAAAAAAAAAGTATTCATTCCCTGTGAATTTTTCCACGTTTTTTTTCAAGTTAGACCCACAAACTTAAAGCGCACCAATCACCAGGATTTTCCTATATAACCTAAAGCCAGTGCTATACTGGCACTTTGATGCTGATTCTATACATACATTTAGTTTTCAGCTGGGATATATAGGTTTTGAAACACAAGCAAGTAAAGTTTGTAAAATGTACAGCTTTTTGAATGGCAGCAGCTGATAGCTGGGGTGGGTTTTGATAGTGATTATCGCCCCCTTGCCTGTTGTTGAAAAATGTTGGCAATTTTCTTGGCCATCTTTCAGCCTGATGATGCTGTTTCTCTTTTGGGAAATTTTCATGGCTGCTCCTTGATTCAGATCAGTGATCTCTCTCATTGGAATCTACCTAATAACTCACTGAGATGTTAGGGAATGTTAGGGCAGGTTGTAATTTGAAGTATAAAGGAAGAAAAAGATTTTTCAAACATCAAGAGCAAAACAGTAACAATGCAGTGACATGACAGGATTCTCCTGATGAAGTCAGCTTGACTGGCGCAACACGTTGGGTCTTGTAGTGAGATTCCTGCACCTTGCATTGCTGCCCGGGTAATCCTGTATAGTCGTTATTGAGACTTATATCTGGCTATTTCACCTGTGATCTATATTGCCTGGTGGTAGGCTTATGGCTTCCCTTAACCAGTAGGTGCAATGCTTGATTGTATATGGGATGCATATCTAGAATACTTAGAGTTCCCTAGGGGACAGAGTCCATTTTTTATCTTGGATTGTGTGTTTTCCCAGAATTATTGAATATGTGCCAGGTTTGAATTATGCAGGAAACAGTATTTTGTATGTTTGTTTTTAAATGATTTTAAATGTTTTTTTTCACCCCATGTATAATAAAATCTATATTATTCGCACTAATCAAGGTCCATGCCAAGTTATTATCTATTATCCTGAACCCTGGTGCCTTTTTGTATCAATTGTTGTTCCAATGACAGGAATCTTAATCATTTATCATAGGCTAAATAGTTCCCACTGGTGAAATTCCCAGCATCTGCATTATATATATATATATATATATATATGCCTCTTCTGCTGTGATTGGTGGTCCCAACTGCGTTCTGTTTTGGCAGCCATGGTTGATACGTATACGCCTCTGTCGTTGCCGGAATCGTTGGGAGGAATGCTGTGTGACGGTGTCTTGGTCAAACAATATATCGCTGAACGATGTAGCGTCGTTTGTGAGATGGGTACGTGTGACTGCTACAAAATGACCTATGAGTGATCGCTACAAATCGTAGCAACGATCTGGGCATGTCACATCGATAACGAGATCGCTAGTGATATCGTTGTGTGTAAAGCGGCCTTAAGAGATGATGGGTCATATTCATGATCACATTGTTTCTAAAATATCTGCATGTATCGACATGATCCCTTCTGTTATCAGGACTCAGGACTTTACATATGATCCACTCTCTTTTTAGGCTTTGTTGGGTTGGTGGTGGTCTATTAATAGAGTTTATTATATGTAAAAGTCATAAAAGCTGTGACAAAGCCTCACGGCAAACAAGGGGCAGTTGTTCAGAGATCTGTAATCTGGGGCTGATGTAAAGCGAGCCACTTATCGACTAGATTTATGAGTGCTATGTCTCATAGTCATGCGCAATACACCTTATATTCCTTTAAATATTCTACTTCAAAGAAAATCTGTACAAAGATTTGTAGTGTCTAATATATATGAGTGCTTTTTATGTCTAGATGTTCCTGTCTCTTTAATCACCTGTTAATCATTAGAGGTTAATGAGTGTAACTAATGGGCAATGCGCAGCATTTCTAGCATCGGGACCATGGCATAAATGTTGCAATTGACTCTGGCTTGGAGCCCAGTTTTAATAAATGTAATGAGTTTCTTATGACCAAGATCAACTACTAGAAAATGTTACAAGGCAACCTGGAAGGTATCCAAGGCATTAGAGCCTAAAAGACTGTAAAAAATAAAATAGCTAGGTAGATAAATACAATGTAGTTAATTCTGTGTAATCCAAGTCATAAATAGATAATTCCAGTATACAGTGGAACCTTGGATTACGAGCATAATTGGTTCCGGGACTGTGCTCTTAAACCAAGTTACTCTTATATCAAAGCAAATTTTCCCATAGGAAATAATTGAAACGCAGACAATTCGTTCCACAACGCAAAAATATTTACTGAATTTATACAAATTTATTACAGTAATACAAAATAATGTAAAGTATGCAAATAAAAATATTACAGTACACTAATACAAAATACTGTACAGTAAAACACATATAAAACAGATTAAACTGGACATTAGCTTACAATAGAATTGTTGGTGTTCGAGAGGTACAGTATAAGCAATGTGCTGCACTGGTTATCAATAAGAAAGTATAATACTGTATCCACAAATGATAATTAATAGACATGCTACTGTACTCTACAATGGTATACTGTATACAGTAAACAGGACATATGGACAGAAAGTTACCTCCAGAGCGGGTCAGAGCGCGGTGAAAGGACAGAACCGGAAGTGTACACGGTGAGTATTTGCTCTTATTGCAAAGCATTGCTCTTAAACCAAGTTACAAATTTTTAGAAAGCTTTACTTGTCTTGCAAAACGCTCTCAAACCAAGTTACTCTTAAACCAAGGTTCCACTGTATTAGGTTCCTCTCTATGGCCTCGATTCATCAAAGCAATTTTACCAAATTCTGGGCTAATTTGCTTTGAAAATTAGCAAAATTTTGTTGTAACTTGGAGTTGAGGAAAAATGTTGCAAGTTTTGGTGTTTTCACGCTAGTTTCTCCCAGCTACGCCAAAGTGCATGTAGCTATTATGTAATGGGAGTGCGATGTCTAAATCATGATGAGCTGTACCCCAAAAATCATACTCTGGTTAGAGGCTGGTGTAAGAGTTCTGGCATGATGCCTAGAGGAGCATGCCGCTTGTCAGATGCTGCTGATTCATAAAGAGGAGTGCACCTCTTCATGAATTAGGAAAGTCTGACACCACCAATGACTTTCTCGCCGGTTTTGCTGAATTAGGGCATATGGCAATAGAACTGAACGTACAGAGATGGCCAAGCGCAGTGTTGTATGGAGACGCACAGCACATCTATAACCACCTGCCTTATTCAGTTCCTTCTGACTTTGGTTTTGTAACCAGAGTATCACAATGTGACTGCAGGATAGTAAAGGACTGGGTACTCTTAAGCTGGGGTCACACTAAGCGACAGCGACAACGACGTCGCTGTTACGTCACCATTTTCTGTGACGTAACAGCGACCTTGTAAGTCGCTGTTATGATCGCTGCTTAGCTGTCAAACACAGCAGAAGCAGCGATCATAACGTCGCTGTGCTACATGTGCAGAGAGCAGGGAGCCGCGCTTAGCGCTGGCTCCTTGCTCTCCTAGGTACAGTACACATCGGGTTAATTACCCGATGTGTGCTGCAGCTACATGTCACACTGCAGAGAGCAGGGAGCCGTGCGCACTGCTTAGCGCTGGCTCCTTGCTCTCCTTGCTACAGTATACATCGGGTTAATTACCCGATGTGTACTGCAGCCACATGTGCACAGAGCAGGAGCCAGCGCTGGCAGCAAGACCGGAGGCTGGTAACGAAGGTAAATATCGGGTAACCAGGGAAAGGGCTTCCCTTGGTTACCCGATGTTTACGCTGGTTACAGCTTACCGCAGGCTGCCAGACGCCGGCTCCTGCTCCCTGCTCGCTTCATTTCGTCGCTCTCCCGCTGTCACACACAGCGATGTGTGAGTCACAGCGGGAGAGTGACGACCAAAAAATGAAGCTGGACATTCAGCAACGACCGGCGACCTCACAGCAGGGGCCAGGTCGTTGCTGGATGTCACACACAGCGACAGCGACGGGACGTCGCTGCAACGTCACAGAAAATGGTGACGTAGCAGCGACGTCGTTGTCGTTGTCGCTGTGTGTGACACCAGCTTTATACTGTCCCTCACAGTAGGGGACCCTAGTCTATCCCTGACTTCTGGATTACCTCTGAAGGTGTAGATGCCAGAGTCTCGTGTCGTACTGTCATACTTACCAGATCTAATCTCTACCCCCAGGGAAGGAAGGGGCAGGAGTGTGATAAAAACACAGATTAAGTCAGAGAAGGGGGAAAAAAACCCAGACACACTGTAAACATACAGGAATAAACAGTAAAAGAATAAAGAGAAAAAAAGAGCAGGAAGGTAGCAACAAAAAACAAAAAGGGTTAACACAGCAACCACTCACAGCAATAAAACACAACAACCACCAGTAAGTTTGGGTCACAACACCTCACTAGACCTGAATAGGTAAGCTATAGCTGGCATCAATGGAATAGTCCAGCTAGCATACATAGAAAGGGAGCAAATGTGACTGGCTCCCCACATCATGTGATCAAAGCAACTAACAAGCAGCCTAGCAGACATTAATTCTTGCTAGCCTGCCTACATATGTGGGCCAACGTCTGTGGCTCCCTGCGCTGATCACAGACATCAGAGAAGTTAGCAGGCAGAGTGACGGAATCTGTAGTTTCCACAGATCCTGACACCACCATGACAGCTGGCGATGCATGCAAAAATCTCCTTGTGACACAGAGGGATTCAAGGGAGAATAATGGACACAAATCCCCCATTGTTGCGGTCACTTTTTATACATTCTTGACCAAGCATCTTCAAGAGAAGAGAACATGGACTACTACAAATAGGTGAGAGAGAAAAGCAAGAAACCCGGGAATAGAAAGAATGTAAATGAAATCTAAATACTTCCGACTTTGATTTTCCAGTATCTATAGTGTCATCAAGAGATTTGAGGCATATTGTACATTATTAACAAATATCTCTGTAGAAGAACAAACTGGAGAGGTGTTGAAATGAAGATCAAGACACTCGTCGTCTCTCTAGGGTTTAAAGAGATAAACATTGCTGGACGGGTTGATTTACAAGCAGATTTATTAGTATGTGCTCACCTTCTGCTCTGTGCATGCCGACATAGTGAATGTGTGTGGATGATTTCTGCCTCCTCTTTATCTGATCACGTTTTTTGATATGGGTTCATCAGACAAAAAGAAGGCGTGGAATTCATTCATTCATTTATTCATTCAGCGTTGTTCTTCCGAACAAATTGCTTCATTTCTGCTTCAATTTGAAAAATAAAATAATTTTATGGGAGAAATACAATTAAAAGTGTGCTACAAAAAAACTTGTTTTCAGTCCTGAACAGGGACCTATATCAGCTAAAGGCCCCATCACACGCAGCGATATATCGCCGGAGTCACGGAATCCGTGACGCACATCTGGCATCGTTAGCGACGTCGTTGCGTGTGACAGCAAGGAACGACCGTTAATGATGGAAAATACTCACCTTATCGTCCATTGTTGACACGTCGTTCCTTTTTAAAAAATCGTTGATTGTTGAGGACGTTGGTTGTTCATCGTTTCCAAGGCAGCACACATCGCTATGTGTGACACCCCGGGAACGACAAACAACAGCTTACCTGCGGCCGCCGGCAATGCGGAAGGAAGAAGGTGGGCGGGATGTTACGTCCCACTCACCTCCGCCCCTCCGCTTCTATTGGGCGACCGCTTAGTGACGTCGCTGTGACGCCGCACAACCCGCCTGTTAGAAAGGAGGCGTTTCGCCGGCAACAGCGACGTCGCTAAGCAGGTAAGTCTGTGCGACAGCTCCAAACGATTTTGTGCGCCACGGGCGCACAAACAACGGGGGCGGGTGCTTTCACCAACGATATCGCTAGCGATATTGCTGCGTTTAACACCCCCTTTACATCTCAATCTTTCCAGGTTTGATCACATTACAAGAAAGACAACAATCTAGCAGTGGATACACCGTCAACTTCCTAAAATATCACAATTCCATACCATACACCTTATCGCCATTAACCATGTTCTACAGATTCATCAGGATCAGGAACCCCGTGTTCACAATAGTTCCATGGTAATCCTGTTTTGTCCAACTACTAATGATGAGTGAAGGTCACTTCTCATCTCTACCTCCGAATGGCTACATAGCATTTTGCATAGAGTGGCTGTCGAGCATGTGCATTGCCACTGACAGTAACAAGCCTTTTGCTATGTAATCTGAGAGCATCATGATGTAGGGTTAGAGATCCTGATTCCAGAAATGTGTCACTTATTGATTTGCTTGATGTACTTTTCTATAAAATCACAGTTTTCTCATTTCTACCTGTTTCTAAATCCAGAGATCTGTGTAACCCTGCCCATACCACTGATTTGCAGCTTTCTGTGTACACTGTCTATTGAAAGAAAACTGTTAATTAGTCGTAGGTAGTGATGGGCGGATTCACAGATAACTGGGATCGTCAGGTCCCGTCGGATTTAAAAAAAAAAAAAAACGGTACCGAGCCAGATGCCGGTCCCCATATAAGTTGATTAAAAATGGTGGTAGACTTGATAGGGGAACAAGAGCAAGCGCTTCATACTCACTGAGGCTCCAGCATGGCTGTACACTGCTCCCACGGCCTCTCATTTTCATTCTACGGAGCCACTCATTACCTTCATTGAATATGCACTGCTTTCACAGCCCACTGGCATCTGTGATTGGTTGCAGTTAGACGTGCCTCCAACCTGAGTGTCAGCGTGTCAGCTGACTGCTTCCAATTACAGACGCTGTGTATGTCTATCGTGGTATAAAACTAAAAATAAATAAAAAATTTGCATAGAGTACCCCGTATTATGACACCCAGCACAGATAAAAGCACGGCTACAGGCTGCAGCCCCCAGCAGTGCGCTTAGCTTGGTTGTGTATCAAAATAAGAGGAACCGCATGTGGCTTTTTTTTAATTATTTAAATAAATAATTTTAAAAAACAGTGTGGGACCTCCCCAATTTTTATATCTAGCTAAGATAAAGCCCGGCAGCTAGGGACTGGAATTCTCAGGCTGGGGAGACCCATGCTTATTGGGCCACCTGCAGCTTAAAAATAGCAGCCTGCAGCCGTCCAGGATTGTTACAGCCATTAGATGTGACAATCCTTACACTTTACCCAGCTCTTCTCGATTGCCCTGGTGGCAATCAGGGTAATAAGGGGTTAATAACAGCTCACAGCTGCCACTAAGCCCGAAAAAAGCACTGGCTTTAGGTTATATACGAAAATCCTGGTGACTGGTTCTCTTTAAGATGACTAATAAAATCAATAAAAGAATTTTAAATTTTTTTTTAAAAAATAGGAACCCCCCCAAAAAAACTATAAGTTCAAATCATCCCCCTTTTGCTCTATTGAAAATAAAACAATAAAAAAATGCACATATTTGGTATCGATGTGTTCAGAAATTCAATCTATCAAAACCTAAAATTAATTAATCTGATCGGTAACGGGCGTAGCAAAAAAAAAATATCAAAGTGCCAGAATGCTGATTTTTTTTTGGTCGCCACAACATTGTAATAAAATGCAATAACAGTTGATCAAAAATATCACATGTACCCAAATATGGTATCATTAAAAACGTCAGCTCAAGAACTAAAAAATAAGTCGTCACTGAGCCAGAGATCCCGAAAAATGAGAAGGCTACGGGTCTTGGTAAATGGAGACAAAATCGCAATTTTTTTTTTTTTAACAAATATCTGATTTATTTTTACCACTTAGATAAAAGTAAAAACAAACATATTTGGTATCTGTGAACTCGTACTGACCCGAGGAATCAGTTTATCATATAGTGAAGAGGTATAAAAAAAAAAAGAAAGAAATATCGTGGAATTGCAATTTTACCGCACTTGAAATTTGTTTTCCATTTTCCAGTACAACATGGGGCAGAATAATTGGTGTTGCTCAAAAATACAACACGTCCCACAAAAAACAAGCCCATATGGCTATATGGACGGAAAAATGAAAGAATTAAAGGCCACTTTACACACAGCGACATCGCTAGCTATGTCGCTGGTGAAGGCACCCGCCCCCGTCGGTTGTGCGTCACGGGCAAATCGCTGCCTGTGGCGCACAATATCGCTTACACCCGTCACACATACCTACCTGCCTAGCGACGTCGCTGTGACCGGCGTACCGCCTCCTATCTAAGAGGGCGGTTCGTTCGGCGTCACTGCGGCATCACTAAGCGGCCGTCCAATAGAAGCGGAGGGGCGGAGATGAGCGGGCCGAACATCCCGCCCACCTCCTTCCATCCTCATTGCGGGCGGCCGCAGGTAAGGTGAGGTTCCTTGTTCCTGCGGTGTCACACGTAGCGATGTGTGCTGCCGCAGGAACAACGAACAACCTGCGTCTCGCAACAGCAACGATAATCGGGAATAGAGCGACCGGACAATGATCAACGATATGGTGAGTAATTTTGATCGTTAGCGGTCGTTTGTGCGTTTCACACGCAATGACGTCGCTAACGAGGCCGGATGTGCGTCACGAATTCAGTGACCCCCAACGACATCTTGTTAGCGAT
Organism: Anomaloglossus baeobatrachus; assembly: GCF_048569485.1. Taxonomy (NCBI): domain Eukaryota; kingdom Metazoa; phylum Chordata; class Amphibia; order Anura; family Aromobatidae; genus Anomaloglossus; species Anomaloglossus baeobatrachus. The sequence continues at coordinate 215,593,379 of NC_134360.1, read as the reverse complement.
GTCGTTGCATGTAAAGCGGTCTTTAGGTTCTTGGAAGAAGGGGAGGAAAAAAAGAAAGCAAAAAATGGAAAATGGCCCAGAGAACTTCAGTGCTCTTGTTCTTTTATTTGTCTTTTTCGCACTCTTCTAATTTACACTCTACACTGGAGAAAAGTAAATAATAAGTACGGTAGTGAGGTTGATGAGGACAAGTAACGTTAGGTATGTGCTAGGAGTAAGTGTGTGTTTAATGTGGTTGAAGCACTAGAACGAGGAGGTTACACCTTTACTGACTCATTGTCCTCTGAAATCCAGAGGATAGATCAGTCATTATCACTTATTGGATGCCCTCACCTCTCATTTCTAACACTTCTCCCCTCAATGATAGTTTAGTCTAACTTTCTGAGAGCTCTACTTTTTTTTCTTACCTTTTGTAAGAAAGTATTAAGAAGTTGTAACTCTGACACTCACCCAGAATAAACCCATGGCGTCTTATAAGAACATGTTGCCTCCCAGGTCTTGTATCATCGGAGCCCTGGTCGTCTTCATACTCTTTATAGTGGGATTTTGGTAAGTAATTTCTATGTATTGTATTTGTTTTTGTGAGCTTCCATGTATTTTCTAAAAAAAAACCCCAGAATGATAGATATATAGATGTATATATATATATATATATATATATATATATATATATACATATATACATATATATATATATATATATATATATATATATATATATGTATATATATATATATATATATATATATATACACATATACATATATATATTTATTTATATATATATACACATATATATATATATATACAGATATATATATATATATATATATATACAGATATATATTTATATATATATATATATATATATATATATATATATATATATACACATATATATATCTCTTGTATGGGATTCTGTTTCCCCCTAACCTCCTATTCTGTTTTCTTGTATATCTTTTCATTTTTATGGATTTTTAATCCACTAGCCATCTTTGTGTGGCTGTACTTATGTGCACTTTATAATAAAAGCAGCTTAAAAGACTACATGGCACGCTATCTATGTGTTATTACTTTCTTCATGTATGCCATCAGGCTCCCCATTTCTTCATTGTTTAAACTTTCATGATGGAATTCAAAGGGCAGACAAAATTAAGGTTTACTGTTACAGTGGAACCTTGGATTACGAGCATAATTGGTTCCGGGAGTGTGCTCTTAAATCAAGTCACTCTTATATCAAAGCAAATTTTCCCATAGGAAATAATGGAAATGCAGACAATTCGTTCCACAACCCAAAAATATTTATTGTATTTATACAAGCTTATAACCGTAATACAATATAATGTACTGTATTCATATAAAATTATTACAGTACACTAATACAAAATACTGCACAGTAAAAAACATAGAACGTCTTCTCCCTCCCTGAAGAAGCCATACTTGGGAACACACATTTCCTCAAGCGAAACGTACGTTAGTGGGTGTTGGGGGAGCCCTCTTCCTACAGGACACGTGCACTGGTCACTTTAGGAGCACTTGGTACTTTACTGGGTATGCGACTCATTTTTCTAATGGCATGAAGTATCTGATTATGTCATCTACCATCATGGGCAGCCTAATGGGTATTGATTTAATTCCTCCTCCCTCTGTTATTGCATGTTTAATATTGAAAAAGAAAATTCTTTTTGCATATAGAACTTTATAAAGCAATTAATGATGCAATTTTTGGGATGCTATGTATATATTTGAATGGTTTGGTGCAGATATGCCATTTGTGATATTTATTGCTGTTTACTACTTCATACCCTTTAAAAATGAAGAACCTTTTTTACTGCCAAAAATTGTTTCTGCTATTGATTGTCTGGTCATTTTGCCTGTCTTTCCGCTTTTATGTGTGTCACTATTATTTGAATAAATCTAACCTTTTGCACATTGGACTCTTGTCCTCCTGTACAGTATATACATGTATTTTCATGTGTTTGTGCTGGTGGTTGGGTGACTATACTCAAGCACCCTCCCACAATTATGTTAAAACCAGTCCATAGGAGTTTTTTTGCTTCTAACAGTAAATAACATATAAAACAAATTAAACTTAACGTTAGTGTACAATAGAAATTTGTGTGAGAGATACACTATAGAGAGAAAAAATGATGTATAAATATGACACCTTTATTCTAGTACAGTACACAAAAAAACACCCCAAATCTATTCTCCCCAAAATAAGGGCAGAACTAAGCCAAATGTGGGGTAGGAATAATGCCCAGGAAATTAGATTACAGTACAAGCAATGAGCTGTACTGATTAGCAGAAAGAAAGTACAATACTGTATCCACAAATGCAAATTGATAGACATGCTATATAGTATACAGTGTGTCCACCCATATCCTGTCCACCGCCATTAACTTGAGAATGACGGCAGCTATAGGCATAGAAGTGGTGTCTAGGTATAGTAAAGTATTCATGCGCTACGCAATGAAACCACCTATAGCACCACCTGGTGGAAAACAACTGAGTTAGATTTTTTATCTCGAAAATGGAAAAAGATAGAGAAAAAAAGTGAATTACAAAGTTGTAGGGAATCATCAATTCAATACGAATCGACACCTTGCATACAGAAATGCTATGATTAGAACGTGTAAAACTCACAAGGCTGCGGACGTGAAGCGATGCCTCATGGAGACCTTCCTACAAGTCATTGGGTATGCTGGCTGCATGGAGTAGCCTTCACGCTCACCTGACCTTACCCCATTGGACTTCTTTCTGTGAGGTCACATCAAACAGCAGGTGTATGTGATCCCTCCACCAACATTGCAGGACCTACGACGACGTATCACAGATGCTTGTGCAAACGTGTCACCTACCATATTGCACAACGTGCAGCGAGATACAGTATGCTGTCCAGAGTCCAGATGTGCATTGCAGCTGACGGTGGCCACTTTGAGCATCAAAGTTAAATGAGCGCCATATGCGTGACCAGCATTCAATGTTTTGGGGGGTCATGCTATCATAGCATTTCTGTATGCAAGGTGTCGATTCGTATTGATCTGATGGTGCCCTACAACTTTGTAATTCTCTTTTTTTCTCTATCTCGTTCCCTTTTTCGAGATACAAATGCTAACTCCGTTGTTTTCCACCAGGTGGCGCTATAGGTGGTTTCATTGTGTAGCGCATGGCTACCTTACTATACCTAGACACCACTTCTATGCCTATAGCTGCCGTCATTCTCAAGTTAATGGCGGTGGACAGGATATGGGTGGACACACTGTATACTGTACTGTACAATGAAGAGGGGGAGAGCCAGCACTGCCCGAGAATGGTATGCAAAAAAACATTTTTTAGTGTAAATTCACAATGATTCCAACTGTACAATAATGCAAATTGAGATTTTTAGCAAATGATTGCATACAGCTGCACATGCTGGGACGTGGACTGTCTTTATTCGCAGTTTAGCCTGTCTTTGCAGAATGGGAGCGGTTCTGACATGTATCAGGTATCTGTGTGCTCTCTAATATGGTTCTGCTTTTAATAGAATTAGTTAGCCGTATGGCACATTGAAAATATAAATATAGGTAGGACCCCCCTATAGAGATTTGCCTTGACGTTGGCAGGGGTGGCTCAAATTATTGATCAATCATTTGCTAAAAATCTCAATTTGCATTATAGTACAGTTGGAATAATTGTGAATTTACACTAGAAAATATTTTTTTGCATGCCATTCTCAGGCAGTGCTAGCTCTCCCCCTCTCTCTGTTGTACTGTACAATGGTATACTGTATACCAGTGATGGCGAACTTATGGCACGCGTGCCACCAGGGGCACGCAGAGCCCATTCTGCTGGCACGCGTGCTGTCGCCTGATCCTGCAGGTTTGATCTGCTGGTGTGATCGCTCCAGCAGATCAAATCTGTGTTGGAGCGGAGGAGACATTTCTCCTCGCTCTGACATTCCTCCTCCCCCAGGCCGCAGGTGTGTTGCCTAGGAGACGGAGGAGCGTCAGTGAGCTGCGCCGGCGTAATGACGTCTTCTGGCCGCGTGAGAACTGAGAACCCAGCGGCGCGCAGCGGGGGAGCGTGTGCAGGAAGGTAAGTTGTGTGTTGCTTTTTTTTTTTTTTATATATAACTCGTGTGCGGCTGTGCCAAGGTGGGGATGGGGGGGGGGGGGGCGGCCAGCACCAGCATGGGGTGGGGGAACGCATATGGCAGCGTGGGGTGGGGGAACGCACATGGCAGCGTGGGGTGGGGGAACGCACATGGCAGCGTGGGGTGGGGGAACGCACATGCCAGCGTGGGGTGGGGGAGGGGGAACACACATGCCAGCATGGGGGGGGGACATGCATTCCAGGATGGGGAAAACATACATGCCAGGATGGGGAAACATACATGCCAGGATGGAGGAAACATGCATGCCAGGATGGAGGAAACATGCAAGCAAGGATGGAGGAAACATGCATGCAAGGATGGAGGAAACATGCATGCCAGGATGGAGGAAACATGCATGCCAGGATGGAGGAAGTGTCGCGGGCGAAGGAGGGGACGATGCGCTCTCCCACTGCTCTGGTCCGGCTGCTGCTGCTGCTCGGTGGCTCGAGCGATGGGCCGGATCCCGGGGACTCGAGCGACGCTCCTCGCCCATGAGTGAAAAGGGGTGGTTTGGTTTTAGGGATATTGTCCGTGACGCCACCCACGGTTGTGGTGATATTGGTGACACCACCGCTGCTCTGGACGGGGATCCCGGGAGCGGTGACCGGGAGCAGCTTTGTTGTTAGTTCTCCCCTCCGTGGTTAGGGGGTTGGTTGTCCCGGGGCCCGGTGATGGGGTAGGGAAGGATGACAGGCGGGTTGCGGGGCCTGATGAGGTGCAGGGTTGCGGGGGCAGCGCTGTGCCGCACGGCACGGTGGTACTCACTCAGCCCAATGATGAGGACACAGTTCACAGTAAAACAAGCGGCTGGGTGGACGGGTCCCTCGGACGGCTGCGGTGTTGTTGCTCCCGGCAGGTTAGCGGTGACTGTCTTTCCCTGTACCTACGTTGTCTGTACGGTTTCAATGGGTTCCCACCGGTAACCCGCTCCCCGGTTTGAATGTGAGCTGGGGGAGCCCCTTTTGCCCGCAGGCGCTGGCCCTGAGAAATGGTTGCCTTGGCGGTGGCGGTGTCTCCCTCACTTGGTTGGACTGTTGCCTTCTGTCGGGACTTGACTAACGGATTCGGCAAATTCACGGCGATTCCTAGCCTTGCCGGGGTCCGAAAAGCCCCTGCCACTGGTGCTGGCTTCTCTTTGCGTACCGGTCCGGTACCGCCGGGCCACCACCCGTCCACGGTCCTTACGGTAGACTCCAATCGGCCACTCCTGCAGACGGTCACACACCCGGACCACTTCAGGCTCTTTTGCTGTCACTTCTCTCTTTCCACTTTCACTACTCAAACTGTCCTCTCTCCTCTCCAAACTCTATCTCACCACTCCTCAAAACTGCTCTGCCTGGTTTTTCCCACCTCCAGGACTGTGAACTCCTCGGTGGGTGGGGCCAACAGCCTGGTCCACCGCCTGGTGTAATCATCAGCCCCTGGAGGAAGGCAACAAGGGTTTTTTGTCTGACTTCGGTGTGCCTGCTGGGAGTGTGGGGTGTTGTGGTGTTGTTCTCTGTGTCCCCTGGCTTGTCCAGGGCACCACAGAAACATACATGCCAGGATGGACGAAACATGCATGCCAGGATGGAGGAAATGTCGCGGGCGGAGGAGGGGACGCTGCGCTCTCCCACTGCTCGGGTCCGGCTGCCGCGGCCTGCTGCTGCTCGGTGGCTCGAGCGATGGGCCGGATCCCGGGGACTCTAGTGGCGCTCCTCGTCCGTGAGTGAAAGGGGGGTTTGGGTGTGGGGATTGTTTATTGTCCGTGACGCCACCCACGGTTGTGGTGATTGAGTGAACACCACCGCTGCTCTGGCTGGGGATCCCGGGAGTGATGGTGTGGAGCAGCCAGTTGTTGTGTTGCCCCTCCGTGGGTAGGGGTTGGTGATCCCGGGGCCCAGTGATGGGGTTGGGATGGTGGACAGGCGGGTATGGGGCCTGTGGAGGTGCAGGGGTGCAGGGACAGCGCTGTGCCGCACGGCACGGAGGTACTCACTCAGCCAGTAAACACGACACAGTTCTCGGTAAACAAACGGCTGGTTGGACGGGTCCCTCGGATGGTTCACGGTGCTGCGGTTCCCTGTAGTTAGCGGTGACGGTCTCTTCCCTGCACCTATGTAAAGTCCTTTTTGGTAGCGATGGGTTCCCACCGGTTACCCACTCCTCGGCTTCAAGCTGGGCCGAAGGAGCTCTACTGTTGCCCGCAGGCGCTGGCCCTGGGAAACTGGTGCCCTGGCGGTGGCGGTGTCTCCCCTTCACGGTTGGACTGTTGCCTTCAATCGGGACTTGGTTGTTGGGAGACAGTCGTCCCCTTCACTGACGGATTTGGCAAATTATGGCGACTCCTAGCCTTGCCGGGATCCGAAAGGCCCCTGCCCTGGTGCTGACTGTTCTTTGTATACTGCTCCAGACCGCCGGGTCACCACCCGTCCGCGGTCCTTCCAGCAACCTCCGAGCAGTCCCCCTGCAGACTATCACCGCCGTCTGCTGACCTTGCTGTCACTGTCCGGGGCACACACCCGGACCAACTTCAGGCTTTGCAAACTGTCACTACTCCTACTTTCCTCTTTTACCACTTCACTTAACTCCACTGTTTACTCAAGCTCTCCCTGAGCTAAACTTCACTCTAGCCCTCAGCTAGACTTCAACTGCCTGGTTTTCCCACCTCCAGAGCTGTGAACTCCTTTGGTGGGTGGAGCCAACCGCCTGGCCCACCCCCTGGTGTGGACACCAGCCCCTGGAGGAAGGCAACAAGGATTTTTGGTTAGCCTTGGTCTACCTGCAGGGAATGTGGGGTGCATGTGGTGTTGTGACCTGTGACCCCTGGCTTGCCCAGGGCGTCACATTCCCCCTTAGCAAAACGCAGACCGTCCTCGGGCTGCCCGTCCAACACCGGTTTTGTTTTCCTTTTGTTTTCTGTGAAAATATGAAAAACGGTAACATATATACAATTTATGGCATCATCCCACATCGGAAGGTTCAATTCTTAAACGTTACAAACGGTTTACGGTTACGGTCTCCGCTCTCTCCCACCCAAGTAACCTGGCCCTGATGCTGCCCCTAAAACCCAGGCAGCACGCCTTGACCCAAGTCCAGCACAAGTTACCCGAGCGGGATCTGTCCTTCACCTCCAGAGGGTAGCCACCGGTTCCTGTGGTGGCTGGGCCCCAGCCGGCTCTACTGCGGGCCCTCCCTCCAACCTGCCTCTCCGGAGGCGGCACTGCGGAAACGGTAACGGTAAACAACTTATTTACATTCCACTTAACGTTTGTGGTTGCCCTGCAAGTTCACGGGCTTGTCCATAAGGAGTCCCTTATGCAACTTTTTAAACGGTCCCCACGGGGACAACAGTGCCGGCAACGGCCGGTTTTCCTAATCACGGTTGATCAGGTGAACTTCACGGCTTCATTTTACTTATCATTTGCAACTTTTTCCAAACAAACACACTGGTGGTCCCAACGGGGACTGGACAACGGTGCTCCGCTGCCCTACTCAGAGTCCTCAACATCACCTGAGGGAGGGGGCGCGGCGCTCACTCGGGACTCCTGGCTGCCCCTTAGCTTAGCGTCCAGCGCGAACCACCCCCTCTCCCCACAGTGCCGGGTGTACTGCACGATGTCGCCCGGCATTAGGTTACGGCTGGGATGCTCCTCAGGCAGGTGGGCATTCACATCCCGCCGGGGTACAAACACTTCGGCCTCCAGGCCCGGTTCATATATAAACCCATAGCCCTGGCGGACATCAAACCGCCTCACCTGCCCTTCGTAGAGCGGGCCCCGGACACGGAACGTTGCTTGACGGAGGTTCTCTTTTTCTCTAATTGCTCGGGCCACCAGCTCCGCTTTCTTCCTCTCTCTTTCACCGATTTCCAGGCCCAGCGGTACCGGCTCCCTGTCCCAATATGGCGCTGCTGCGAGCTCCGGCGCATGGGTCGGGCCCCGCGCGACATTCTGGACGCTGCCCACTGTCAGAGATCTGGGCGGCGGGTCCCGCGGCGTCTTGGCCTTGGGCGCCGCCTTGCAGCGACAACCCGGCGCTACTTCAGCCGAGGTGTGGGGGATGGGCACAGGGGCTTTCCGCAGCTGGGCCTCCGGCTCGGAACGGGTCATCAGCTCCGGCTCGGGGACTTTCTCTGGAGACGCCTCCGGTGCGGTTTTCGGAGCCTTCCAGGGCAACACCTCCGGTCGACTACGGGCTCCGGCTGCAGGTCGGCCCGCCTGGGCGGGGATGCTGGGTATTGCTACCGGTTGCGGTGGTAGCGGGCCTAGTGGCGGGGTCACGGCTTCCAAGACGGGTGGCGAGGGAGGCAGTGGGGGGAGAGGGCTTGGACCGGGTCCCGCAGCCGCGATGACCGGCCCTTCAAGGGCATCGGGGCTTGGGTCACTCACCCTCCCTTCCTCCGCTTCCTCCTCGCGTCTCCGCACGGCTGCTATAACGTCCGCCATGTCGGTCTCCCACTCCTCCATGAGGAGCTGCATCCTGACCTGCAGCCGTTGTTAGAGCTGCGTGGTCCGGATCTCCACCCACGCCTCGGTTCCAGGCGCGGGGGCTACGGTGTCGCGGGACGGCATCCACATGTTGCTGGCGGCTTCTCCCAGGAACAAGATGTCCGCAGAGTCCTGGCGTCCCTGCTTTTATAGCTGCGCTCACATGCAGCCAGCCGCCATCGCGTCCCCCCTTAGCTTCTTTCCGGCCCCTCCTCTATTGGGGCGGGGGTTTTGGCCTTCTCGCCTCTGCTACTCGAGAAGACGCTCGAGCGGGAACTTTTCGCGCCAAAGATGGCGACTTCTGAAATTTTTCAGCCGGATACCTCCGGCGGTCACAAGGCGCACCTCTACCCAACGTCAGAGCGGTAAGATCCTGTTCGTGATGCCAAGTTGTCGCGGGCGGAGGTGGGGACGCCGCGCTCTCCCACTGCTCGGGTCCGGCTGCCGCGGCTCCCGCGGCCTGCTGCTGCTCAGTGGCTCGAGCGATGGGCCGGATCCCGGGGACTCTAGTGGCGCTCCTCGTCCGTGAGTGAAAGGGGGGTTTGGGTGTGGGGATTGTTTAATGTCCGTGACGCCACCCACGGTTGTGGTGATTGAGTGAACACCACCGCTGCTCTGGCTGGGGATCCCGGGAGTGATGGTGTGGAGCAGCCAGTTGTTGTGTTGCCCCTCCGTGGGTAGGGGTTGGTGATCCCGGGGCCCAGTGATGGGGTTGGGATGGTGGACAGGCGGGTATGGGGCCTGTGGAGGTGCAGGGGTGCAGGGACAGCGCTGTGCCGCACGGCACGGAGGTACTCACTCAGCCAGTAAACACGACACAGTTCTCGGTAAACAAACGGCTGGTTGGACGGGTCCCTCGGATGGTTCACGGTGCTGCGGTTCCCTGTAGTTAGCGGTGACGGTCTCTTCCCTGCACCTATGTAAAGTCTTTTGGTAGCGATGGGTTCCCACCGGTTACCCACTCCTCGGCTTCAAGCTGGGCCGAAGGAGCTCTACTGTTGCCCGCAGGCGCTGGCCCTGGGAAACTGGTGCCCTGGCGGTGGCGGTGTCTCCCCTTCACGGTTGGACTGTTGCCTTCAATCGGGACTTGGTTGTTGGGAGACAGTCGTCCCCTTCACTGACGGATTTGGCAAATTATGGCGACTCCTAGCCTTGCCGGGATCTGAAAGGCCCCTGCCCTGGTGCTGACTGTTCTTCGTATACTGCCCAAGACCGCCGGGTCGCCACCCGTCCGCGGTCCTTCCAGCAACCTCCGAGCAGTCCCCCTGCAGACTATCACCGCCGTCTGCTGACCTTGCTGTCACTGTCCGGGGCACACACCCGGACCAACTTCAGGCTTTGCAAACTGTCACTACTCCTACTTTCCTCTTTTACCACTTCACTTAACTCCACTGTTTACTCAAGCTCTCCCTGAGCTAAACTTCACTCTAGCCCTCAGCTAGACTTCAACTGCCTGGTTTTCCCACCTCCAGAGCTGTGAACTCCTCGGTGGGTGGAGCCAACCGCCTGGCCCACCCCCTGGTGTGGACACCAGCCCCTGGAGGAAGGCAACAAGGATTTTTGGTTAGCCTTGGTGTACCTGCAGGGAATGTGGGGTGCATGTGGTGTTTTGACCTGTGACCCCTGGCTTGCCCAGGGCGTCACAAAAACATGCATGGCAGGATGGAGGAAACATACATGCCAGGATGGAGGAAACATGCATGCAAGGATGGAGGAAACATACATGCCAGGATGGAGGAAACATGCATGCCAGGATGGAGGAAACATGCATGCAAGGATGGAGGAAACATACATGCCAGGATGGAGGAAACATGCATGCCAGGATGGAGGAAACATGCATGCCAGGATGGAGGAAACATACATGCCAGGATGGAGGAAACATGCATGCAAGGATGGAGGAAACATACATGCCAGGATGGGGAAATATGCATGCATGCCAGGATGGGGAATCATATGCCAGGATGGAGGAAACATACATGCCAGGATGGAGGAAACATACATGCCAGGATGGAGGAAACATGCATGCCAGGATGGGGAAACATGCATGCCAGGATGGGGAAACATATGCCAGGATGGAGGAAACATGCATGCCAGGATGGGGAAACATGCATGCATGCCAGGATGGGGAAACATATGCCAGGATGGAGGAAACATGCATGCCAGGATGGAGGAAACATACATGCCAGGATGGAGGAAACATGCATGCCAGGATGGAGGAAACATGCATGCCAGGATGGAGGAAACATACATGCCAGGATGGAGGAAACATGCATGGCAGGATGGAGGAAAAATACATGCCAGGATGGGGAAACATGCATGGCAGGATGGAGGAAACATGCATGCAAGGATGGAGGAAACATACATGCCAGGATGGAGGAAACATACATGCCAGGATGGAGGAAACATGCATGCAAGGATGGAGGAAACATACATGCCAGGATGGGGAAACATACATGCCAGGATGGAGGAAACATGCATGCCAGGATGGAGGAAACATGCATGCCAGGATGGGGAAACATGCATGCCAAGATGGGGAAACATATGCCAGGATGGAGGAAACATGCATGCCAGGATGGGGAAACATGCATGCATGCCAGGATGGGGAAACATATGCCAGGATGGAGGAAACATGCATGCCAGGATGGAGGAAACATGCATGCCAGGATGGAGGAAACATGCATGCAAGGATGGAGGAAACATACATGCCAGGATGGAGGAAACATGCATGCCAGGATGGAGGAAACATGCATGCCAGGATGGGGCAAACATACATGCCAGGATGGAGGAAACATACATGCCAGGATGGAGGAAACATGCATGCCAGGATGGAGGAAACATGCATGCCAGGATGGGGGAAACATACATGCCAGGATGCAGGAAACATGCATGCCAGGATGGAGGAAACATGCATGCCAGGATGGAGGAAACATGCATGCCAGGATGGGGAAACATGCATGCCAGGATGGGGAAACATGCATGCCAGGATGGAGGAAACATGCATGCCAGGATGGAGGAAACATACATGCCAGGATGGAGGAAACATGCATGCCAGGATGGAGGAAACATGCATGCCAGGATGGAGGAAACATGCATGCCAGGATGGAGGAAACATGCATGGCAGGATGGAGGAAAAATACATGCCAGGATGGGGAAACATACATGCCAGGATGGAGGAAACATACATACCAGGATGGAGGAAACATGCATGCAAGGATGGAGGAAACATACATGCCAGGATGGAGGAAACATGCATGCCAGGATAGAGGAAACATGCATGCCAGGATGGAGGAAACATGCATGCCAGGATGGGGAAACATGCATGCATGCCAGGATGGGGAAACATATGCCAGGATGGAGGAAACATGCATGCAAGGATGGAGGAAACATACATGCCAGGATGGAGGAAACATGCATGCCAGGATGGAGGAAACATACATGCCAGGATGGAGGAAACATACATGCCAGGATGGAGGAAACATGCATGCCAGGATGGAGGAAACATGCATGGCAGGATGGAGGAAACATGCATGGCAGGATGGAGGAAACATGCATGGCAGGATGGGGAAACATGCATGCATGCCAGGATGGAGGAAACATGCATGCCAGGATGGAGGAAACATGCATGCAAGGATGGAGGAAACATGCATGAAAAGGATGGGGCAAACATACATGCCAGGATGGAGGAAACATACATGCCAGGATGGAGGAAACATGCATGCCAGGATGGAGGAAACATGCATGCCAGGATGGGGAAACATGCATGTCAGGATGGGGAAACATGCATGTCAGGATGGAGGAAACATGCATGTCAGGATGGAGGAAACATGCATGTCAGGATGGAGGAAACATGCATGCCAGGATGGAGGAAACATGCATGCCAGGATATAGGAAACATGCATGCCAGGATGGAGGAAACATACATGCCAGGATGGAGGAAACATGCCTGCCAGGATGGGGAAACATGCATGCCAGGATGGGGAAACATATGCCAGGATGGAGGAAACATGCATGCCAGGATGGGGAAACATACATGCCAGGATGGAGGAAACATACATGCCAGGATGGAGGAAACATACATGCCAGGATGGAGGAAACATACATGCCAGGATGGAGGAAACATGCCTGCCAGGATGGGGAAACATGCATGCCAGGATAGGGAAACATATGCCAGGATGGAGGAAACATGCATGCCAGGATGGGGAAACATGCATGCATGCCAGGATGGGGAAACATATGCCAGGATGGAGGAAACATGCATGCAAGGATGGAGGAAACATGCATGAAAAGGATGGGGCAAACATACATGCCAGGATGGAGGAAACATGCATGCCAGGATGGAGGAAACATGCATGCCAGGATGGAGGAAACATGCATGCCAGGATGGGGGAAACATACATGCCAGGATGGAGGAAACATGCATGCCAGGATGGAGGAAACATACATGCCAGGATGGAGGAAACATGCATGCCAGGATGGAGGAAACATGCATGCCAGGATGGAGGAAACATGCATGCCAGGATGGAGGAAACATGCATGCCAGGATGGAGGAAACATGCATGCCAGGATGGAGGAAACATGCATGCCAGGATGGAGGAAACATGCATGCCAGGATGGAGGAAACATACATGCCAGGATGGAGGAAACATACATGCCAGGATGGAGGAAACATGCATGCCAGGATGGAGGAAACATGCATGCCAGGATGGAGGAAACATACATGCCAGGATGGAGGAAACATGCATGCCAGGATGGAGGAAACATGCATGCCAGGATGGAGGAAACATGCATGCCAGGATGGAGGAAACATGCATGCCAGGATAGGGTACATTTGCCAGGAAGGGGAACATTTGCCAGGAAGGGGAACATTTACCAGAAGGGGGTACATGCTAGGAAGGGGGACATTTACCTGAATGGGGGAACATTTACTAGGAAGGAGGTAAATTAACCAGGATTGGGAACATTTACCAGGATGAAGGACATTTAACAGGAATGGGGTACATGCTGGGATGGGGGAACATTTACAAGGATGGGCAGTGTGTCAGGATGGGGTACATTTGCCAGCATGGGGGGAACATGTCAGAATAAGGTACATATACCAGGATGGAGGACATTTACCAGGATGAGGTATATTTACCAGGATGAGGTATATTTACCAGGATGAGGTATATTTACCAGGATGGGGCCATGATGGGGACAAATATACCAGAATGTAGGAAATATATATCAGGATGGGGGACATGTTTACCAAGAAGTGGCCAGGAAGGGGGACAGAACTACACAATGAAAGGGGAGGGGAGCAACTCATACGTTTTTATGGGATTTCAAGATGTTCAGACTTTGAAATGTAGATGTAGATTACAGGGTGACATCTGATTGCATTCCAGGCTAAAATCTCTGTCTAATATGCTGCAATTTTTTCCAGAAAGATCAATCCAACTGCTGTGTCTGGAAAGGGGCAGGGGCTCAGCTGCAATGCGTGGTAAGCATGAGTGTGATGCCCCCTGCTGAAGAGAAGACGGCAAAGGTAAGATTAAAATCAATTATTTACATAATAGGATTGGTTGGCACTTCGGATAAAAAAATGGGTTTAGGGCTACAGTTTGGGCACTCTGCCTGTAAAAGGTTCGCCATGACTGCTGTATACAGTACATATGTACAGACAGTTACCTCCAGAGCACAGTGAAAGGACGGAACCGGAAGTGTGCACGATGAGTATTTGCTCTTATTGCAAATCATTGCTCTTAAACCAAGTTAAAAATTTGTAAAAAGCTTTGCTTGTCTTGCAAAACGCTCTCAAACCAAGTTACTCTTAGGGCTTATGTGCACGTTGCTTATTTTTTGCGCTTCTGTGCGTTTTAAGCTGCAGAGCGTCACATTGTCAAAGTACATGCGTTCTGGTTCCCCAGCAAAGTCTATGAGAATCATGTAAAATCCGTGCGTATGATGCTTTTTGAAACGGAACGTTTTGATTGTCAAAAATTTGTCAAAATCTCTGTGTTTAGAAAAGCAGCATGTCACTTCTTTTGAGTGTTTTGGCAGTGTTTTACACCTATTGAAATCAATGAGTTGTAGAAAAACGCTACCAAAATGCTAAGCAGTGCAGAATAAATGTTGTAAAATGCTACAAAGAATTGACGTGCTCATTCTTTGCAATCTGCAGTAAAAACGCAGGTACTGACAAACCAGTCAAGAAAAAAATCTGCAGGTGTTTGTGTATGAGATTTCAGAAATTTCACAGACTTTGCTGGGACTGTAAAAAGCAGCTTTTTTTATTAGCATGGATTTGCATAAAACCAAGGCAAATTCGTAGCTAAAAAACGCAGCAAAAACTTACCAAAAAAGCCTTACAGAACCAGCAAAATCTTTGAGATTTCAGATATACAGTGGAACCTTGGATTAAGAGTAACTTGGTTTGAGAGCGTTTTGCAAGACAAGCAAAGCTTTTTACAAATTTGTAACTTGGTTTAAGGAGGGTAAAAAAAAATGTTAAAAAATAAATACAAAAAAATGGGTGTTACAAGATGCCAGGCAAAAAAATGCTGCTGTTGTGAAATTATTGATCACAATGCAGATACTGGTTTTTTTGCAACAATACGGGGGAACAAATTCCAATCAAGCAGAAGCTATCTTGTGACGGCCAATTTGTAGTGTATGTAATCACATGTGTCTGTGGCATTCAGTACGTGGGACGCACCATGCAGTCGCTCAGAACACGTATGAATGGCCACAGGCACAATGCCAAAACTGGATTTATGAAACGTAGTACCGTATATCTAGACATTTATGCCTGAAACATAATAAAAAAAAATTAACATAAAAGTAACATCAGTGGAACAAATTCCTGAGGATTGTCCAACCGTGTTGAGAGATTGAACCGCATAGAATCCTTTTGGATATTTAAAATGGGGACTCTATACCTAGATGGGCTGAACAACATAATTGAGGGAATATAGAACAAAAAAGGGTAACACATCTCAGGGTTGAAAAGTTACTTCATTTTTATAACAAAATGTATTACCTGTATATATATTTATTATGAGCATTTTAATGTGTGTATTTTTGAAATTGCTTTTTATGAGTGTTTTCTATGGTGTTTTTTTCCAGTGTTTTATGAGTGTTTGATAAACTCTTTTATACTAATATGTTTTTAAACCTAACAAAGGTAGTAGATAGTTACATGTACGGTAATTATATATATCACATCTTAATGTTTTTTATATATTATTTTTTTCTGTTCAGTTCATTTAATGGTATGGTGTAAGGATTTCTACAAACTACCGACCTGCTGTGCAATTTCTAATGGGTGTGTCAAAAACTGACCAGACTTGGTCCCCACCCAAATGGACGTGTTAGTACTTCCTATAAAATTTAATATAAAAACTAGTCAGAAATGTAGTGCATCTAGACAATATATCTGAGGAAGACATTTGTTTGTCGAAACGCGTTGTTTGTTCATGTAAAAATAATAAATTGTACAGGAAATAATCACAGCTTGTATGATCAAATTGTTTTGGAGCGCACACAGCCTGGAGGATTTGACATTGAACTTGGTGTAAGAGCAATGCTTTGCAATAAGAGCAAATACTCATCGTGCATGCATCCGGTTCTGTCCTTTCACCGCGCTCTGGAGTAGAGTTGAGCGTGGTTCGCGGTTCGAGGTTCTCCAGTTCTAGGCTCGAGTGATTTTGGGGCCTGTTCTAGATCGAACTAGAACTCGAGCTTTTTGCAAAAGCTCGATAGTTCTAGAAACGTTCGAGAACGGTTCTAGCAGCAAAAAAACAGCTAATTCCTAGCTTGGTTTCCGCTGTAATAGTGTAAGTCACTCTGTGACTCACACTATTATGATATTTCAGTGTATAGTGTGCGTGAACAGCGCCTTCAGATCACTGCTGTTTCTATAATGGCGATCGCCATTTTTTTTTTTTTCCTTGTCTTCCTTCCCTAAGCGCGCGCGTGTAGTGGGGCGGGCCAGCATGTCAGCCAATCCCAGACACACACACAGCTAAGTGGACTTTTAGCCAGAGAAGCAACGGCATGTGTGATAGGATGTCCATGTCACATGTCCCTGCATTATAAAACCGGACATTTTCCTCCAGGACGCCATTATCTCTTCTGCGTCTTTGGTGTCAGACATCACTGTCGCAGCTCCGTCCTTTGTCCTATCGCTGATACAGCTGTATGCGCTCCATACACAGCGCTGGACAGCATAGGGATAGCACTTTCCATCAGTCCTTTTAAGGGCTCAAACCGGCAGGGTCAGAGCCATAGGTGACAGGTCCTGAAAACAGCGACAGCGTCTGTGTAGCCAAGGTCAGGGATTTCCTCCCTGCATTTCCCTATTAGGAGGGAATAGAAAGGCAGGCTTCCATTCCTCTACCCAGAGCCCCACAATCCTGGCACTGTACCCTCCTGTCCTCTGCACACTCCAACTCATTATAACTAAGCCATTATACTAGCAAAGACTCAGTGTACCTAGTGGCATCCTAAACGTGGCTATTGGACATTTGTCTAGTCACACTAGTGCAAAGACATTTGCAGCACCTCTGCCTGCATTGCACACTACAGCTCATTATAACTAAGCCATTATAATAGCAATTTTTGCTGCCAGTTTAAGGGCCGTAGTTGCATTGTCAGGGATATTTATTCTTTATTATTCTGCTGTTAATAAAGCTAGACCACCACTGCAATCTACACCACCTCTCAATTTTTACTACCACATTTTCAGTGCACAATCTTGTCGCAATCAACATGAGTGGCAAAATGACAGATGCTGGTGGAAAGGGGAAGAGGCGTGGTGGAAAAGGCAAAAAAGGTTTTGTCCGTGGGGAAGGTGGCAAAGCTCCATTATCATCTGCTGAAGATAGACCATCTACCAGCAAAAGTAAGATGTCTACTACTTACCGTGGACAATCCGATGTGCTCCCTTTTTTACGGACACGAACAACAGGAACAAAGGTAGATGATGGCCAAAAAAGGAAAATGCTTGAATGGATCTCAAGTGGTCCAACAAGTGCCCTCTCAGCCACTTCAAGTACCGCATCCAAAAAACACCAGTCCTCTGAGTTGTCATCCCAATCAAACTTGCTTTCTCCCAGCTCTGAAGTCTCCATCAGCCCTGCACAGTATGGTGGAACTGAGATGGCTGAGTCTGCAGAGCTGTTCAGTCACACTATAGCCTGGGAATCAGAGGTCTGCTCCCAAGCTACAGTGAGTACAGAACAGGAAATGGTCTGCAGTGATGCCCAGAACCTTTGTGACTCTGATTCAGGCCGTGAGGACCAAGTTTCTGAGCATAATGTTGACCCTTTGTCACAAACTGTAACACCTGTGGTTATAGACAATGAGGAACATACTGATGAAGATGAGACGCAGATACCCGATTGGGATGACAACTTAAATATTCTGTCAGGGCAAGAAGAGGCTCGGTCTGAGGGGGAGGGGAGTGCAAACACAACAATTGATGATGAAGTTCTAGATCCCACCTACTGTCAACCCACAGTCAGGCACTCGAGGAGGTCAACAGAGGTGGTGGAGGAGGATGCAACTGATGACGAAGTTACCTTGCGCCTTCCTGGACAGAGTCAGAGTACTGGTAGCACGTCTACAACTGCATCCTCAGCCACCACTCTGCCTCTGAGCATTATTCGGGGTGGATCATCAGGTCGCATGGCCTCTAAGCCTTGCCTAGCCTGGTCCTTTTTTGACATAGAAAAAGATCGCCCAAATTATGTGATCTGTAAAATTTGTCATGGTTCTCTTAGTAGAGGTCAAAACCTCAGCAGTTTGACAACTTCTTCCATGAATCGTCACATGAATAAATATCATATGGCCCGGTGGGAAGCTCACCGTGCTGCAATGCGGCCTAGCGGAGCGAACCATCCACCGCCTGCCCCTTCCAGTGCATCCGCGCGCTCGTCATCTTCTAGGACTGTGGGGACAGCTGTCACACCTGTTTTTCCACCCACAACTTCCACCACTGTAACCGCAACAGGCAGTTTGCTTGGTAGGTCGTCAGTTGGTTTGGAAGGGGAAACAAGTGAGTGTGTACAGCTCTCTCAGACATCGATAGCACCAACGTTGGATGAAGGCAACATCATGTCTCCGCCTGCACTTTCCTCACAAACCTGCATTTTTACAGGGACACCCTACTCAACACCGTCTACACACAGCAGCCAGATCTCTGTCCCTCAGATGTGGTCAAATAAAAGGCCACTTCCTGCGACCCATGACAAAGCTAAGAGGTTGACTCTATCCCTCTGTAAGCTGTTGGCTACCGAAATGCTGCCTTTCCGCCTAGTGGACACACAGGATTTTAGAGACCTTATGTCTGTCGCTGTGCCCCAGTACCAGATGCCTAGTCGCCACTACTTCTCTAAGAAAGGTGTGCCCGCGCTACACCAGCATGTCGCACACAACATCACCGCTTCATTGAGAAACTCTGTGTGTGAACGGGTGCATTTCACCACCGATACTTGGACCAGTAACCATGGACAGGGACGTTACATGTCGCTCACTGGGCACTGGGTAACTATGGTGATAGATGGTGAAGGGTCTGCTGCACAAGTCTTGCCGTCCCCACGACTTGTGTGTCAATCCTCTGTCTGTCCAAGTTCCGCCACTGCTTCTGCATCCTCCACCTCATCTGGGTCCTCCACCTCCGCCCCAAGCCTGCCTGGTCAGGCCACCAGCGTTCTCACTGCGCAGAATGAATCACGCACCCCTCATTACTATGCTGGCAGCAGAGCGCAACGGCATCAGGCGGTGTTTAGCTTGACATGTCTTGGGAATAAGAGTCACACAGCTGAGGAGTTGTGGTCAGCTCTGCGGTCCGAGTTTAATAAATGGTTGTCTCCACTCAACCTGCAGCCTGGTAAGGCCGTGTGCGACAATGCTGCAAACCTGGGTGCGGCCCTTCGCCTGGGCAAGGTGACACACGTACCTTGTATGGCTCACGTGTTGAACCTTGTCGTGCAGCAATTTTTAACACAGTATCCCGGCCTAGATGGCCTTCTGAACAGGGCACGAAAACTGTCTGCTCACTTCCGCCGTTCAAGCGCCGCAGCTGAGCGACTTGCATCGCTCCAGAAGTCTTTCGGCCTGCCGGTTCATCGCCTGAAATGCGATGTGGCGACACGCTGGAATTCAACTCTCCACATGTTACAGCGACTGTGGCAGCACCGCCGTGCCCTGGTGCAATACGTCATGACGTATAGCCTGGGCCAACGAGATGCAGAGGTGGGGCAGATCACCCTGATGGAGTGGTCTCAGATCAAGGACCTATGCACCCTTCTGCACAGTTTCGACATGGCGACGAATATGTTTAGCGCTGACAATGCCATTATCAGCATGACGATTCCAGTCATTTACATGCTGGAACACACGCTAAACACTATTCGGAGTCAGGGGGTGGGACAACAGGAAGGGGATGAACTACAGGAGGATTCATATGCGCAAGACACAACAACATCACCAAGGTCCAGACGTTCATCATCACCAAGGCGCCAGGCATGGGAGCATGGGGGACAGGGATCAACAAGGGAGCATGGTAGCAGGCGAGATGTTGAGGAAGGTGCAGGAGGACATGAAGAAATGGAGGACGAACTGTCCATGGACATGGAAGACTCAGCAGATGAGGGAGACCTTGGTCAAATTTCAGTTGAAAGAGGTTGGGGGGAGATGTCAGAGGAAGAAAGAACGGTTAGCACCTCTATGCCACAAACACAGCGTGGACTTGGTCCGCATGGCTGCGCAAGACACATGAGTGCCTTCTTGTTGCACTACCTCCAACATGACCCTCGTATTGTCAAAATTAGAAGTGATGATGACTACTGGCTTGCCACACTATTAGATCCCCGGTACAAGTCCAAATTTTGTGACATAATTCCAGCCATAGAAAGGGACGCACGTATGCAGGAGTATCAGCAGAAGCTGTTACTCGATCTTAGATCCGCTTTTCCACCAAACAACCGTGCAGGTGCAGGGAGTGAATCTCCCAGTTGTAACTTGACAAACATGGGACGGTCTCGTCATCTTCAACAGTCTACCCATACCAGTAGGACCGTATCTGGTGCTGGTAACAGCAATTTTATGGAATATTTTCATAATTTTTTTAGACCCTCCTTTGCAAGGCCACCAGAGACAACAAGTCTGACACATAGTCAACGGCTGTAGAGGATTATACAGGAGTATCTACAAATGAACATCGATGCCATGACTTTGCAAATGGAGCCTTGCTCATTTTGGGCTTCAAATCTAGAAAAATGGCCAGAGCTATCCAGTTACGCCTTGGAGATTTTGTCGTGTCCAGCTGCCAACGTTGTCTCTGAACGTGTCTTCAGTGCTGCTGGGTGTGTGCTGACAGATAAACGCACGCGTCTGTCCAGTGACAATGTGGACAGACTGACGTTCATCAAAATGAACAAGTCATGGATCCAGAAGGAATTTACAACCCCTGTGTCATCCTGGGGAGAGTAAATGCTTGTGGATTTGGAATGTGCTTGATGCAAATCAAAACATCCTGTTTGCAACTAGGGCACAAGTGCTGCCACTGATGGGGTGGGTGTGTGTGGGGCCCAATTTTTTGAAAAAAGGGAGACTCCGCTTGGAGTAACCCTTGCTTGCTGTGTTTTTAAAAGAAGCCAAGATGAACAGAGCTGGGATCAGGAAAGACTTTATCTACCTACCCCGGTGTCATCCTGGGGACGGTTAGGAATAGCGTATTTTTGAATGTGCTTGATGCAAATCTAGCTGTGAAGTGTACAACTAGGGCACAAGTGCTGCCACTGAATGGGTGGGTGTGTGTGGGGCACAATTTTTGGAAAAAAGGGAGACTTCGCTTGGAGTAACCCTTGCTTGCTGTGTTTTTAAAAGAAGCCAAGATGAACAGAGCTGGGATCAGGAAAGACTTTGCTACCTACCCCGGTGTCATGCTGGGGACGGTTAAGAATAGCGTATTTTTGAATGTGCTTGATGCAAATCTAGCTGTGAAGTGTACAACTAGGGCACAAGTGCTGCCACTGAATGGGTGGGTGTGTGTGGGGCACAATTTTTGGAAAAAAAGGGAGACTCCGCTTGGAGTCACCTTGCGGTGTTTTACATGATTTTAGAAGGGCGTGCCATGCCTATATCTGTGTCTCATCCTCTTTTTCCTCGTAACGCTGTTTTGTTTTCACATGAGAATTTGTCCTTGTCACTTTCCCATGTGTTTGTGTTGTGTTGTGAGTTGTTTGTCACCTTTTGGACACCTTTGAGGGTGTTTTCTAGGTGTTTTTCTGTGTTTGTGATTGCCTGCCATTGTTTCCTATGCAGTTCGAGTTCGGTTCGTCGAACGTTCGACGAGCCGAACTCGAACGGGACCTCCGTTCGGCGAACCGACCTCGAGCCGAACCGGGACCGGTTCGCTCATCTCTACTCTGGAGGTAACTTTCTGTATATATGTACTGTATACAGTATACCATTGTACAGTACAGTATATACTATATAGATGTCCATCAATTTGCATTTGTGGATACAGTATTGTACTTTCTTTCTCCTAATCAGCGCAACACATTGCTTATACTGTATCTCTCGCACACCAACAATTTTATTCTACACTAAAGTGCAGTTTAATTTGTTTTATGTTGTTTACTGTACAGTATTTTGTATTAGTGTCCTGTAATAATTTTATATGAATACAGGACATTTTTTTGTATTACTGTAATAAGTTTATATATAGTATATACAGTAAATATTTTTGGGTTGTAGAACGAATTGTCTGCGTTTCAATTATTCCCTATGGGAAAATTCGCTTTGATATGAGTAACTTGGTTTAACAGCACACTCCCGGGACCAATTATGCTCGTAATCCAAGGTTCCAGAGGCATCATTCACAAAGACACACAGTTGCTTTTTTTTCTTCTGACTGAAATGGAAAACTGCTACATTTTTTAAATAACCAGCGTGTCAAGCCTATTTTCACAATTGAAAGCAATGATAGGGCAAAAACACAGTTGTAATATTTGCTACGTTTTTTTTTTTTTTGCTCAGTGATAGGCCTCCTTCACACGTCAGTGTAAAAACCGAACATGTTGCACAGTCCATATAGCTATCCGTGTGCGTCATCCATGTGCCGTCTGTGTTTCCGTGTGACATATTCGCGTAACATCCATGTGACAGGTACTGGAAAAAAAAACATGATACTAAACATATTTTTTTAAGATAGATAGCCAAGATAGATGGATGGATGGCTTGATAGATGGTAACATTTTTATAAATTACTACATTAATTTTTCATTGTTTTTTATTGCACATATGTAATGTCCCATCCCTCTACATATTGTAAGCTTGCACCCTTTAGTGCCTTTTATGTGGCACTAAAGGGTGTTAGTCTTGTATTTAGCCACAAAGAACATGATTAAAAAAAAAGACGACGTTGGGTCCCCCCTATTTTTGTTAGCCAGCTAAGGTAAAGAAGACAGCTGTAGCCTGCAGTCCACAGCTGACAGCTTTACCTTGCCTGGTAATCCAAAGCAGAGGTCACCCCATGCTGTTGTTTAAAATTAAATAAATACTAAATAAATAAAAATGGAGTCCCCCCAAATTAGATCACCAGCCAAGGTGAAGTTGACAGCTGGGGTCTGGTATTTTTATTTTTTATAATAAATTGGTAAATGAGGGCTAGGGTCAGAGGGTTTTATTACAATTCATTTTTATTTTTTATTTTTGACCATTTAGAATTAATGGATTAATAATAGAGGTGTTGGCAAAAATGCCCACCCATTACTAATACCAAGGCTTGATGCCACCTGTTAAATCACAGCTGGTATCAACCCCATACAGTATATTACCCTGTTTGCCACCACACAAGGGAAATGGGAAGAGCTGGGTACAGTGCCAGACTTGCCTCATCCAATGGATGCTCCAACTTCTGGGGCAGCTGCGGGCTGCTATTTTTAGGCTGGGAATGGCCAAATAACCATGAACCTTCAAATTCTGATTAATATCCTTCAGTTGTCTGCTGTCCCTTGGCTGGTTTTGAAAATTGGGGGGACCCCACGCAGTTTTTTAAAATGATTTTTTAAAATAATTAAGAAAATCAGCATGGGATCCCATCTATTTACAAAACCAGCCAACGTACAACTGATAGCTGAGGATATTGCTGCTGTACCTGTGCTGGTTATGAAAATTATGATGGTATCTATTGTCAGTTTTTTCAAAAAATGATTTATTAATTCTGCTAAATAGCTGTGCAAGCTATCCATCTATCTATCTATTCATCCATCCATCTATCTATTCATCCATCCATCTATCTATCTAGTATTTATCTATAATTTTTATAGCTTTGCTCATCTTTTACACATAAAAAAATCATTGATTTCAGTATCATCCATTTTTTTCTAGTACGTGTCACATGGACGTCACATGGATGTTATCCGTGTGATGTACATATTTCACCTGTGCTGCAAAAAAAAAAAAAACTGACTTGTCTCCATGAGAATCACCACAACATGTGGTTGTTTTACACAGACAAACAGTCCTTGTGAAAACACGAAGGTGTGAAGATCTGTTTGGACTTTAATTAATATGCGTGTGAAAATGGACATCACACATACTGAAAACAGGGAGGTGTGAAGGCCTTAGTCCATGTCTACATGCTGCATATGTGTCACATGGAGTTTTGCGCAATACTCGCCGAATGTCATGGTGGTATCAGACGCTGTTCACACTACAGATTCTGACACGCCACACTATGGTTTCTATGCTGTTTCTGAGTTAAAGAGACAGGCTCAGGCTTCGACCAGCTATGTGCTCAATAATGGTTAGACTAGCAAGAGTTAAACTCTGCTAGCCTGATGGTTACCTCTAGAATCACTTATTGTTGAAATCCTAATATAGTTACTTCCCACCATTTTAACATGGTGGAATCTGTCTTCCCACACCAACTATAGCTTTCCTGTGTTGGTCTGGGTGCTGTTGTGTCCCAGTCCTGCTGGTGATTATACTGCATGGCGCTTAGAATTGTTGTGGAATCCTCTCGTCATTTTGTTGTTTCTTCCTTGCTTCTATTTTCCTCCTTACCTCTTATTGTCTTAAGGGTGCTTTACACACTGCGACATCGCTAACGATATATCGTCGGGGTCATGTCGTTAGTGACGCACATCCGGCACCGGTAGCGACATCGCAGCGTGTGACACCAATGAGCGACAATCAACGATCGCAAAAGCGTCACAAATCGTTGATCGTTAACACGTCGATCCTTTCCATAATATCGTTGCTGCCACAGGTACGATGTTGTTCGTCGTTTCTGCGGCATCACACATCGCTATGTGTGACACCGCAGGAACGACGAACATCTCCTTACCTGCGTCCACTGGCAATGAGGAAGGAAGGAGGTGGGCGGGATATTCCAGCCGCTCATCTCCACCCCTCCTCTGCTATTGGGCGGCCGCTTAGTGATGCCGCAGTATGTCGCTATGACGCCGAACGCACCT
Organism: Anomaloglossus baeobatrachus; assembly: GCF_048569485.1. Classification (NCBI taxonomy): domain Eukaryota; kingdom Metazoa; phylum Chordata; class Amphibia; order Anura; family Aromobatidae; genus Anomaloglossus; species Anomaloglossus baeobatrachus. The sequence goes on along the minus strand of NC_134360.1, from coordinate 215,568,303 downwards.
CACCCTTGAAAGCGAGATTGTTCGGCGGTCACAGCGACGTTGCTGCAAAGGTATGTGCGTGTGACGCCGCCGTAGCGATAATGTTCGCTACAGCAGCGATCACAAAATGTTGCACGAATGACGGGGGCGGGTGCTATTGCTAGCGATGTCACAGTGTGTAAAGCACCCTTTATACCTTTGTGTGAGCGTGTTGTGAGATAGAGTTTTGGTTTCCCCTGTTTGTTTATCTCTGTTTGTTTTATCACGTTCCTGTCCTGGACCTCTCCCAGAGTAGAGACGGGGTATAAGATCAGGGATGATTAGAAGCGGAGTTAGGTTGGCGGCTCAGACATCCTCACCTCCAGAGGTAACTCTGAGATAAGGGATAACCAGGGCCCCCCTAGTCTGAAGGTGAGCCTAGGAGCCCCAGTCCCCTGCTCTCCCTACCCATGGTGACAATATGTTTATTACTGCAGAAATAGCTTGGAACTTGCAGTTTTTATCAAGTTCTCACTAGAAGTAATTGGTGCATTGTTGATGCTGTAGATTGTCTTCAGCATTTCTGCAGCACTTAGCTAAATTGGGTTTTATTTTTTAATTGCATTTTTAGCATTTTTTCTGCTGCTGCTTTTGTATTTGTTTCATCATGTTTTGAATAGAATTGCTTTGTATTGGACGCTTCCTTGACCATTGAGGAAGGATTCTCCAGTCGTGCTGTATGTGTGTTACCCACCAATACCATCTGTAAATAATACACGAACTGCATGTGACTTGGTTTAAAATTGGCCACAGCAGCCTTTATTACCTAATATTTACATACTAACACAAGGGGGCGCCGTCCAACGGGCGACCCCAACAAATAACAATAGGTAACACAGTAACCAATACAGTAAATATACAACCCTGAGTAGGCCCAGTCCAAGAACCACTTCTCACCCCAGTATCCCTGGCCGCAACACACCGACCCAGAGATGAGGTATTAATCACCTACGGATTAACCCCCCAACTTTGCAGAACCCCGTGCCTGCAACATCCCGGAACCTGGAGCCACCATACCAAGATGGTGTCTCTCTGTCCAGTTACCATTGCCTTCAACCGCCTCTGGACCAGACCTACCCCCCGCTGCTGTGACAAAGAAACAACCCAGACCAAATTCCCCTCGGCATTATACACAAGGGAGGGTGGGCGGGGATCGTTCCATATCCAGAAGTCAAGAGAGAGGGGGTAAGTCAAAGTCCTTTACTTACACCCCTCAACTGTCCCACCTCTTCCTCCAGGGAACTCCTCCTACCCACCAATCCCTTTACTCTGCCTTATAAACAAACCATTCCTGTTTCCATTAACCCCATCACTCCTTCCCTTCCCTCTAGTCATGTCGCCCCTCCACCCTATGGGTTCCATGGCTTTCTATTACTTAGCATTGATAAAAGGTTTATTGATGAAGTCATGTGCATATTACATACTCTTTTAGAGCATTTTTGCTGTGCATCACACTAAAAATATATATGCATTTTTTACCTACTGATTCTCCTCATCTCAGTTAAGTATATAGTGGAAACCCACAAATAAAATACATATTAACCACAAGAAAAATGGACATGTTGCGGATTTAAAAAATGCACCTTTGTCAGTAAAAACAAATAAAGTTTTCCAGCATCATCCAATATTAAAGTATTATTTTTATTACATTTTCAATGCAATGAAACCAGTGGTGTAACTAGAGTTTGATGGGCCCAGGTGCAAAGTTGGGACCTGGGCACCCCCTCCACCGACACTCGGGGTACGGGATAATGACACTGACACTCGGGGTACGGGATAATGACACTGACACTGACACTTGGGGTACGGGATAATGACACTGACACTCACGGTACGGGATAATGACAGTGACACTCGGTGTACAACATAATGACACTGACACTTGGCTCTTTCACTCAGCACCGAGGTTTCCCATGATCTGAAATCCCTCTTTCTATCAGCACCCAGCTTTCCTATGTTCTGATATTCATCTTGTCATCGGCACCCAGCTTTCTCAAGCTCTGGTTTAAATCTTTACTTCAGCACCCAGCTTTCCCATATCAGAGCACGGGAAGCTGGGTGCTGAGGGAAAGAGCCTTTGCATTATTGCATTATGCAGCTCCATAGTCCTCCATGTATAATGCACTCCTATAGTCCATGTAGAAGGTGTCCTTCATATTGCGTCATGCAACCCCATAGATCTCTATGTATAATGCATCCCCATAGACCTCCATGTATAATGTAGCCCCATAGACCTCCATGTGTAATGCAGATCTGCAGGCCTCCATGTGTAATGCAGCCCCCATAGACCTCCATGTGTAATGCAGCCCCCATAGGCCTTCATGTATAATGCAGCCCCATAGGCCTCCATGTGTAATGAAGCCCCTTAGACCTCTATGTATAATGCAGCCCCCATTGGCCACCGTGTGCTCACTTATTAAAAAAAAAAAAACAAGTCCTCACCTCTCCTCGTTCCCACACTGCTCTATCCTCACCTCTCTCCTCGTTCCCCCGCTGCTCTGGTCAGCGTCCTCCCATACTGCACTCTGCAGTCTCAGCCCAGGCACAGTGCAGTCGCAAAGTGGTGACTTTGCAGCCCTTGGCTGCACTGTGACGTCGAGTGCAGGCACAGGGAAGAATGATAAAGCATGGAGCGGAGCATGCCACTTGATGCTTTATCATTGCTGTTTGTGATGACGGGTGAGAGGGGCCCGGTGCCTCTGCCACTGACACCGGGCCCCCCTGACTCATATAGCGGCCGCGTGATCTGCTACAGAACAGTGCAGTCAGCTCCTCTCTCATAAAAAGGAGCCAGCTGCTGATCTGCAGGCCGGGACCCTAAGCCTGTGGGTCTGGTCACGATGGCGACCTCTGAGACCGGGGTCGTTACGCCCCTGAATGAAACCAATAACAAAATATAGTATAGAAAAAAAAGTATAAAAAATGGTTTAAAAGCAATGTGCACTCTTAATACTGTTGTAACCATATTAATTCTTGACAGCAAGTTAAATAACACAAAGAAAACACACCCTAGAATGATGATTAATTAAAAGCTTTCGACACCTTTTTAGTCAATATTGCAGCAGGTTCACCAACATCCTCTATCTCAAAAAATGTAAGATATGAAATAGTGAGTGGCTTCCAGGCATAAGTCACCTGTAGAAAGGTCAGATCAATTCTTCAAGTCGCTTTACAGCTTCAAATGGTTTAAAGAAGTTAAAAAAGTGGAACATCTGTAAGAAGATGGAGATCCTGCTTTCGTTCCCCCTTGAAGACACTAATGTTTTTGCTGTGATGTACAATGTGTTGTATTGTGTATGCCTTATTGTGACAATGTGAATTGTGATATTTGGTATAGTGTAGAAAATGCTCTGTCCTGCAAAAGGCAGTGAGTAGGGAAAGTTAGAGTTAATGTTTGGGACTAGCCCCGAGTGGGAGGGGCTTGAGTGTAGGGACAGTGACTGTTTCCTGTCAGAACATTAGATAGTGCTCAACCCTCAAAATATAGCGGGTTTTACATGCTACGATATCGTTAATGAATTATCGTCGGGGTCACGGTGTTTGTGACGCACATCCGGCTTCATTAACAATATCGCAGTGTGTGACACTTATGAGCGACCTTAAGCGATCGCAAAAACGGTCAAAATCGTTTGCCGTGGAGAGGTCGTCCTGAAAGAAAAAATTGTTTTCTGTTTATTAGCGATGTAGTTCGTCGTTCCTGCAGTGTGACACATCGCTGTGTGTGACACCGCAGGAGCGACGAACATCTCCTTAACTGCCTCCACCGGCAATGCGGAAGGAAGGAGGTGGGCGGGATGTTACGTGATGATCTCCGCCCCTCCGCTTCTATTGGTCGCCTGCCGTGTGACATCGCTGTGACGCTGCACGAACCACCCCCTTAGAAAGGAGGCAGTTCGCCGGCCAGAGCGACGTTGCAGGGCAGGTATGTGCGTTTGACACTGCCGTAGCATTATCGCTTCGGCAGCGATCACACAATATCGGCCGTACGACGGGGGCGGGAGCTATCGCACTCGACATCGCTAGCCGATGCTAGCGATGTCACAGCGTGTAAAGCCCGCTTAAGACCTAAGGTCTGTCTAGTAGCAAATGTGGCGCCCCTGAGGCTTCCGTCGCCACAGGTCATTGCACCCCATCTGCGGTGTGATGCCCCATTCTGGGAGAGGAAGAGAGTGAACTCCGGTCTCCTGGTAAATTCACACTACACCCATTGCTAGGGACACACAGGACCAGGGAAAGTGGCAGGCAACCCTCCCATGCTGCATGCTGAGAGGGGCTGTAAGACCCATCCCTGCTCCCATAGGTTACAGCTTAGCAACTGGGGAGGTGGGAGGAGCCACAGAGAGCAGATAGAGAAAGGAAGGACAAGTTAGTTTCAGTTCGCTCAGGGAGTGGGAGAGTGAGGAGTGAGCATGTAGGACGAGAAGAGAAGAAAGGGTCGCAGGGCCACGGGTAGTCCTGTAAGGTACCACGAGCAGTCCTTGTTGGGTACCGCTGCCGAGGGCCCAGAGGCGCTACGGGTAGCTGCAGGCTGCGGTGGCCCGTTCCACAGTGACATCGGTGGAGTGATTAGCTGCGACAGGGGACGGTCCCTAGAAACTGGAGGAGTGAAAAGACAGTCTCCAGACAGTAAAAACCGAGGCCCAGGGAATTGCAAGCTCCCAGGGCCAGAACCCAGAGCAGACCTTCAGAAAAGGGGTAATCAGCCGACAGGTGACCCCCCAGCCTGGAGGCTGTAATGGAGGCCAAGCCAAGTCCATCTACCTAAGGCAAGGCTAGTGAAGACAGCGGAAAAAGAGACACTAAAGAGAGGGAACCGGATTTCACGCTCTGAATCATCCAGAACCGGCGGAGGTCCCTGACAGTGGTCCCAGCAGTCTGAGGGTCCCTGCAACTGTGACAGAAACTGTGAGTAAAAGAACTGGAACTGCACCTTTGGACTCGTCTCTGTCATTTCATCTGCATAGACACTTACAAGCACCAACTGTGCCCCGGGCATTGCTCCACCTGTAGGGAGCAGTACTATCATTGCTGCCACAACATCATCCCGGAGGCCTCACACAGCAGCGGCGGCTTAGTAGCCGCATACCACAGGTGGCGTCACGAACACAAACATTAACAAACAAGCCACATATTCTACTGACACCCACCAGGGCCACGGAGCCGGGCCCAGCCACCACTGACTACCACCGGACTAGTCCGGCCTGGCACCGGGTGTCCCATAGCCCTGGGGTGGGCGAGTCAACTTTTGGCGTCACGAACAGGATTTCGTGCCCGGTCACACCGGGTACTGTGCGCCTGAAGAACCGTGTGACAGACTGTGTACTTTACTGAGAAACCGCCGCCATTAGCGCTGCTGAGAGCGGGAAGAAGGGGGGCGTGCAAGAAGAAAGGGCGCGAAGAGAAGCCCCGCCCCCTTGTCCAAGAAAAGCGCGCGAAGCGGTGCCCGCCATAGAAAACGGAAGAAAAAGAAGTGGTGACCAAATAAGCTGCCCGACTGGCAGAAAGAGTTTAAAAACCAGATCAGAAGAAACGAAAATGTACCTGATACTAAGCGGAGCGGTGCCGGCCGTGATGGGCTGGGCGCCAGTCTGGCGCCAGTTGCAAGTACAGCCTCCGGCCCCGCCGCCGAGAAGGGAAAGGGAGAAGCCGAGTGGCGTGGTCGAGCACCCGAGCAGTGATCCAGCAAGCGTTCCCCAGGTCGGCAGCATGGCAGAGAGGCTGCAGGAGTGTACACCTGGGATCGGGAAGATGGATCCCGAGCTGGACCTGCTCCGGGAGGAAATGCGAATCCTGGCTCGGAGACTGCGTAACCTGCAAGCAGAGGTGGACCGGCGGAGTGAAACACCGATGGTGCCGGAGAGTGTGGGCCACAGGATGGAGGCCGCGGAGCAGCGACTGGGTGAGCAATGTGAAGCCCCGACCCGTCCGGACCCACTGACCCACCAAGCGCCACCGCCCTGTCCCTCTACTGTCCCGCAGGCCTTTCCCGCCCGCCCCGCTGATGCCCGGTGGGGCACCGGAGGCCTGCCCGAAACCCCCGCAGACGGAGCCTGGGGGGGGTGGACCCCGACCAGCTAGTGGGCCCCCTACCGAGTCCCCCTGTGAGTCTCCTGGGAGCGACATCCCCGGGAGTGCACTGGGACGCAACGCCCATAGAGAGTAGAGGACTGCAAAAGCCCCTGCGCCCCAAGGAAACCGCACTGCCAAACGAGCTGACCTGCCGGAGATTGGTGCAGGAGTACCAGCAGGAGCGGGAGGCCCGGGAGGAGACGGCCTCAGAAGAACCGGAGTGGCGCCGCACTATGCCAGCGTGCAGCGTCTCCCCTGTCAGCAGCCGCCGCAGCACTACCCCAACGCAGGCCCGAGCCGCCGAACTGAGCCGCGGGCCTGCAACAGCCACGCAGGAGACGCAGACCCGGATCTCCATGGCTTGTTTGATGCAAGGTGCACGGCCAAAGAAGGACCCCCGCAATGAAGAGTAAAGATGAAGAGATGCTGAACTGTATATAGCCCCTGTCTGCCCCTCATTCTTTTCGAAGATGACACCCTTTCCTGCTGTACTGCCCCTGATTCTTTTTGAAGACGTCACCCCCCCATGTTATGTGCTACCGGGCCACTGAACTGGAATGTGGGCCCCGGTGAATGTGTAGGTGTCCTGACATACCAGGCCACTGGACTTAGTGGCTGGTGTGTGGTGTATGTGTTTTATGTCCTACCAGGCCATTGGACTTAATGGCTGGTATGTTGTTGATCTGTCTGATGCAACCAGGCCATTGGACTTAATGGCTGGTCGAAGATGTTACTTTGTTTGTTTGAAACGAACTGACGGGCTACTGGACTTGTAGTAGCCAAAAATGTAATTAGTTGCACCCGTTGTGCCCCCTACCAGAATTATGGGGGATTTGCCTGAACCGTGCAATGGACTGGAAGTGCACACTTAGAGTTTTCTTTATAAGAAGTTTGCAACGTTTATGATATGTGCCTCCCATAAAGGGAAGAAATGTTTTACTGTTTTATGTTATTGCATACAAAAATGTTTTTGCAGTGTTCCATATGTTTTTGTTGTTTTTCAGCCCGAGGACGTGCTGGGATTTGCTGTGGGGGAGTGTGGCGCCCCTGAGGCTTCCGTCGCCACAGGTCATTGCACCCCATCTGCGGTGTGATGCCCCATTCTGGGAGAGGAAGAGAGTGAACTCCGGTCTCCTGGTAAATTCACACTACACCCATTGCTAGGGACACACAGGACCAGGGAAAGTGGCAGGCAACCCTCCCATGCTGCATGCTGAGAGGGGCTGTAAGACCCATCCCTGCTCCCATAGGTTACAGCTTAGCAACTGGGGAGGTGGGAGGAGCCACAGAGAGCAGATAGAGAAAGGAAGGACAAGTTAGTTTCAGTTCGCTCAGGGAGTGGGAGAGTGAGGAGTGAGCATGTAGGACGAGAAGAGAAGAAAGGGTCGCAGGGCCACGGGTAGTCCTGTAAGGTACCACGAGCAGTCCTTGTTGGGTACCGCTGCCGAGGGCCCAGAGGCGCTACGGGTAGCTGCAGGCTGCGGTGGCCCGTTCCACAGTGACATCGGTGGAGTGATTAGCTGCGACAGGGGACGGTCCCTAGAAACTGGAGGAGTGAAAAGACAGTCTCCAGACAGTAAAAACCGAGGCCCAGGGAATTGCAAGCTCCCAGGGCCAGAACCCAGAGCAGACCTTCAGAAAAGGGGTAATCAGCCGACAGGTGACCCCCCAGCCTGGAGGCTGTAATGGAGGCCAAGCCAAGTCCATCTACCTAAGGCAAGGCTAGTGAAGACAGCGGAAAAAGAGACACTAAAGAGAGGGAACCGGATTTCACGCTCTGAATCATCCAGAACCGGCGGAGGTCCCTGACAGTGGTCCCAGCAGTCTGAGGGTCCCTGCAACTGTGACAGAAACTGTGAGTAAAAGAACTGGAACTGCACCTTTGGACTCGTCTCTGTCATTTCATCTGCATAGACACTTACAAGCACCAACTGTGCCCCGGGCATTGCTCCACCTGTGGGGAGCAGTACTATCATTGCTGCCACAACATCATCCCGGAGGCCTCACACAGCAGCGGCGGCTTAGTAGCCGCATACCACAGGTGGCGTCACGAACACAAACATTAACAAACAAGCCACATATTCTACTGACACCCACCAGGGCCACGGAGCCGGGCCCAGCCACCACTGACTACCACCGGACTAGTCCGGCCTGGCACCGGGTGTCCCATAGCCCTGGGGTGGGCGAGTCACAAACCACATAACATGGGTCTCCTTAGAGGGAGAGGAGTCTGAGACGGTGATAGCGAGATTCCAAGTAGAGGAAACTGAAACACAGAGAAGTGAGTTCCTGGTGAGAAAGAATCGACTGTAGCGCAGAGTGATCAACTGGAAATAGGTCTAGAGAGAGGATGCCTAGCAGTACAGCCTAGAGTTTATAGCTCGGAAATGGTGATGGGGTAGGACTAGGGATGATCGAATACCTCAAATATTCGGCATCGCGAATATTTGCTGAATAGCTCGCCGCTATTCGACTATTTGCGAATATTCGATGCGCAATGTAAGTCTATGGGAAACCCGAATAATAACTATTCGGAAGTATTCGGGCTTCCCATAGACTTACATTGCGCATCAAATATTCGCATAGCGGCGACCTATTCGTCGGATATTCGCGAAGCCGAATATTTGAGGTATTCGATCATCCCTAGCCAGGATGGAACACAAACGTTTGTGGGACGAAGTCAGTACCTCTGGCAGGAGTTCCTTAAGCGTGAAAATGCTAGAGACAAATAGACATAGGAATAAGTAAGTGTGAAGAAGTAACAAAACTGTGTTTGGAGATACTCTGTGTTGGGAAAGAAACATAAGAGAAGTTGTGTACCTGCTATCTACTGTACATAGCTGTCATCAAATGGCAGTTGAGTAAAGCACTGTTTTTAAAAACTTGTGGTCTCCATCAATAAACTGGTTAATGGGAACCTGTCACCAGATTTGGCGACTATAAAATGCAGCCACCACCAGTGGGTTCTTATATACAGCATTCTAACATACTGTATATAAGAGCACAGGCTGCTGTGTACAACGTAAAAATCACTTTATAATACTCACCTAAGGGATGGTGCCTTGCAGACTGGTTGGATGGGTGTCTCCGTTCTCCGGTATCAGCGCCTCCTCTTTCGGCCATCTTAGTCCTCCTTCTTTTGAAGCCTGGGTACATGATGCGTTGTACGTCATCCACACAAGCCGACACTGGGGTCCTGAGCAGGCACAGTTTGATCTGCGCTGAACAGGGCAGATCAAAGTATTGTAGTGCGCCTGCGTGGGACCTCAATGTCGGCTAGTGTGGATGATGTAGGACTCGTCATGCACCCAGGCTTCAGAAAAAGGAGGACAAAGATGGCCGAAAGAGGAGGCGTCGGTAATAAAGAATGGAGACACCCATCCGACGAGTCTGCACCGGACCGCCCGTTAGGTGAGTATTATAAAGTGATTTTTACGTTTTACACCGCCGCCTGGGCTCTTGTATACAGCATATTAGAATGCTGTTTATAAGACCTCACTGGTGTTGGTTGCAGCTTATAGGCCCAAAATCTGGTGACAGGTTCCCTTTAAAATCTGGCCCTGGCCAGCCAAAGCAATCGGCATCATGTAGCCTGCAAATGTGTATTGTCTCCTTAAGACTAATCTACACACCCTGCCAGGACACCCTCTTTCATGTAACATGCCGGGGCGCTAGAAAGCCAACGACTACCGCACCACGTTACACATATGCATTGAAAGTTGTTTTGACATTGCAGTGCATATAGTATGTTAACTCTATTTTACGGTTTTTTAGCGATTTTTAGGCTGGTTCTGGGCAGAATCCAATGGAAAAACACTCTATATGATCATACCCTTACGGCTGATGCCACTTGCGTATGACTCGTGTAAGTCTCGCATCGGTATCACCCGGCACGGCGCACAATCTCCTGACAGGAGAGGGTTGGCTACATGTATTTCCATGCAGCTGAGGTGCTCGTGTCAGAAGAGTGTGCGCCGTGCCGGATGATACCGATGCGGGACTCACACGAGTCATACGCAAGTGGAATCATACCGTTAAGATGAGTCTTTGTGCTGAGTTTTTGAACACAAACTCCAAAGAATTTTTAGTGTTTTTGCTTCAAAAAAATTCAACAAAAAATTCAGAGTGAACACATGGCTACGGTATTTGCCCACAGAATCTTTTTGATGAGTTTTTGGAGAGCTCAGTTTCCACTCCAAAAAATTCTCAAAAAACTCATTGTGCAAATTGCCGAAGCAAGCAGACAACCCACAAGCAATTTTAATCGGGAGCAAAAAGGATAAATTAAGTTTGCCCTTGTAGCTGCTCACATGAGATCTTCTCTTCTTTTACTTTCCATTCATTGTTCAGGGCACATGTCGTTGTAAAGTGTCACGTACCAGAACCACAAATAAAGAATATGGCAAAAAAGTCACTAGATCCTTATTGAAAAGAAAAATGATTTTATACTGTAAGTGATTAAAATAAAAAAAAAAAAAACTTGTGAGAGGTTCCTCGTATTTTAATACAGAGAATAGATAAAGCACATAGCTGGGGGTTGCAGCCTACAGCTGACTGTTTATCTCCTCTGTGTATCAAAATATGGAGGACCCTATGCCATTTTTTCCAATTATTTATTTATTTTTACACTTCACTTCGGGAATCAAGACAGCTAGTGTGAGGGCAACAAATCGCAGAAGTTGGCACAGAGGGTGGGTTGGGGAAGTAGTGAATATTCATAAGCTTTCCTGAGTTGAAACATTGTGCAGAAACTCGATAAGGTTAACTGTCCTGCTTTAACCCCATTTTGCTTCTTTTTGTAGCCCTTGAGCCCTTTATCTGGGTTGGCTGAACCCGAAAAGTAATACATACTTCCCTGAGAAGTCTGTGTTCTGGGTCTGTGAATGGACAGTAGGTATCTAGTACAGACCCTGAACTTTACAGTACATCAGCATCAGCACTGCTCTGTAGAGCAGAAATCACAATCTCCTTTGAATGCCGGCTTGCAGCCAGCGTTCACAGGAAGATCGTAAAGACAGCCACAGGGGTCATCAGCTGACTCCTGGCTGTCATGAAAACCCATCGATAAGACTAGAAAAAAGAAGCGCTGATAGGGTATTACCGGATGACAGGAGTAATATATAAAAATATATACACTCAGCTAATGTGGTTGTGAAAGTCACAACCACTGCCAAGCATGAGATAATGGCGTCTGCCTCAGCCACACGTGGATGAGTATTCAAACAGGAGAAGAGAAGGGGTTAACACCGCACATCAGCCAAATGAAGATGTAGAGTTGTTGATAAATTTATATCTTTTTTTATTTCATAGGTCAACACGTTTCGAGGTTGAAACCTCTCCCTCAGGACCAGAATATCAACAAAGCAACCCGAAAAGTAATACATACTTCCCTGAGAAGTCTGTGTTCTGGGTCTGTGAATGGACAGTAGGTATCTAGTACAGACCCTGAACTTTACAGTACATCAGCATCAGCACTGCTCTGTAGAGCAGAAATCACGATCTCCTTTGAATGCCGGCTTGCAGCCAGTATTCACAGAAGGAACATAAAGACAGACAGAAGGGTCAAAAGTTGACCCCTGACTATCATGAAAACCCATCGTCATCCTGCAATCATGTTTCGGGCGTGCTGACGGGAGGGGACAATGACCCCCTTTTGGCTTGCGCTAAATCCCACAGTCAGAGATTGATAGCAGGATTTCCCAGGTTAACGCCCCCGTTGGATCTCCGATCCACCTGCGGTCGTTAGAGGCACATGAATCAGCAGTCAAGTGCTGGGCAAAATGCAGGAACACGACCTTTGACGTACCATTTGCTCTGGTTAAAGAGTAACTATTCTTTTCATATTTTTTTTTTTTAATTAATCAACAGTACATGTGAAAATAAGAAACCTTGTAATATATTTTATAAGATAAGTCTTCTAATTTCTTCTCCTGGACTCATCTTTTATTATCAAAATTTTTAATTCATGGTTAAAATCTGTCTTCAGTGAATATAGATTTTTCTCATTAATAATGTGGCGCCCCTGACCTGGTCAGGCACCACTGAGTACTGCACCCATGCTGGGTGAGTACAAACAGGTAATCCTAAAGGCTGAGTAGGGTGTGTACGCACAGGCACACTTTAACCAGGTCTCACACACACATTAGAGGGGACCCCTGGGCAGACCCAGGAGGGGGCGTGGCCTCCACATCTCAGCTAATGGTGCTGTAGTGAAGCTGGAAGAGAGTTGTTGCAGTGGCGGTCAGAGGAGTAGGGGTGGAGCAGTCGAGTCTGAAGTGCAGACGCCGAGGAGCGGAACACTAGTGAGACCCTGCACGTGTAGTGGCTGCTGGCGGGGGAGAACATTACCACCCAGTCAGTCTGAAAGACACCCGAAAAGAGAGAGCAGTAAGGAGTTGAGTACGAGGACTCCTGGTAATGATGCACGCATGGGGTACAGGTCCCTAGAGCCAGACATCCATTTAGTGGTCTACTAAATCCTGCAGGTGGTGTGACTAGAGGTTCCACACCAACCATCACAGAGCCCGAGAATCAACAGCAACGAGGGGGCCCATAAGGAGAATCGAGCCTGGAGCCATCATTTCCTTGGTCCACGCTGCCAGCAAACGGGTCAGAAAGGGGAGAAAAGGCAGCTGCGACTTCCCTGGATGAATCCCACGATACTTTAAGTCAAGGGTTGTCCGAAACAAGAAGTGCTAGGAACGCGAGTCAGCAGTCACTCCTATACCAGACTGAAGGATACCTGGTTCTCTCTGGTTCATCGCAGTATCGCCCGGGTTGCCTCACTCTACCACCAGAAAGTGAGTAAACAATTGAAAGATATTTCTGGACTGAGACTGAGTTCTTCTGCGACCTGTTGTTCCACACACATACACCCGAGCCCCTGGGGCCAGCCTCACTCTCGGGAGGCCATACCATCTAACTACAAGTACCATCAGCCCCAGACGCTCGTTAAACTGCAGTGGCGGTCACCCCTCGCCCTGACCGCAAAACCGAGAGTGGCGTCACGACTCTTATGAAAGTGAACCTGACATACCTGTTGCCAGAAGGGGTTGTTACAGAGAAGTCCCCGCAGTGTCCCGCAGGCGACCGTTGCAGTGCTGTGGTGGGCGACTCAATAAGATAGGGAAAAGTACCTCTGATCTTTGAGAGGCCTAGCAGAGTTGCAGCAGATAAAACAGAAAGAAGTCCAGTAAATACCTTAGTGCTGGAATCAGGGCATCTACCCCTTTTTTTTGTTGCCCTTAGGTGGAAAAGCATGAAGCTGGTAGCAAATTCCTTTAAAATCTTATTAAAGTGACAAAAATTAAACCCATGATACATTGTCTTTAAAACAACTGAAGCTTCAACGTATTATCATATATTTTTTAATTAATTCACTTCTATTATTTAAATATTCCAATTCTTATACAGTACAAACTGCACAGACAAATGCCCGGAATACAAACCAGTGAGTCCCAGCGGGAAGGTGGTATTAGCTGCTGCTGTCTTTGGTTGTTCGGTGAGAAAGTTACCCTGTTGTTTAGTTACCTTCTCCTTACCTTATTTACCCCCTGTACACCTTCTTATGGTGTTTGTTTTTGGGGTGTGTGAGTTTTGTTGTCCGCCCAGTCTGTGTTGTTTGTCGGTGGGGTTTTGTGATTACTGTCCTGGCCTGACCCCTGGGTGGTGGGTGTGAAGGGTGTTACATCAGGGTCTTGGATATGTGATAGAAACATGGTGGTGGCTCAGACCTCACTACCATCGAGTGTACCTCTGGGTTGAGGGTCAGCTCAGAATGCTACCTAGTCTGAGGCCCAGCTTAGGGGACATTTTCAGTAACATCCTAGTCACCAGTGTGACAGGTGGTCCTTGGCGACAGAGACAGATATTGATGGAGCAGGTCACGGTAGAGATGTAACTTTTACAAATTTGGACATTTTTGCAACAAAGAAGTCACAATATGCGAAAATGGATAATTGTCAATATTTACTTTTCAATGAGTAATACCAGAGGGAAGGCATAATGCAGACTTCTTCACTTATAGCTACAACCCTGCATATTTACAGGAACAACCACTTTCTGTCTGTAATAATTCATTTTAACCAGAATTTTCTTTTAATCCTCTCATTCACAGCATACAGAACACAAAATTAGTGTTTCCATCCAAACAAGAACCACCTATTGATTGGTCACAAAAAGTGAAGAAGTCTATAGAACTGGAGCATTGTGAGAGGAAACTGCTTCTATATACTGCAAATAAGAGGTAAGTCATACATGGCTATAATAAAATATATGTTAGAAATAATTTTACACAACACACACAGTAACACAAGAATAAATTGATAATAAGTTAAATTACTGTAGCACCCACAGGGCAAGGGGTTAAGTTACTCGTCACTGTGCCCAGGGCTAACTGACTATGTGTGAAGATGCTCCTTCTCTTTTCCCCAAGTGGTGCCCGCTCCCCAGGTGGTTGTCCTAGTGACTGGGAAAGTCCCATGCTTCGTGATTGCCACCCCCTATCTACCCCAGACCCTTTCCCCCCGGTGGGAAAGCACCGAACTGTGTTTGTTATGTGAATGTGAGAAACACCAGCCATTAACCTCTCCTTACCCGGGATGAGTACTACATCTTAAGGGAGATACAGTACCCTGCGGCAACTGAAGCCTCAGGGGCGCCACTGTTATGATCCGGAACCATGGAAGACCACCACAAATCATTGGCAAAAAGGTGACAAGAGCATTGGCAACTAATCTGGCCGCCATCCCCTTACTAACCAACACAACTAGAAGTAGCCGAGGGGTGAACTAACATCCTGTGCACCGCGAACCCAGCCGGAGAACTAACTATCCTAAAGGTAGGAAAGATGAATAACTCTCTGCCTCAGAAAATAGACAAGAATAGCAAGCCCCCCACATTCAAAGACTGCGGTGATATAGGAAAAACACAATACACAGGTAGATGACAGGATTAGCAAAAGGTGAGGCCCCCGCTGACTAAAATAGGAAAGGACAGGAAAGGGACTGATGGTTGCCAGAGAAAAACCCTGCAAAATACCAACTTCCTGATAGTACAAAAAGGCCCTCAGATCGCTCGATCTGAACTCCGTCCTATACCAGGTGCCCTTGTCATACCAATGAACAGAAAACAAGAATTATAACAAATTCAACAAGCCACAAACACATGGACCCAAAGGAGCTATACTCCACACAGAACTGCAGGGAGTTCCTCAACAATCCACTGAGGGGGAGAATCCCTGGAAGGAAATAAACTGAAACCAACCACAACAAATGACAAACCCAGATAAGCAAAGAACCAGACAATAAATAAAGAGCAAGCACTTATCTGGAGTAGATGTGGTGTAGAGCAGGATTAAGCAGGCTAGAGATACAAAGAACAACTGACATCCGGCAACAGCCTGCAATCAAACCAGGACTTAAATAAGCAGAGAGTTAGCAAAGGAAACACCCACTGCACAACACACCTGGTCTCTGTCCAAACCTTTCCTGGCCACCAGAGGGAGTCTCCCAGCAGCCAAGACATAACTAACATTCACAACAGTACCCCCCCCCTTGAGAAGGGGTCACCGAACCCTCACCCACGCCACCGGGTCACTCGGGATGAGCATGATGGAAGGCGCGAACCAACCTGTCCGCATGAATGTCAGAAGCCACAACCCAAGAGTTATCCTCCTGCCCATAACCCTTCAATTTCACAAGGTACTGAAGCTGACGCCTATTGTGACGGGAATCCAGAATTTTTTCAACCTCATACTCCAGATCCCCTTGTACCAAAACAGGGTCAGGAGGCGCTGCTGCAGGAACTGTTGGCTCCACATGTTTCTTCAATAAGGACTTATGGAAGACATTGTGAATCTTAAATGACGCAGGCAGAGTCAAACGGAAAGATACAGGATTAATAATCTCCGAAATCTTATAAGGTCCAATAAATCTGGGCTTAAATTTAGGAGACAGAACTCTCATAGGAATATTTTTAGAGGACAACCACACCATGTCCCCTACTTTAAACCGGGGACCAACAGTCTGACGTCGGTTGGCAAACTTTTGGGCAGTTTCTTGGGACTGAAACAATTTATCCACTACCTGCCCCCAAATCTGCTGCATTCTGTTGACCACCGAATCCACCCCCGGACAGTCAGATGCCTCAAGCTGCCCTGAGAGGAACCTAGGGTGATACCCAAAATTGCAGAAAAAGGGGGACACCAACGTGGTAGAGCTAGCTCTATTGTTAAGGGCAAATTCAGCCAAAGGCAAAAACGAAACCCAGTCATCCTGATCCGCAGAAACAAAACACCGTAAATAGGTCTCCAGGGTCTGGTTAGCCCTTTCAGTCTGACCGTTGGTCTGAGGATGAAGCGCCGAGGAGAAAGACAGCTGAACACCCAATTTGGAGCAAAAAATCCTCCAAAACCTGGATACAAACTGCACCCCTCTGTCAGAAACAATGTTTTCGGGAATACCATGCAAACGGACAACATGTTGGAAAAACAAAGGCACCAACTCTGATGAAGACGGCAACTTAGATAGGGGAACCAAGTGGACCATCTTGGAGAATCTGTCACAGATCACCCAAATCACAGTCATTTTCTGAGAGACGGGAAGCTCTGAAATAAAATCCATAGAGATGTGCGTCCAAGGTTTCTTAGGTACAGGCAAAGGCAATAATAGCCCACTAGAACGTGAACAGGGCTTGGACCTAGAACAAACTCCACACAACTGCACAAAACGACGGACATCTCGGGACAGGGAAGGCCACGAAAAAGAGCGTCTCACAAGATCCCGAGTACCAAAAATGCCAGGATGACCCGCCAAAACAGAGCAATGAACCTCAGAGACAACTCGGTCTCTCCATTGGTCTGGGACAAACAGTTTCCCTGTAGGACATCTCTCAGGTTTATCCCCCTGAAATTCCGCCAGTGCTAACCGCAGATCAGGCGAAATAGCCGAGAAAACTACACCATCATTCAGGATAGTAGACGGTTCGACAACCTCCAAAGAGTCAGCGCAGAAACTCCTGGAGAGGGCATCGGCCTTAACATTCTTGGTGCCCGGCAAAAAAGAGACCACAAAATTAAACCGGGTAAAAAACAAAGCCCACCTGGCCTGCCGAGGATTCAACCTCTTGGCCGATTCCAGATAGATGAGATTCTTGTGGTCCGTAAGCACCACAACTTGATGCCTAGCCCCCTCCAACCAATACCTCCACTCTTCAAATGCCCACTTCATAGCCAATAATTCCCGGTTCCCCACATCATAATTCCATTCAGAAGGAGCAAACTTCCGAGAGAAAAAGGCACAGGGCTTAAGTTTACCCGAAGTAGCGTCTCGTTGAGACAGAACAGCACCTGCTCCGATCTCTGAGGCATCGATCTCAACTTGAAATGGGCGAGACACATCAGGTTGCTGCAAAACTGGGGCAGAAGTGAATCGCCTTTTAAGCTCCTGGAAGGCCACAATAGCCTCAGGGGTCCAATGCTCAGCATCAGCTCCCTTCTTTGTCAAATCTGTCAGAGGTTTAACAATGGCAGAAAAATTGGCTATAAATTTACGGTAAAAATTAGCAAACCCCAAAAACCGCTGCAGGGATTTTAGAGAAGTCGGTTGCACCCAGTCGTAAATAGCCTGAACTTTAACCGGGTCCATTTCAATAGCGGAGGGAGACAGGATGAAGCCCAAAAAGGAAATCCTTTGCACCCAAAAGAGGCACTTTGACCCCTTAATGTACAGTGTATTATCCTTAAGTATCTGAAAAACATCCCGTACTTGCACCACATGAGAGTCCCAATCATCAGAAAAAATCAAGATGTCATCCAAATACACAATCAAAAATTTACCAATAAGGTCCCGAAAAATATCATTCTTGAAGGCCTGGAAGACGGAGGGTGCATTAGTGAGCCCAAAAGGCATCACTAGGTACTCAAAATGCCCCTCAGGAGTATTAAAAGCCGTCTTCCATTCATCACCCTCCTTAATACGGATGAGATTATACGCACCCTTGAGATCCAGTTTCGTAAAACATTTGGCACTCTGCACTCTAGAGAACAGATCAGACATCAGAGGCAAAGGGTACTGATATTTGACCGTAATTTTATTAAGAAGACGGTAATCAATACAAGGCCTCAACGAACCATCTTTCTTAGCAACAAAGAAGAAGCCAGCACCCAAAGGAGAAGAAGAAGGCCGAATGTGCCCCTTCTCCAATGATTCTCTGATGTATGACCGCATGGCATCATGTTCGGGCACAGACAAGTTGAAAATCCGCCCCTTGGGAAATTTACAACCGGGCACCAACTCAATGGCACAGTCACAGTCCCGGTGTGGGGGCAGAGAATCAGATTCCTGGTCATTAAATACATCACGGAAATCAGACAAGAAAGCCGGAACATCAACTGCCTGAGCAGACGTGGACGACACGGAAAGGTCCTGATGCAAACCTTGACAACCCCAACTAGCTACCGACAAGGATCTCCAGTCAAGAACCGGATTATGGGTCTGCAACCACGGAAATCCCAGTACCAAGGTATCCTGTAGATTATGCAATACTAAAGATGTACAAGTTTCCTGATGCGCTGGTGCAACTCTCATAGGCACCTGGGTCCAAAATTGGGGTTTATTTTCGGCCAAAGGGGTAGCATCAATGCCCCTTAAAGGAATAGGCGTTTGCAAAAGAACCATGGGAAAACCACAATCCCTAGCAAACCCAAAATCCATCAAATTGAGCGCTGCCTCTGAGTCCACAAAGGCAAATGCAGATAAGGAAGACAATGAACAAATCAATGTGACAGACAAAAGAAACTTTGGTTGCAAAGAACCCACAGTAACAGAAGTAGCCAATCTCCTTTCACATTTAGGGCAGACAGAGATGTTATGAGAAGCGTCTCCACAATAGAAGCACAGTCTATTCTTCCGTCTGAACCCCTGCCGACTAGCATTAGAAAGGACCCTATCACACTCCAAAGGCTCCAAAGGCTGTTCCACAGGCACAAAACCAGCAGGTATCTTCCTGCGCTCACGTAAACACCTATCAATCTGAATGGCCAAGGTCATAGAGGTATCAAGACCAGAAGGGACGGGAAATCCTACCATTACATCCTTCACAGCATCCGCAATACCCTTGCGAAAAAGAGCCGCAAGCGCATCATCATTCCATTTGGTAAGGACCACCCACTTACGAAATTTCTGACAAAACGTTTCTGCAGAATCCAAACCCTGAGTTAAGGACAACAAGACCTTTTCTGCTTGGTCCACAATATTGGGTTCGTCATATAATAATCCCAAGGCCTGAAAAAAGGAGTCCACATCATTGAGAATCGGATCATTAGACGCTAAAGAGAAGGCCCAGTCCTGAGGGTCACCACGCAGCAAGGAGATGACAATCTTAACCTGCTGTACAGGATTCCCTGAGGACTTAGGGCGCAGGTCAAAAAATAATTTACAATTATTTTTGAAGCTCAAAAATCTCGACTTATCTCCCGAAAAAAATTCAGGAACAGGAATCTTAGGCTCTGCAAGGGGAGTCTGTGCAAGAAAAGACTATACGACGAGCCTTAGCATCAAGATGAGCAACACGCTCACCCAATTCATCCATGCTAGACAAAAGAAATCTTCCACAGAACCCAAAGAAGAAGAGGAAAAACACCAAAAAAAAAAAAAAATTCTCAGCAGCTTTGTTTTTTTTTTTTTTCTTCCTTCTTAAGAGTACCCTTTAAATTTGGTTGGCCGGATGTACTGTTATGATCCGGAACCATGGAAGACCACCACAAATCATTGGCAAAAAGGTGACAAGAGCATTGGCAACTAATCTGGCTGCCATCCCCTTACTAACCAACACAACTAGAAGTAGCCGAGGGGTGAACTAACATCCTGTGCACCACGAACCCAGCCGGAGAACTAACTATCCTAAAGGTAGGAAAGATGAATAACTCTCTGCCTCAGAAAATAGACAAGAATAGCAAGCCCCCCACATTCAAAGACTGCGGTGATATAGGAAAAACACAATACACAGGTAGATGACAGGATTAGCAAAAGGTGAGGCCCCCGCTGACTAAAATAGGAAAGGACAGGAAAGGGACTGATGGTTGCCAGAGAAAAACCCTGCAAAATACCAACTTCCTGATAGTACAAAAAGGCCCTCAGATCGCTCGATCTGAACTCCGTCCTATACCAGGTGCCCTTGTCATACCAATGAACAGAAAACAAGAATTATAACAAATTCAACAAGCCACAAACACATGGACCCAAAGGAGCTATACTCCACACAGAACTGCAGGGAGTTCCTCAACAATCCACTGAGGGGGAAAATCCCTGGAAGGAAATAAACTGAAACCAACCACAACAAATGACAAACCCAGATAAGCAAAGAACCAGACAATAAATAAAGAGCAAGCACTTATCTGGAGTAGATGTGGTGTAGAGCAGGATTAAGCAGGCTAGAGATACAAAGAACAACTGACATCTGGCAATAGCCTGCAATCAGACCAGGACTTAAATAAGCAGAGAGTTAGCAAAGGAAACACCCACTGCACAACACACCTGGTCTCTGTCCAAACCTTTCCTGGCCACCAGAGGGAGTCTCCCAGCAGCCAAGGCATAACTAACATTCACAACACACCACATTACTACAGTATGTTACTGTCACTATACAGTCTGGGACAACTGGCAGAAACTATGGAATCACAACATAGGTGGACAAGTGCTAGATTTATTGGGGAAGGATGGCTATCAGTGCAATGGGAAAACTGTGTATTTTATGGGGCACTATTGTTGGCAATTTAATACATTTCCAATTGGGCGATATTCCCTTTTTCTGCGCAATTGTTTTTTTCCTATCCCTTCTTCCAAGAGCCAAAGGGATTTTTTTCTGACCACATAGCTGTATTGGGGCTTGTTTTTTTGTTGGATGAGTTGTATTTTTTAGTGACGCCATTCATTTTACCATCACCAGGGATAGCACCAATTCTCCAATATATACCACCTGCTTAACCCAGCAGTAGGTCACCTCAAATCACTAAAATGGACAAATCATCGGTTCTGGATGCTCCCCTCCTTCTCCAGTACTGTAGGGATTAAGAACTGTGATCAACGGACCATTATTTTTTATATTCAAGTATTCTATACTAAAATGGTCTATATCAGAGTGCTGAACCATAGCAAATGTAATGCCAATATTCGAGAACTGAGCCTATGGTTATTTGGCCTTTCCCAGCCTAAACATAACAACCCGCAGTTGCCCCAGACGTGGGACATCCATTACCGAGCTCTTTATGATTGCTCTGGTACAGTGGCAATTGGGGTAATATTTTTGAGTTTTATGTCAAGACCTTCTTAGCTTGATAATACCAGCCCCCAGCTGTCTGCTTTACCTTGGCCAGTTATCAAAAACAGGGGGAGCTCACACTGTTTTTTAAAATTATTTAAATTAAATAATTTTAAAAAATGGCTTGGAGACGCCTTTATTTTTGATAACCAACCAAGGTACACAAGACAGCTGAGGGCTGCAGCCCACAGCTGTCCACTTTACCTACACTGGTTATCAATAATAGGGGGGACCCCACATCAATTTTTTTTATTTATTCCCTATTCACATCTGTTTGCAGAGCAATTGTCCTGCTCTTAAACACATTTTGCTTCCTGTTGCAGCACCCTAGCCCTTACTATGACCATTTTCCAGCCATTTTACAACACATTAGTTTTTTTTTTATAGGGAATCATGGTTTCTTTTAAAGCCTGGCCACAGGTTAGGCTTAAGCAGAGCTATTTGATGGCAGACATGGAGATCTTCAATAGATCCCTGAATTTCATTGCAGCCCATGGGTGCCTCACGATCACTTTGCGAGGCAGCCAATAAGCACTGAAAAACCTATGTACCTATGCAGGTGCACTATTAATGCAACTTTAAGAGATTTGCTGTGGCATTTAATAGGTTAACAGTAGTGGGCAGAGCTCGGCTCTACTCATAGCTGTCTGAGGAGGTGGTCTGGTTGTCGTGTTACCTTCCTGGAGATACCAATTGTACCATTGTATAGTCATATAATTCGATATTTTATATTGTTAGTGTTGCTAAAATGTTTTGGTTTTCCTGAGGGCTGCAGTACTAACCACCAGCCATAAGAGGAAACTTTCTTCCGTTTTACTCTTGCATAGACTCTTGTTTGGAAAAGACAGGCTAAATACTTAGCCAGAGAAGGGGAAGAGTGATAGAGACCAAAGTGAGTCAGTTCCTGGCTCAGTTAGTGTAGTGGAGACCTTGAGCAAGAAGACAAGTCTTTTGGGTGTGTGTGTTCTGTACAAGGTAGCAAGCTCAACAAGTAACCCAAGTGATGATAGAGATACAGCACACAGGCAAGTGGGTGAAACCTGCTAAAGAGAGACTTGTTAGGGAAATGAGTCTAGTGTTGGCCAGTTGTGGGTAGACCTTAGGAAGGAAAAGGATCTACCAAGCTGTGGATAGAAGAAGAGAGTATTTGCTCTAGGAGACGCCCTTGTCAGGGATCACAGCTAGTAGTGTGGGTGCATGGTTCAAAGCGTAACACATTGACCTGTGTGGCCCTGTATCAAGGAGATGGAGGTTCATTTTATCTGGTCTAACTGTATACCGTACACAATTAAAGTACCGTTGCCTGTAACCGTGTTGATTGTGCCTCTGTATCAGCAAAGTGGTTGGATGCTGGACAGAGTGCGACAGGGGTAAGGTGAAGATGCGCACAGTAATAACACCCCTCAGAATTTCCAATTTAATGTAGGGTGCCGGTTTGTTAATGAAGCAGAACTCGGTTGTCTGAGGGATGTTCTGCCACACTAAATGCACTTGTGCATACAACTCATCAAGATCTGCTGTTGGCAGCTTCCTTTGAAACTGATAACCAATAGTGTTACAGACATGCTCGATAAGAGACAAGTTTAGAGATTCTGCAGGATATAGGTCACACACTACTGACAGCAGCACTAACAAGTGCCACATTGTGACTGCAGGAATCACACCAGGTACAAGAGGACTCCTGGCGAGTGGTGCAACACAGAGGGAACACCAGGGTAGTAATACAATGGAAGGTCCTAGCACTGGGAGAGGGGAGTGGGGTAACCTCCTAACACTCACCTAAGGCTGATCCCTGCACTCCATAACGTCACTAGATGTGTCATTACCCCCATGCTCAGTTATGTACCTGGGCCCTAACTGACCCTGAACCCACTCTGACAAGTAAAGGCCAGTGAAACACTAGTCTCACCCCTACAATAAGACAATACAAGGAAGGTGAGACAAACAGGTGGGGAAATACACAACAAATAATACTCCACAGCTTCTCCAGCAGGAACTTCTCAGCTGCAACAGAAGTGACACCTCAGCTTCTCCAGAGACTGGCTCCTTCAAAGTGGACAGCATTGATATGAGTTATGGTTGGCATAGGGAGGAATGAGGAGTGGATATTTATAGCAGAAGAGCGGACCTGCAGCTGAGGTTTCAACTATCTGTTAGATCACTGCAGGGTAGAAATGAACCTTAACCCCTTCAGTACTCAATGGAATTAAATACGTTCCAACTCAGGGTAAACGGTGAACGGGCACAAAAGTGGATGTGTGATAAACAATATGCTGTGACCTTCTGATTCCAGATCCCCCCGAGATTACATCGGACAGTGAAATACTCGTGAAATGTGAACTGGCAAAATTATCTTGAAAAATTACCCATGGGTCACTTTGTAAAAATGTCCTTACAACTTGTTCCACAACCAAATCAATGGAACACTGAGCTTTTAGTGCAACAGGAATGAAGACGAGTCTGATTACTGTGAATTATGCCATCCCATATAGTAATACAGGGAGTAGGACTTGTGTGACGTTTCCACATGAAAGCCTCTTCATGTTATTGCCCATATGGTCACCAGATGGAGACCAGAACCTGGGATAGAGCATTGGAGGATAGAATGGAGATCTCTCCTCTTTAGTGGCCTGTCCTGCTTTTGTTTTGGATGCATTGATAGTTGGGTCTTTGTCTGGAGACCCTGTGGGCATTGCCATGAAAATGCCTTTGGGACGGAACTTCACACCAATCCTGCTCCTAGGATTATGGTGTGGGATGACGTAATATACAATCTCTTTGAGTATATCGAGTATCATCCATCAGTCTCAGGAGGAAAATCCACTGCATCAAGCCACATAGACTTTCTTTTGTCACTTGAGAAAATAATGGTAACAGCATCTTGTCTTTGGTTCAGGCGTTTTCTTAACATCATTGTATACAAGTCAATTTAATTTTTCGTTATGACATCATTTGGGCTATGCTTGTAAAGATATTTTTTATTTGGTATAATTCAGAACTGTATAGTGTTGTAAAACATAAACTATGTTCTTTCTTATGCCTATTTTTACTTTTATGACTCTCCCTATCTGACATCGCTTCCACGTCTCTACTATTTTCATGGCTTTAGATATTTCTACCATTCACATTGTATATCTCTTAAAATAACCTGTTACACATGGCTTGTTCCTAATTCCAGAGCAAGTCTTTAGAACAATTTTTCTTTCCTTGAACAATTATCCTATGGAAACCACTTTCTTTATGTGTTTAGGATAACATGAGAGTGCATGTAGCAGAATATTAACTGTAGAGGGAAGCTCTCATCAGAAAATGAGCTATTGTTTAAATTGAGTTTTTTGATACATGTATATTTCAAAAATTTAATAAAATAAATAATAATTAATAGATAATAAATAAAAAACTTTTTTCTTACATCATATTCCTCAGTCAAATGCAGATTTTTTAATTTTGCAATTTTCATACTGGCCACTGGGGCTTTTTAGATTCATGCTTTCTATCCTTTCAGGAACAGTTTTCAGTAGACTTCTTATCGCATACAAAATTGCAAAGACATGTGTCACTTCATACTCAGCTGATAACAGAGATTACACCATTGACAATTAGTGATATCATAGCTGATCCTTCTCCCCTCCCTTCACAATAACCTTTGCACACACATCGATATACCCTACATCAGGACCGCCTTGATAAATGTTGAAAATAGGATAGGATAATTTCATCTGGAAGAAAGAATGGCTCATTAGATTTTTTAGTTATTACCAGAGCGGAATTAGGGGCAAATTTACCATTACCATTGTTGTCTTCAAAATCTCTATTATAAAAGTCTTTTGATTGTTACCATCCTCACAAATGTATTCAAATACAAAATAGTTCTGAACCGGATATCCAGACAGGTGAAAAAGATAGCCTTTTTAATAGTACTTGCACCTTTCGCTATGATAAAATACGACCCAAATTCTCAAAAAGTTGGGACGCTGTATAAAATATAAAGAAAACGAAAATCCTATGATCTGGAAATCTCTTATAGTGATATTTTTTACACAACACAGATCAGAAGGTGAAAGTTAGACATGTTTCCATTTCATTTGAAAAAAATATACTCATTTAAAAAAGTTGGGGCAGGGTTATCAAAAGAGTCATCAAATGGCTGGATGAAAAAATAATCCTATTAAAAAACAGCTCAATCTTCAACTAAGACACGTGACTGTATAAAAAGAAAATATTAGAGAGGCAGAGTCTCTTAGAAGCAAATATGGTCAAAGGTTCACCTGTTAAGATTCAGGGACCGAGGAGGATCAAAAAATGTGGAATCCCAAAAAGGTAACAGAGTGGCTGGAAACTTAACGGACTGCAGACCTAATCCTGACACACAACTAGAAGTAGCCGTGGAGCATGCCTACGATGACCCGGACGCCTCGACAAAGCCGGAGAACTAAATAATCTCACAGATAGAGATATAAGAAAGCTAATCTGCCTCGGAGCAGTCCCCAAAGATAGATAGATAGCCCCCCACATGTAAAGGCTACAGTGATATAGAAAAACACAATACAAAGCCAGAAAAGACAGAATAAGCAAAGGTGAGGCCCAAACTATCTTTATAGAAAAGGATAGGAAATAGCAACTGTCTGCAGTCGTAAAAACTCTAATAAATACCAGCACTTCTGATATGGAAAAATCCTGAGGTCACACAAACCCCCCCCCAGATGTTACTGGGATTCAAAAACTCTAATACAGATGAGGGACTGAATTAATACCAAGCATGACAAACACAATACCCTGCAGAATCATAGAGCTAAATATACAGATACTCCCAGCAGGGAATGCTCCCATTCCACCAAGAACTCCACACAGACAAAATAGGAATCAAGTATTAGTATCAAAAGCAGAAAAAACAACAAGAAAGTGGAAAACAAACAGCAGAGGTACAAAGACCACTTATCTGAGAGGAGTTCAGGTAGTGAGCAGAGCTGGTTACAGAATGTCCTTACACACAGGAGACATTGACCACTGGCAAGGAACCAGAGAAAATTACTCAGTTAAATAGCCCAAACTGACCCTGATTGCCAGTCCTCTGCAGGTGTGAGACTTTTATTCCACACATCAACTGCACCTCCAGCACTGACCACAAGAGGGAGCCCCAAACTGGAAAACGTATTCACAACATTCACCAATCTGTGCTCATCTCCAAAAATTTCAAAATTGTGGAATAATTTTAGAAAAATATTCCTCATTGTAAATTTACAAAGACTTTGAATATCCCATCATCTACAGCGCACAATATCATCAAGAGATTTAGGAGAAATCCACGTGCACAAGGGATAAGGTGTGTGGCACTTCAAATGCGCTGT
Source organism: Anomaloglossus baeobatrachus (assembly GCF_048569485.1). Lineage (NCBI taxonomy): Eukaryota > Metazoa > Chordata > Amphibia > Anura > Aromobatidae > Anomaloglossus > Anomaloglossus baeobatrachus. The sequence continues at coordinate 215,541,550 of NC_134360.1, read as the reverse complement.
ATTAAAAACAGACATGTGCAAATCACTGCATGGCCTCAGAAATATGTCCAGAAATCTTTAAGTGTGAACACAGCTCGCCATGTAATCCATAAATGCAGTTAAAGCCCTATAATGCAATAAAAAACAAAAACATATATCAACACAATCCAGAAATGCTGCCTTTTTCTCTTGGCAAAGATCATTTAAAATGGACTTTGGGAAAAATAGAAACCGTTGTGTAATCAGATGAATCAAAATCTGAAATTTTATGGAAACCACGGACACTGTGTCCTGAGGACTCAAGAGGAGAGAGCCCATCCAAGTTGTTATGAATGCACAGGCCTGTATCTCTGATGATTTGATGTTGCACTAGTGCCTATGAAATGGGCAGTTTACATATCTTTAAAAGGCATAATTCACTCTAAAGGGTGTTGTACACGCTGCAATCTCGTTAGCGAGATCGCTAGCGAGCGTAACCGCCCCAGTCTGTTGTGCGTCACGGGCAAATTACTGGTGCACAACATCGCTTACACCCGTCACACGGACTTACCTTCCCTGCGACGTCGCTGTGGCCGGCGAACCGCCTCCTTTCTTAGGGGGCGGTTCGTGCGGCGTCACAGTAATTGTACACAGGGCATTTAAATACTATATTGTTCCCTTTTTTTGTGTAAAATCCTTCTAGTAAACTGTCATGGGGATCCTTATTATCTGTACCCTTCAAGGGATCAGCTTCTTTAACATAATTTTTGAAACTCGTCACATGCCACCACAGTTCATAGAATCATAGAATCATAGAATGGTAGAGGTGGAAGAAACCTCAAGGGCCATCGGGTCCAACCCCCTGCGAATGCAGGCTTTCCTAAATCATCTCAGCTATATGTTTATCCAGTTTATGCTTGAAGATTTCCATTGATGGACTACCTCCCATGGTCGCCTGTTCCACTCTCTGACTGCCCTCACCACCTCCCGTGGTCGCCTGTTCCAATCCCTGACTGTCAGAAAGTTTTTCCTAATGTCTAGTCTGAATCTCCTTCCTTTAAGTTTCTTCCCATTGCTTCTTGTACTTCCTTGTGCTAATGAGAATAGGGTAGTTCCCTCTGCACTGTGACTACTGTTCAGATATTTGTAGCCCGCTATTAAGTCACCTCTCAGCCTTCTGTTTTTCAAACTAAACATCCCTAGTTCTTTTAGCCGTTCTTCATATGACATGGTTTGCAGACCTTCTACCATTCAAGAGAGTTCAGTCTCTTGAAGCAGCAGCTTCTCCAAAATGTTCTTGTCATCCTAAATCAACTTGAAGTAGAAACATTTTAATATTCTGCTTTCAGAAAATAGTAAATATTTTAATCCCACATCTACCAGTGCATAAACTCTAACAAAAGTTCCGGTTTGTGTCTGGCACAAAACAATATTTCCTCGGTCAACATAGAACTGCAGTTATGTGTAAAAGTGGTTGGCTGGAGATGGTGCAAATTTATCTGCAGGACCAGTCCAGTGGCACAGCAATCTGTCACCAATGGAAAGGAGCCCAGAGAACTGTGTAGGAAAGTGCACCGTATTAGAGAGACCTGGAAAGGTTAGTGATGGGATAGGAAGAACAGACTGGGAAACAAAAATCACCTAGGATATAGAAGCCTTGCAGTTTGTTTCTGGCGGGAGGCATTTCAGAGAGGGATGAGCTCAGGAAGAGGGAGTGGGAGAGGAATAAAGAAGAAGAGCACAGGAGCCGACTGGAAAGGCAGCTCTGGCGTGAAGGAGAAGCAGCGCGCGGTTGTGCAGGCTGAAGGTCAGAAGGAGGTCTCCCTTGCAGAAGATTTTAGCATCAGAGAGACGAATTCAGTGGATACTGGAACAGGTAGTCCACAAGTCCCGCACCCCTGCACCACCCAGCAAGACCAGCAAGACCCCTGAACCATCCATCAATATCCTCCAGACCGCCGCTACACCTGTCAAGACCCCCAAGACCCCCGCTATGCCTTTAAATACCCCAATTTTGCCTGTCAAGACCCGCAGACCGGACTACATGGTCAAGCCACAGACATTGCCAGTCACAACAGCCACCCGTTGGTGACCCGACTTCGCCGGGCTATCGCTTCCTGCCCAGCCGTGCGGTACCTAATACAGGGACTGTATTGATAGTGGTTGGAGCTTAGCGTACTGTGCAATTCAGTGACCGTAACACATAGAGACGGGAAGTGTAGGGTCTGGGGACTACGGACGGAGGCCCTGGCATTTCTATACTGCTTCTCATGAGGATTAATGTGTTTATCTCTTGCCCCTGTTAGGCTGAGTTATATGAGCCGCTTTGTTGTTACCAGAAATGTAACTATTTTTCCCTTGTGATCACTGTCCCTTGCTTTCTGTTTCCCTATCCCTATCAGTAAATTAAAAAATTGAGTTACGACTGTTCCTGCTTCTCTGTGTGCTTCATTTTGACCCTGCTCTTACAACTGCCCGCTACCTGCCAGCATCTGCGGCTGTTTGATTAGCTGCCCTGGTGTGATGTCACATTTGCTTCACATTGCAGTGAACATATTGTGCCAGGCTGGCTAATAAAGAGTAGCCATGGATGCTACTGGACTGGATCCTGCAAATCAATTTGTGCTTATTCTAGGGCTGCCTTACTGCTCATTTACAAGGGGTTGTCAGATAAACTAATGAAAATGTATACATCTACAGAGAGAATGGGGTACTTGTTGTTATTTTAACATTATTCTCTTTTTTTTCAATAGGAAAATGGGTCTCAATGTTCTCACTCCTTGGCTTGCCCCAATTATCTGGGATGGAATATATGACATTAACATATTAGATAACCAACACAACAGTACAAGAATTGGATTGTTTGTTTTTGCTGTGAAAAAGTAAGTATACATTGGAAATTAGTAGTTGGTGCGCAATGCGCAATGTTGAAACACCGCTTACCGGCAACATTCTCACTGGCCAGTCGTAATTTAAGGCCTAAGACACACGGTGTGAAAATCGGAGTGAGTGGAATGCGATAAAACATCGCATTCCACTCGGACCAATATTAACTTGTGTGCCAGCACCCATGAGCGATTATTTTCTCAGCCCTAATCGGATCCGAGAAACCAGTCGCAGCATGCTGCGGGTGCAATGCGATCCTTGTTTCACTCGCACCCATTCAAGTCTATGGGGCGAGAGAAAAATCGCACTGCACTCGCAGTACACCGGTATAATGCGAGTGCAGAGCGAGAATCGCAATAGCTGGCAATGGAGGAGAGAGGGAGATAAATCCTTCCCTTTCCTCTGCAGCGCCGGTCCTCCCCTCCTCAGCGCTGGCCCACCCCTCCTCAGCACCGGCCCACCCCTCCTCAGCACCGGCCCGTCCCTCCTCAGCGCTGGCCCGCCCCTCCTCAGTGCTGGCCCGCCCCCCGCAGCTGTGGTCCGATCACATGATTGGACATCAGTCACAATGACACTCGCATGACACTCGGCTCCCGCTGTGCTGCCAGTGTGAGCCGAATGTCATGCGGGGATCACACTAGTCCCTGTGTGGCCCGGCCTAATAGTTTGCTTACAAAAGCCGACTGCAATTCAGATATGCACTGAACAATCAGTAATAAATCAGTGCGCACACTGTAGGCTGCCAATGTCCTCGGCGGCGCGAGTCCTGTTTATACAGGACCATACGCTGCCAAAAATATTTTTTTTTGTTGTGCAGTACACAAGATCATGCAGTGTGACTGGACCTTAACCGAGATTAAAAATAGACTGAAGCTACTTGAATTTATATTGATAGTGTTATATAAGCTGTTAGTGTGGTCATTATATAAATTATAACAGGAAACCATCAAGACCTTTAACTAATGTAAATGGGAATATGGGATAAAAAAAGTTTAGGACTTGAGCTCATTAAGCCATATGTTCTTTTTTTTTTATATATATTTTTTTTCTTTTTTTTTTATTTTGGAGTTGTTTATCTTTTTCATTCTTCTACAAAGCAATACTAGGGCCTTCTTTTGGGGGTGGAATAGGTGGAAAAGTTGTATTTATCATCTGCATCATCTTACGTATCTTACATATACGAGGGGCTGCTGCTAAGTCTTTGGCTTTACCCAGAAATAAACGAGATAGGATGACATTTATTCCACATACTCTCCACTGATGTCAACACACTTCTTACATCGGTATTCCAACTTCTGTAAGCCTAGCAAAAAAGAAGGATTTTGGTTGTGCCTCAAACCAGGTATCCATAGCAGCCATGGCATCAGAAATAGTGTGAAATTTAGAACCCTTGATCTTCAGGTTTGGAAACAGATCATAGTCAGAGAGAGCTAGATCTGGTAAATAAGGTGGATGGTCAAAAAGCTGGAAGCCCAGCTGTGCCAGTTTTGCTGTGGTTGCTTGTGCAGTGTGAGCAGAGGCGTTGTCATGCAGGAACAAGATTCCTTTGGAGAGCTCGCAGCACCTTTTGGCCTTCAGAGCTGCCTTCAATTGGTCCAAAAGTTCAATGTAATACCTTGCAATGATGGTGGAACCCCTTTGAAGGTAGTCTACTAGCAGCATGCCCTCCTTATCCCAGAACACAGACGCCATCACCTTAGTGGCTGATTTTTGCACCTTGAGCTTCTTTGGAAGAGGAGAACCCCTGTGCCATCACTCTTTTGAGTGCTCCTTGTTTTCAGGGTCATACAAGTAAATCCAGGTCTCATCAATAGTGACCAGTAGATCCAGAAAGTTCTTATCAGTCCAGAAACGCTGACAAATGGACCGGGAAGTTGTCACTCACATGCTTCTCTGATCTGTTGTCAAACATTTGGGGACCCACTTTGCAGATCGCTTCCTCATGTCCAAATGTTTATGGATAATGACACAAACACGTTCTTGGGAAATCCCCATGATGTCTGCTATTGCTTTAGCTGAAATTCGTGGATTCTCCAGTATGAAGTTGTGCACAGCATCGACAATCTTTGGAACAACAACCACTCTCAGTCGTCCACGACGCTCCTCATCATTGGTCCTGAAGTGGCCCGTTTTAAATTTGGAATCCCAGTTTATAACTGTAGAATATGAAGGGCATTGATCCCCCAATGTCTGCAACATATCACCATGCAGGATAAATAATAATACCATATGGGTCATATAATGTACGCTGTGATACCAAATATGTGTTATTTCTGCACATTACTTTAATTTTTTTCTTTTTACCACCCCAAAATATTTATGTCCATTTTTTTTTTTTTACAACTGCATCTTAGAGTCATCCTCCTCTAGCAGATTAATCCTCTATACACCGCTATGTCAACCTCTGGGAGATTAACCTTTTACAATCAGATGTTTCCTTCTCTATTATTTGGGTTGCACAGTACACAATTACATCTTATTACATGGTTGATGAATAACAATATTCTGTATATTGTAAAGTTCAGTTGCATATTTCCGGCTACCTTCCGACTAGGCATGCACAGCCTTGCTCAATGCTAGTGGATTGAGCAAGGCTGAGTATGACTAGTTATCATGTAACCGCATGTATACAAATCGATACTTGGGGCCATGTGACTGCCCACTCTTTCTGCTGGCACCGTACGGATTTTTCTTGTGTTTGTGTTTAAGTCTTATGACTTATGAGATTAGTGATGCAGGGGTTTCATAGACCTCTACCCATCACTAATTCTGGGCTTAGTGACAGCTGTGCGCTGTCATTAACCCCGATTACCATCACATCAGGGCAATCAGGAAGAGATGGGTAAAGCACAGGGATTGTCACATCTAATGGATGCAACAATTCCGGAGTGGCTGCAGGCTGCTATTCTTAGTCTGGGGGAGTACCAATAATCATGGGCCTCCCCAGGCTGAAAATATCCGCCCCCAGCTATCGGCTTTACCTTGGCTGGGTACCAAAACGAGTGGGACCGCACATTGTTTTTTAAAAACTTATTTATTTAAATTATTATTCCAAAAAAATTCTGCATGCAGTTCCTTTTATTTTGATACACAGCCAAGATAAGCCCACAGCTGGGGGTGGCAGCCTATATCCGTGGCTTTATCTGTGTTGGTATTGATATACAGGGGGGACCCTAAGCCATTTTATTTATTTATTTTACACTGCAGTATAAGGCCGCAAACAACGCCTGTTATGTGGAGCCATGGTCTACTCGCAGCCAATCAGAGCTGACGGTAGGCGGAGAAAGCAGTGAATATGTATAAGCACCCTTTGTTTTTGTTTTTATTATCTGGGTGGCCAAAGCCAAAGTGTAACACAGACTTCCCAAAGAAATCTGTGTCCGGGTTCGGGACCCAAACACCTGTTATTCAGTATATTCAGTATGGACGCCGAACTTTACAGTTCGGGCTTGCTCATCTCTAATCATGAACAATACAAGGCATAGACTGGTACAGGATGTCAGGAATCCGGTTATTCTGATTACCTTTTGGGATTTTTTTTGCCCTCTTACAAGATGTCGTCCTCTACTTCATTCCTCTCCATGTGTTTTTTTTGTCTTCCTGCCTTTACAAACCCCAGTCCAGCCTCCAGTTCTCTGCTTGGGTATGCTGCCTGGTTTCCTACTGCTAGTGGCATCTTAAGTTACTCCAGCAAATCCTGTGTGAAACTCCTGTCGCTGCTCTTCAGAGGTTCTGTCACCTTCTGCTCACCTGCTGCCTCCAGCTGCTGATGCCTAGCATCTGCTATGGCTCTTGCCTGACCTGCCTTGCTGACTTGTAAGGCTAAGTTCACATTTCCGCTAAAATGTATCAGTCACAATCCGCTGCTCTTGTAAACAACGGAATCTGTTTAGCGGATTCCATTGCTCCCATAGACTTGTATGAGCAGCGGATTGTGACTGATGATGCTGCGTTGCACCCTCCGCCCGACTGATCAGTCGTGGAACGACTGACCGCCGGGCGGGAGGAATGCAGCATGTAACGTTTTTTGAGCAGCGCGATCCGTCGGATTTCGCTGCGCATGCTCTCTAGCTCCCTGCACATGTCACCAGCTTTGGTTGGTTACCCGATATTTACCCTGGTTACGGTGCAAGGAGCCAGCGCTAAGCGGTGTAGGCCCGTAACCAAGGTAAATATCGGGTAACCAAGGTAAACATCGGGTGCTTTGCTACCCGATATTTAGTCTGGTTACGTGTGCAGGGAGGCTGACACTTCCCCGCTCGGCCCCGCCCCTCCCGCACTCCGCACATGTGTGTACACACACACTTACACACACTCACACACACACACCTACCTGTCCCCAGCCATGCAGACAAGCACTGCCACTGACACCCTCGTCTGGCCCCGCCCCCCGCTCGGCTCCGCACCCTCCCGCACATCGCATGTGCACACACACACACACACACAGTCACACACTCACACATACACTCACCTGTCCCCAGCCATGCAGACTGCAGCACTGCCACTGACATCCTCAGCTCCTGGCCCCGCCCCCCACTCGGCTCCGCCACCTCCCGCATTCAGCATGTGTATATACACACACACACACACACACACACTCTCATACATCACACACTCACACACACACACTCACCTGTCCTGCAGTCCCTGCGGCACTGACGTCCTCAGTGCCACAGCCCCGCTCGGCTCCCCCCCCGAACTCCGCCCCCCGCACACAACGGAATCCGACAAAGAATTCTGTTCTTTGTCATCCGTTGTACAGCGTTGAACAGCGCATCAGTCACATGCGTCAAGCGACGCATGTGACTGATACAAAACAACGGAAATGTGAACTTAGCCTAAGCTGGTTTTCTTCATTAACTGCTCTGTTGTTTCCACTTTTGAATTGATGCAGTAGCAGAGCACGGGACTGTTCTGGACACTAGAAACTGCTCTGCATCTGTTTCCTGAACATTGTATACTGCTCTGCATCTCGTTTTGGAATTTCAGAGACTTCCTTACGGAGCTTCAAAGACTGCATTGCTAAATCACATGATCCTGTGAGGTTTTCAAGAGACTTTCCTTAAAGGCTTCATTTGATATTTTCACTGTGTGTTTATGGACTTGATTGTTTTTCCTCTGCACTTGTTTGCTAATCACCGTGTGTTACAATACAAACTTTATCACCTAGAGACCAGGTTCAGTTGTGTCTTTGCTCCACGCAAATAGATTCCTGAGTTATCCATTATAATCATTACACAGGAGGACAGAGAACCAAACCTCTCAGGGCTCACAATCTACAGGATGATCTAATTATTGCATAATACAATCTGTTTGAAGACTGGAATGATATAAATTACACTGATGATATCAATTAGAAGCCAGATAATTTTGTATTGTTAAGTAACCTCCCGTTAAAGCCTATTATTTGTATATAATGAAGTCAATTTATTCCTTCCAGGTATATCCGATTCCTTCTACCATTCTTGGAGTCTGCAGAACGTTATTTCATGGTTGGTCACAAAGTTACGTACTACGTATTCACTGACAATGTCAATAATGTAGTTAAACCCAAAGTAGCTGATGGTCGCATCTTGCAACTGCACAATGTGATTGCTGACCAACGCTGGCAGGATGTGTCAATGAGAAGAATGGATACCCTCACGATCTTCACGAAGGAGCATATGCGCAATGAGATAGACTACCTTGTATGCGCTGATGTTGATATGGTATTCAACGATCATGTAGGAGTCGAAATACTTGGAGACCTGGTAGCTACACTCCACCCAGGATATTTTCTTGCTGAACCAAAGTACTTTACATATGAGCGTAGACCGATTTCTGCAGCATATATACCAGAAGGACAAGGAGACTTCTATTACATGGCGGCTCTGTATGGTGGAAAAGTGGAGGAAATTTACAAACTTAGTAAGGAATGCCAGAAAGGTATTATGGAGGACAAGAAAAAAGGTATTGAAGCTGTGTGGCAGGAGGAGTCTCATCTCAACAGATATCTGGTGTACAATAAGCCTACAAAGGTACTGTCCCCCGAATATCTCTGGGCCAATGGCCTCGGTATTGAGGAGTTCATCAAGAGGAAGCGATTCTTAGCAGTACCCAAAAACCATCAAGAAGTGAGGAACTAAAATGCTGTTATGTAAAGATGAAATATGTCATGTGTTCCTCTAGTGAAGAACTAGAAGCCGTTCTGGCCTTGTGTCACGTGCTATAAGGTGGTTTATGGCCGCTGCCAACAAGGACACTGAACTTTATATTTAATCTTTTATGTGCTGATCATACTTAGAGTACAAAAAGCAAACAATGTTATTGCTTCTAAAATTATGCATTCATATCTTTGTTAAAGTGATTTGGAAAATTTGACACATGTTCTTTAAAGTAACTGTAGGAAGAAAATGAGAAAAAAAGTGCGTAACAAAGGAATTCCCTCAGACCTCACCACAGGTCCTGATAGATCGATTGTATAATACTTATGCTAATTATAACAGGGGGAGGGGATAACTATGAATAACCCCAGATATTATCTGATCCTCAGCTGCTGTCACTCAACAAGCAGCTGCTCATTTTATAAACTTTACTTTCTTGGGTTTCAAAATCTAAACATCCGAGCTGACCACTACAGGTGTGTATAGAATCAGCCTGATAGCACCAGTATAGCACTGGCCATAGGTTATATACTAAAATCCTGGTGATTGGTTCCCTTTAAATAATCATAATTTCATGGTTGTTCTATTATAAAAATATACTTTTTATTATTATATATTTTGCCTTTCGCACTCTATATGTAGACACAAGTATATTTTAATTATCACATAACTTTATTAAACGAGTATCACCATTATTATGCATTTTGGAATAATTCCAATGATAAGCTGTTCTTAGGTCATTATTGTGTAATGTTTTATCTATACACTAGGGGGCTGCACTTTATGGTACTTTATGATTGTGATACCGTAGTTACTTTGATAATTTCATATATTACCCTTTTGAAGTGTTAGTAGTCTCTAGCCTCATTATGTCATCAGTCACTAATAGGCAAATAATTATTTTATTACACTTTCCGTATGATGTTACAATAGCTTCTCACTTGCAATGTGCTGCAAGATAAAGATCTGACTCAGCCTATTGTTATTTATCAATATTACATATTTGGTATATTTATATATATTTATATATATTCAGGGGATATATATACAGTGCCTTGTGAAAGTATTCAGCTCCTTTGAATTTTTCAACCTTTTCCCACATTTCAGGCTTCAAACGTAAAGATTAAAAATGTAAATGTTATGGTGAAGAATCAACAACAAGTGGGACACAATTGTGAAGTTGAACGAAATTTATTGCTTATTTTAAACTTTTTTAAAAAATAAATAACTGAAAATTGGGACGTGCAATATTATTCGGCCCCTTTAAGTTAATACTTTGTAGCGCCACCTCTTGCTGCGATTACAGCTGCAGTCGCTTGGGGTATGTGTTTATCAGTTTTGCACATCGAGAGACTGAAATTCTTGCCCATTCTTCCTTTGTAAACAGCTGGAGCTGAGTGAGGTTGGATGGAGGCGTTTGTGAACAACAGTTTTCAGCTCTTTCCACAGATTCTCAATTGGATTCAGGTCTGGACTGTGACTTGGCCATTCTAACACCTGGATACGTTTATTTGTGAACCATTTCATTGTAGATTTTGCTTTATGTTTGGGATCATTGTCTTGTTGGAAGACAAATCTCCGTCCCAGTCTCAGGTCTTTTGCAGACTCCAACAGGTTTTCTTCAAGAATGGTCCTGTATTTGGCTCCATCCATCTTCCCATCAATTTTAACCATCTTCACTGTCCCTGCTGAAGAAACTCAGGCCCAAATCATGATGCTGCCACCATCATGTTTGACAGTGGGGATGGTGTGTTCAGGGTGATGAGCTGTGTTGCTTTTATGACAAACATATCGTTTGGCATTGTGCCCAAAAAGTTCGATTTTAGTTTCATTTCACCAGTGCACCTTCTTCCATATGTTTGGTGTCTCCCAGGTGGCTTGTGGCAAAATTTAAACAACATTTTTATGGATATCTTTGAGAAATGGCTTTCTCCTTGCCACTCTTCCAGAAAGACCAGATTTGTGCAGTGTATGACTGATTGTTGTCCTATGGACAGACTCTCCCACCTCAGCTGTAGATCTCTGCAGTTCATCCAGAGTGATCATGGGTACTTGGCTGCATCTCTGATCAGTCTTCTTGTTTGAGATTAAATTTTTGAGGAACGGCCAGGTCTTGGTAGATTTGTAGTGATATGATACTCCTTCCATTTCAATATGATCGCTTGCACAGTGCTCCTTGGGATGTTTAAAGTTGTGGAAACCTTTTTGTAACCAAATCCGGCTTTCAACTTCTCCACAACAGTATCACGGACCTGCCTGTTGTGTTCCTTGGTCTTCATGATGCTCTCTGTGTAAGGGCCCAGGGAGAGAGGAGGACCTCAAATGTTCTATATGTCACAGTTGCTGTTTTGGCACAAGGGTGCAGGGGCCGTTTTCCCTGGGTGGTCTACAAGGCCCTGATGTTCCCGGCTATCCACCCCCACACAGTATCCCAGCTGATGGACAGTCCACAGACACGGTCGTGGGGATAACAGTTGCTTTAATACAGCAGGAGGAAAACAACACAAAGTATACTGTATGTTTCACAGTCTTTTGTGGGTAGGCCACGGCAAATACAGCTTGGAGTTGAATGCTGAAGTGCAATTAGGGTTCTGGAGCTTTATGAGCATGATTTGTTTCAGATGTAATACTGGTATGCTTTTAGAAGCAGGTTCAGAGTCTCTTGAGCTTAGAGGGTAGATATGATAATAAGATTGTACAGACCTGGGTCCTGGAGTTAATTTAACTGCTAGTTCAGACACGTGCAGTACTTGTAAGCAAATGAAAAGTTTCCCAGCGCGCTACGGGGACCGGACGGCTGGTGCGTGGACAATGGCATGCAAGCCACTAATATTGCAGTGGGGTGGGAGACCCTCAAACTTCCCCAATCTGCGTGCAGTGGGGTCTGGTATATACTCAGTATGCCCTACTGTCTGAAGAGATGTACAATGTATATCTGGCCAGTGAGGATTCAGGATAGGAAGCCTTCAGCATATTGGCTATAAAAGTCAGGAAATGATGAAATTCTAGGCCTCGGGCCTAGCAGGAGTCTTGTGGTGAAGAGAAACTCCACATAATGTCTCCCCTCAGAGGAGACTCAGCCAGAACCAGCTCATTCCAGATCTTTTCAGACAGAGGCTGGAGAATAGCTCCACCTATTGAGCCATGTGACCAAGAACTAGCCAATAGGATAACACACAATGCACACTTCAGATTCTTACAGTTTTCACCAGTAGATGGCGCTAGAACACAACAAATGAAAAATGCTTTACTTATAACCTATAAGGATGCTTTCACACATCCAGTTTTAGCAGTGCGGCTAAATCCGGCTCTAAAACCTATGCAACGGATGCGGCGAAAAAAACGCATCCGTTGCATAAGTTTTTACATGCGGCCTGTCCGGTTTTTGCTGCATCGCGCCGCATCCGGTATCTATAGGCATGCATTGGAAAAAGCGCCGCATCGGCCGGATGCGGCGCGATGCGGTTTTGTTTGCCGGACAAAAGGACGTGCCAGGCAACGTTCCATCCGGCTGCTGCATGGGCTAAATATGCCGCATCCGGCAAAAACCGGACCGAACGCAAGGCCATGCGGCACAATCCGGCACTAATGAAATTCTATGCGGAAAAAATGCAACAGGCGGCAAAAAAATCCGGTTGCGTTTTTTCTGCAAAGAGCCGGATTGTGCCGCACAGCAAAAACCGGATGTGCGAAAGCAGCCTAACATAATCTATATATATATAATTGCCTTATTCTGTCTGTCTGTCTGTCTGTCTTGCTCCAAAATTCTGTCCTTACCGCGACAAGCATCTCATTGGCAGCTCGCCTCGCCTCGACTCCGCCCCCCGCACGGATTGGCCGCTCGCCTCGCCTTGGCTCCGACCCCCGCACGGATTGGCCGCTCGCCCAGGCTCCGCCCCCCACACGGATTGGCCTCTCGCCCCGGCCCCCTGCACGCATTGGCAACTCGGCCACGCCCTGCCCCCCTCACGCATTGCACGCTCGCTCTGGCCCCGCCCCCCGCACGCATTCCCCGAACCGACACGGAGCCCCGATTCCAAGGTGAGTGCTGTACCCCCGGGAGCCCACATCAGCGTACGCCGGCAACCCAGCCGACACATACCCTCGCATTGCTGGGGTTGCCGACGTACGCTGGTGTGGGCTCCCGTGCGAGCGGGGGGCGGGGTACGCTGGTAACCATGGTACACATCCAGTAATATTGGGTAGCATGGTTACCAGCGTACACCGGCTCCCAGGTGAACGCATCAAGGTCCTGCAGCGGTGGAACACACACACACACGCACACACATAAGAACAGACACACACACACATCAGATCACACTCACTCTCACACACACCTCACACACACATCAGATCGCATCCACACACTCACAACTTCCAGTGATATCGCTTGCTTCTCGGCGGCGATACTGTGCGTGCAGTGACCTTCCAGGACCTGCCGGAGGATCACATGGCCAGAAGCATGTGGTATCTCCGGATGTTGTGAGTGTGAGCGCGTATGTGCAATATCGTCAATGTGTGTGTGCGTGTATGCGAACGGGTGTGTGCATGTATGCAATCGGATGTGTGCGTGTATGCGATCGGGTGTGTGCGTGTCGGCAGAAGGCAGAGGAGCACTGCGTGCAGCACAGCTGTTGGGACCGCACACAGGAGGGCACAGGCAGAAGTGGGCTGTGAGTGTATGCGATCACGTGTGTGTGTATACTGTCTGATTTGTGACTGTGGAGCACGATGGGGGGTGCACAGCATGGGGGATGGAGCACGATGGGGAGTGCGCAGCATGGGAGATGGAGCATGATGGGGAGTGCGCAGCATGGGGGATGGAGCACGATGGGGGGTGCGCAGTATGGGGGATGGAGCACGATGGGGGGTGCGCAGCATGGGGGATGGAGCACGATGGGGGGTGCACACCTCCCCCCAAAACACACACACACCGCCACACACGCACTGCACAACACACCACACACACACTGGGAACCACAAACACCGCCCTACACAGACACCCACACACACAGACAACGCCACACACACACAACACCCAACACACAAACACCGCGGCACACACAAATATACGCACATACCGCACAACACACACATTGCACAAAACATACCTCCCACCAAAACAAACACACACACCCCACACCCACACAAACCGCACAACACACACACACAACGCTACAGACACACAGCGCTCCACAAACAACGCAACACACGCAACGCAACACACAAACAACACCGCTCTCACCCCCCGCCAGACCCAGACAACACCCACAACATGTACAGCGCCATACACAAACACTCGGTAACTACACACAACAACATCTATATATATATATATATATATATATATAACAAAAATCATACATTAACTACACAATACATAAATTCTAGAATACCCGATGCGTAGAATCGGGCCACCTTCTAGTATTACATATAAGTGAATGTACTTAAAGAAACAGACACAATCTGGACCAGGCCACTACTTCTGTGCTTTAAACAGAATACTGAGGCTATCACAGAGCAGGTGCATGTATACGGAGATTTGATTACACACAGGGGGCTTATATTTATCATCATCAGTCATTTAGGACAACATTGGATCATTCAGAGATCCTCAATGAACTTCTGGAGTGAGTTTGCTGCACTGAAAGTAAAGGGGATGAATAATATTGCACACCCCAATTTTCAGTTTATTCTTTATTACAAAAGTTTAAAATAAGCAATAAATTTCGTTCAACTTCACAATTGTGTCCCACTTGTTGATGATTCTTCACCATAACATTAACATTTTTTTCTTTATGGTTGAAGCCTGAAATGTGGGAAAAGGTTGAAAAATTCAAGGGGGCCGAATACTTTCCCAAGGCACTGTACATATATATCCCCTGAATATAGTTGATATGAACTTATGGATCTACTTTTCTTTCCTATTAAAGGGGTATTCCCACCTCTAAGATCCTATCCCAATATGTACTAGGAGTAATAATAATAATAATAGCGAATATCTCCAATTAGAAATGTAGTATAGTTCTCCTAATATAGCCATGTGTCTTACCTCATGTGCAGGGCATTGCAGCTTAGGTATCCCATGGTTACTTCCTCTCATATAGTAACAGTTAGTTAGTCAGTTAGTTGCTCATTTTCGTAGTGATGGATACCTAAGATAAAATTCCTTGCACCTGAGGTAAGACACATGGCTACATGTCACGCTAGGGTACAGGGAAATACCAAGCAAACGGCAAAAAGAAAACCCTGTGTCTAGGGAAAGGGAAGATGGTGACTCCTGACCAAACCTACTGCTGATTCCTTGGGTCCCTCACCACCTTAGATAGGATACACAGCTATTTGCCAAGCCAAATACTTGACCCTATGTATCCCTAGTGCTGGGCCCTAGATAAGGAATGGATGGGATGAGCTCTATGTCAACCGCACTAAGCCACTATAGAAGACACAAGGAGGACACACAGGGGGAAAAGTGTGACGCCCTGGGCAAGCCAGGGGTCACAGGTCATGACACCATCACACCCTACACCCCGGATAGGTACACCGTAGCTACACTAAAATCCTTGTTGCCTTCCTCCAGGGGCTGATGTTCACACCAGGGGGTGGAGCCAGGCGGTTGGTCTCCACCCACCAAGGAGTTCACAGTCCTGGAGGCGGGAAAACCAGGCAGTTCAGTTGGGAGTTCAGTGAGAGTGGTAGAGGAGCAAGTCAGAGAAGTAAAAGTGACAGAGAAAAGTGACAGTTTGAGAGCCTGAAGTTGGTCCGGGTGTGTGCCCCGGACTACTATAGCAAGGTCAGCAGACGGCGGTGACTGTCTGCAGGAGAGGCTGATTGGAGGTTGCCGAAAGGACCGTGGACGGGTGGTGGCCCGGCGGTACCGGAGCGGTATACGAAGAGAAGCCAGCACCATTGGCAGGGGCCTTTCGGATCCCGGCAAGGCTAGGAGTCGCCGTGAATTTGCCAAATCTGTCAGTGAAGGGGACCTCCGGGTCTCCAAACAGCTAAGTCCCGATTGAAGGCAACAGTCCGACCGTAGAGGAGAGACACCGCCACCGCCAAGGCACCAGTTTCTCAGGGCCAGCGCCTGCGGGCAAAGAGGGGCTCCTCCGGCCCATATCCAAGCCGGGGAGCGGGTAACCGGTGGGAACCCATCGCTACCAACATTACACTAGGTGCAGGGACAGAGACCGTCACCGTCAACTACCGGGGAAAAGCAACAGCAGCCGTCCGTGGGCACCGTCTTTCCAGCCGTGTGTTTTACCGAGAACTGTGTCACCGTCTCAGCCTGAGTGAGTACCACAGTGCCGTGAGGCACAGCGCTGCCCCCGCGTCCTTGCACCTCATCAAGCCCTGCACCGGCCCTGCCATCCCTCATCCCCCACCTCATCACTGGGCCCCGGGACAACCACCCCCCTACCCACGGAGGGGAGAACTAACAACTTTGCTGCTCCCTGTCACCGCTCCCGGGATCCCCATACAGAGCAGCGGTGGTGTCCATACAATCACCACAACCGTGGGTGGCGTCACGGACAATAAACAATCCACCCCAACAATCAATTCCCCCTTTCACTCACGGGCAAGGAGCGCCGCTCGAGTCCCCGGGATCCGGCCCATCGCTCGAGCCACCGAGCAGCAGCAGCGGCGGCCGGACCCGAGCAGTAGGGAGAGCGCTGCGTCCCCTCCTCCGCCTGCGACAACTTGGCGTCACGAACAGAATCTTACCGCTCTGCCGTTGGGTAGAGGTGCGCCTTGTTATAGCCGGAGGTGTCCGGACAGAAAATTTCAGAAGCCGCCATCTTTGGCGCGAAAAGTTCCCACTCGAGCGTCTTCTCGAGTAGCGGAGGCGCGAAGGCCAAAACCCCGCCCCGATAGAGGAGGGGCCGGAAAAGAGGCTAAGGGGGACGAAATGACGACTGGTCGCATGTAGCCGCGGCTATACAGATAAGGACGCTGGGACCCCACGATCCGCCGACCCCTGCAAAGAATGTCCGCTCCCCCTAGCTATGCGGAGGCTACCGAACCGGTGCCCGGGACAGCGGCATGGCTGAGGGCCCGAGTGGCAGGGATCTGCCGATACTACCGGAGCCAGATCTGTGGGTTGATGGAGCAGTGGACCGCGGAGGTGGAGGTGGTAGCTGCCGTTGCACGAGTGTACGGAATGGAGGCCATGATGGAGGAGCTGGTGAGTGACCCACACCCCTGTGTCCCCGAGGGACCGGCCGTTGCAGCTGAGGGACCCGGTCTACCCTTGGCCCCCATGCCGCCTCCGTTCTTCTTGCCCGTGCACCGCACTGCGCCTGGCCCGTCGGGCGTACACCCCTTCATGACCGTGGCCGAGAGAGTGGCAAGCCTGGAAGCTGCGGCAGCTGGCGGCAACCCGCCTGGCGCAGGGGCAGACGATAGTGATTCCGGGCCTGACACCAAGCTTGTTTCAGAAGAAGATGAAGGAGTCGCTGCTCTGCATGGCATGGAGGCCCGTGTGATCGCCGCGCCCCCTCCCTCAGGTGATGTCGAGGACTCTGAATAATGGCAGCGGAGCACCGTTGCACCGTCCCCGTAGGGACCACCAGTGTTTGTTTAAAAGTTTGAAAAAGTTACCGAATTATAAGAGAAATAATTAACCGAGGAAAGTCATCTGATTAACCGTGATTGGGAACCGGCCGTTGCCGGCAGTGTTGTCCCCGAGGGGACCGTCAACAGTTGTTTTGCATAGAAACTTCTATGAACAGGCCCGTGAACTTGCAGGGCAACCACAAACGTTAAGTGGGTTGTAAATAAAAATGTTTTGTTGCAGCTACCGTTACCGCCTCCAGAGAGGCAGGTTGGAGGGAGGGCCCGCAGTGGAGCAGGCTGGGGCCCAGCCACCACCGGAACCGGTGGCTACCCTCTGGAGGGGAAGGACAGATCCCGCTCGGGTAACTTGGTTAAGGACTGGGGTCAAGGGGTGCTGCCTGTTTCTTAGAGGCAGCATCAGGGCCAGGTTACTTGGGTGGGAGAGAGCGGCAGCAGCAACCGTTAAAACCGTTTTGCAACGTTTAAGTACCGCACCTCCCGCTGTGGGATGAAGTTAGTATACTTGTTATGTTTTATCTCTTTTCAGAAAAATAAAACCGGTGTTGGATGGGCAGCCCGCGGACGGTCTGCATTTTGCTAAGGGGGAATGTGACGCCCTGGGCAAGCCAGGGGTCACAGGTCATGACACCATCACACCCTACACCCCGGATAGGTACACCGTAGCTACACTAAAATCCTTGTTGCCTTCCTCCAGGGGCTGATGTTCACACCAGGGGGTGGAGCCAGGCGGTTGGTCTCCACCCACCAAGGAGTTCACATCCTGGAGGCGGGAAAACCAGGCAGTTCAGTTGGGAGTTCAGTGAGAGTGGTAGAGGAGCAAGTGAGAGGAGTAAAAGTGACAGAGAAAAGTGACAGTTTGAGAGCCTGAAGTTGGTCCGGGTGTGTGCCCCGGACTAATATAGCAAGGTCAGCAGACGGCGGTGACTGTCTGCAGGAGAGGCTGATTGGAGGTTGCCGATAGGACCGTGGACGGGTGGTGGCCCGGCGGTACCGGAGCGGTATACGAAGAGAAGCCAGCACCATTGGCAGGGGCCTTATCGGATCCCGGCAAGGCTAGGAGTCGCCGTGAATTTGCCAAATCCGTCAGTGAAGGGGACCTCCGGGTCTCCAAACAGCTAAGTCCCGATTGAAGGCAACAGTCCGACCGTAGAGGAGAGACACCGCCACCGCCAAGGCACCAGTTTCTCAGGGCCAGCGCCTGCGGGCAAAGAGGGGCTCCTCTGGCCCATTCCAAGCCGGGGAGCGGGTAACCAGTGGGAACCCATCGCTACCAACATTACACTAGGTGCAGGGACAGAGACCGTCACCGTCAACTACTGGGGAAAAGCAACAGCAGCCGTCCGTGGGCACCGTCTTTCCAGCCGTGTGTTTTACAGAGAACTGTGTCACCGTCTCAGCCTGAGTGAGTACCACAGTGCCGTGAGGCACAGCGCTGCCCCCGCGTCCCTGCACCCTACCAAGCCCTGCACCGGTCCTGCCATCCATCATCCCCCACCTCATCACTGGGCCCCGGGACAACTACCCCCTACCCACGGAGGGGAGAACTAACAACTTTGATGCTCCCTGTCACCGCTCCCGGGATCCCCATACAGAGCAGCGGTGGTGTCCACACAATCACCACAACCGTGGGTGGCGTCACGGACAATAAACAATCCACCCCAACAATCAACCCCCCTTTCACTCATGGGCGAGGAGCGCCGCTCGAGTCCCCGGGATCCGGCCCATCGCTCGAGCCACCGAGCAGCAGCAGTCCGCAGCAGCCGCGGCGGCCGGACCCGAGCAGTAGGGAGAGCGCTGCGTCCCCTCCTCCGCCCGCGACAAAAGCATGAACTACTTATCCAAAGATAACACCGCTAGAATTTCAGCAGAGTTTTCAGCAATAATACCACAGAGGAGTACAAGCCACCTGCTTGCAACCAAGGCTTTAATGGACTGAAAAATATCACCAGCACCAGTCCAAGAAAGAAATGGATATTTAAGTACCAAGAGAATACTGATGATGAGCAGCAGGGTGGAATGTGAGCTCCTGCTGTGTCCAAAAAGGGGAGAGATGAAAATCCAGCAGGAAATCTACAAATACCAATGAATACTGACAGCAGGAACAATGGAAAGTCAGAGAACATTGTGCACAGCCAAACTATGGGACCTGCTATGGCCACAAACCGCATGATTGTCTATCACCCGTGACACTATATCAGGGTAACTATACTATGTCTAATTGGAGGAATTTGCTAATATTATTATTATAATACCTACTACATATTGGGATAGGATCTTGGAGATAGGAATAACCCTTTAAGTTTCACATTAAATCAAATCTCCAGTCATGTGATATTAATCTCCACCCACTGGGGTCCAGCCCCTCTTTCTGAGGCGTCAGAGGGGGACGTAGACACATGACATGGGCCGCCAAGCTGACAAGCATGGGATTCCTGATGCCATTGCGGCAGCACCGGTCACAGCTGCAGCGCCTTGAGGCACTATAATCCCCTTGTGAAGAAGCCCACGCAAAACGTGTCATGGGACCTCCATTTATACTCTATATATTTGAGCTAGGTATTTATTATTTTTCCATTTTGATTTGATTATAAATATAATGGATTATTCCTGCCCGCCTCACGTGAGGATTATTTTCTATGATGTTCACTACTATATATGATGATATGTGCTAACCTGACCATTCGGATTTCTGTCCTATTTCTTGTATTTATAGTATAATGAATTGTATTTATTAATCTCATTTGAGAATCACTTGCTATTTATTTACTGCAATTTAATATACCTTTAATTATTTTGGCCAATTTTAATACCTATCATTATTAAATTAAAATTAAATACAATATATTTATTGACACTAGCACTTTAGTCTTTATAGTATATCATCAATTTATTTGGCTGGTTTCCACACCTTCTCCTCTGAATTGGAAAGAAATACAGTGCCTTGCCAAACTATTCAGCCCCCTTGAATTTTTCAACCTTTTCCCACATTTCAGGCTTCAAACATACAGATACAATTTTTAATGTTATGGCGAAGAATCAACAAGTGGGACACAATTGTGAAGGTGAATGATATTTATTGCTTATTTTTAATCTTTTTTTTAAAAAAAAAAATAATAACTGATCAGTGGGGCGTGCAATATTATTCATCCCCTTTAAGTTAATACTTTGTAGCGCCACCTTTAGCTGCGATTACAGCTGTAAGTCACTTGGGGTATGTGTCTATCAGTTTTGCAGCTGGAGCTGAGTGAGGTTGGATGGAGGCGTTTGTGAACAGCAGTTTTCAGCTCTTTCCACAGATTCTCGATTGGATTTCAGGTCTGGACTGTGACTTGGCCATTCTAACACATGGATACGTTTATTTGTGAACCATTCCATTGTAGATTTTGCTTTATGTTTGGGATCATTGTCTTGTTTGAAGACAAATCTCCGTCCCAGTCTCAGGTCTTTTGCAGACTCCAACAGGTTTTCTTCAAGAGTGGTCCTGTATTTGGCTCCATCCATTTTCCCATCAATTTTAACCATTTTCCCTGTCCCTGCTGAAGCAAAGTAGGCCCAAACCATGATGCTGCCACCACCATGTTTGACAGTGAGGATGGTGTGTTCAGGGTGATGAGCTGTGTTGCTTTTACGCCAAACACATTGTTTGGCATTGTGCCCAAAAAGTTTGATTTTGGTTTCATCTGACCAGAGTACCTTCTTCCACATGTTTGGTGTGTCTGCCAGGTGGCTTGTGGCAAACTTTAAACAACACTTTTTATGGATATCTTTGAAAATGGCTTTTTCCTTGCCACTCTTTCATAAAAGACAGATTTGTGCAGTGTACGACTGATTGTTGTCCTATGGACAGACTCTCCCTCCTCAACTGTAGATCTCTGCAGTTCATCCAGAGTGATCATGGGCCTCTTGGCTGTATCTCTGATCAGTCTTCTTGTTTGAGATGAAAGTTTGGATGGACGGCCGGGTTTTGGTAGATTTGCAGTGGTATGATACTCCTTCCATTTCAATATGATCGCTTGCACAGTGCTCCTTGGGATGTTTTTAAGTTTTGGAAATCTTTTTGTAAACAAATCTGGCTTTCAACTTCTCCACAACAGTATCACGGACCTGCCTGTTGTGTTCCTTGGTCTTCATGATGCTATCTGTGCTTTAAACAGAACCCTGAGACTATCACAGAGCAGGTGCATTTATATGGAGACTGGATTACACACAGGGGGATTATATTTATCATCATCAGTCATTTAGGACAACATTGGATCATTCAGAGATCCTCAATGAACTTCTGGAGTGAGTTTGCTGCACTGAAAGTAAAGGGGATGAATAATATTGCATGCCCCAATTTTCAGTTATTTATTTTTTAAAAAAGTTAAAAATAAGCAATAAATTTCGTTCAACTTCACAATTGTGTCCCACTTGTTGCTGATTATTCACCATAACATTAAAAGTTTTATCTTTATGTTTGAAGCCTGAAATGTGGGAAAAGGTTGAAAAATTCAAGGGGGCCGAATACTTTCGCAAGGCACTGGATATAGCTCATATATATGATAGACTCATGAACATTGAAATTGCTACACAAGAAGGAAAACTGTGGCAGAAGAGCACTACGCATGTCCGGTCGTGAAGGAGAAGGCTTCTCCACTCCTGGATATACACAATGCACCTCTCTTAACCGGAAAGCATACACCTAGCTTCAGAGGTATAATGATATTGGTGGATAAAGCTGTGCACATGCGCAAGATTTATAGAAAGAGCTGGTGACTCTTGCAAATCATGCTATCACACCTACAGGGGAGTGACAACATGCTGAGAGGGCTGACTAAGTAAGCCAAGCTGGAAATAAATAAATGCGCAATAGGGTCTTATCCGGATAAAATATTAACAGGAGGTCTAGGATAGACTCGCCTTGTGTGATTATGAGAGTCACAACCACTGTAGAGACATAAACGGCTGCAGCAGAGACCCACATGGAAGACAATCACTGGTGAAGAAAAAAAGGGTTAAAAGCTCCACATTGTCTGGGGATGAAGTCAGGAAGCAATTGAATGTGATCAATAAAATGATTGATCGTCAATGCGTTTCAGAGCCATCTTGGCTCCTTCCTCAGGACAAATCATATACCGTACCTATGTATATATGTATATTTGCATTATTCCTTGCACATCTTGGCTGATCTGATCAGTTGACATGTGTCACGCTCCCCGGGTCCCCTGCTCTGCTTCCCGGCTCACCTGCCACGCTCCCCGGCTTCCCTGCGTCGCTCCCCGGTTCCTCTGTCCGGCGTCCGGCGACTCCCGGTCTCCAGCCTCCATTGCCTGCGGTTCCCAGGCGTCCTGGTCCCCGCTCCCGGCGCCCGTCGGCTACTCAGCCCCAGCCCGGCTCTCCTGCTTCCTCCTCACCGCTCCCTGCCCTGGCTTCTGGCACCCGGCCTCGCGCATGCGCATTAGGGCGCGCGCGCGGTCATTGACCCTTTCTTAAAGGGCCAGCGTCCACTGACAGGAAATTGAGCACACAGGTACAGGGTATAAAGGGGGTTAGTGTCCAAGTGGGCGGGGCCTGTTCTTCGTGTTTTCCAAGCTAGGAGTCAGGTCTCCTTGTGTTCCTGTGATATACTCACCTCTCTCTCTTCTAGAGCCGATCCTGCCTCGCCATCCGGTCCTGCCGAATCCCGAACCCCGACCGCTGACTATCTGCCATCCTGACAGTCCGTTCCATCTCTGATCCCTGTGGTGACCCGTCCTCTCGCTCCATCGGTTCCGGACTCCGCCTGACAACATCTCGGCTTCCGAACCTGAGCTCCGTCACCCGGACTACCATCAGTGACTCCGTGGTCCCAGGGACTTCTCCATTCTACTCTGGTGCACGGACTGTCCTGCTATCCGTAGTGCTCCAGCTACCGGACCCCTTACCTTCATCAAGGCGTTCGGCCCAGTGGATCCACCTCCTGGGTCTGCCCGTCCACCTGGCCCTAACAGTAAGAACAGGCCATGGATCCCGCCGAAGCACTAGCGGCCTTGCAGGAAGAACTCACACGCCAGCGTGAGACTCAGACCCGCATGCTGAACTTTATGTCTTCTGTGGACGCCCGCCTGAACACGCTACAAGCGTCGGTTACATCTTCAGCATCTCGGGCTTCCACTAGCCAATCCACGGCTCCAGCTCCCGTGGCAGCCTCCTCGGATGCTTCCAGGCTTCGTTTGGCCTCACCACCCCGGTACGCCGGAGATCCCAAGACCTGCAGGGGATTCATAAACCAATGCTCCCTCCATTTCACGCAGCTGCCGCATTTGTTTGCCTCCGACCAAGCCAAGGTCGCCTTCATGATGTCCCATCTAGAGGGTGAGGCATTGGCGTGGATGAACCCCTTGTGGGAGAAGGAGGACCCTGTGACCACGAACATCCAGGAGTTCCTGCAGGCATTTCGTGGCACCTTTGACGAGCCCGGACGCGCCTCCGCGTCTGCCTCATCTCTTCTCCGGTTACGTCAGGGGACTACGACGGTGGGTCAATATGCCATCCGTTTTCGCACCTTGGCTTCGGAACTCGGGTGGAACAACGAGGCTCTAACCGCCGCCTTCTGGGAAGGACTCTCGGGTCGAATTAAAGATGAGCTGGCTGGTCGTGACGTACCGTCCACCCTGGATGCCCTGATTACCCTAGCGACTCGAGTGGACATTCGCTTTCAGGAACGATCCAAAGAGGTGTCCCGTGAGAGACGTCCGGTACGGCATTCCTCTCCTCCGCAGAAGCCCGCCGTACTTCAGTCAACGGCATCTGGTGTCTCCGTCCACGAGCCCATGCAAATCGACCGTGTGCGGCAGTCTGAACAACGCCGAGCAGAGCGGCTCGCCAAGGGCCTCTGCTTCTACTGCGGAGAGGGCACACACCTTCTACGCTACTGTCCAGAGAGGCCGGGAAACTCCAAAGCCTAGGGTTGGTAGGAGAGGCCACCCTAGGTGCTGGGACTCTCTCAGACCCGGTTACGTGGACTGTTCAAGTGACAACGGGAGAGACGCGGTTCACGGCCGAGGCGTACCTCGATTCTGGGGCAGCAGGCAATTTCATCCAGCAGGCCACGGTGGACAAGTACCAGGTGCCTGTTATTCCACTCGACAAACCCCTCGTGATTGCCTCTGTGGATGGGAGACCCCTCTCTGACACCATCTCGTGGATCACCAGGCCGGTCGAACTGCGTATCGGTGCCCTGCACACCGAGAACATCGCTCTCTACGTCCTTCCACACATGTCCCATCAAATCCTGCTGGGACTCCCCTGGTTATGGATACACGAACCGTCAGTCAGCTGGGGCACTGGTGAAATCACCCGATGGGGCTCTTCTTGCCATGAGAACTGTCTGAAGACCATACAACCCATCCGACGACCTCCGGTTCCAGAGTCCCTATCGGGACTGCCCTCGGCCTATTGGTCCTTCGCGGACGTCTTTGACAAAAAGGAATCTGAGGTACTCCCGCCACATCGTCCTTACGATTGTGCCATCGACCTGCTCCCGGGAACTACACCACCTCGAGGACGGATATATCCGCTGTCTCCTGCCGAAACAAGGGCCATGTCTACTTACATCACAGAGAGCCTGGCAAGGGGATTCATTCGGAGATCCTCCTCTCCTGCTGGAGCAGGCTTCTTCTTCGTTAAGAAGAAAGAAGGTGACCTACGCCCATGCATAGACTACCGGGGATTGAACCAAATCACCGTGAAAAACAAGTACCCCCTGCCGCTCATCCCCGAATTGTTTGATCGGCTTAGAGGAGCTCGTGTGTTCACCAAATTGGATCTTCGGGGTGCCTACAACCTGGTCCGCATCCGCTCTGGGGACGAATGGAAGACCGCGTTCAATACTCGCGATGGGCACTATGAATACTGTGTGATGCCCTTCGGCCTGTGTAACGCACCAGCAGTCTTTCAGGAATTGGTGAACGACGTGTTCCGGGACCTTCTCTACATCTGTGTGGTGGTGTATCTTGATGACATCCTGGTCTTTTCTCCGGACCTCCAGACCCACAGAGAGAACGTGCAGCTGGTACTACGACGACTGAGGGAGAATCGTCTGTACGCCAAGTACGAGAAGTGTGTCTTCGAGCAGTCTTCTCTTCCCTTCCTGGGTTACGTCATCTCCGATACCGGACTGCAGATGGATCCGAAGAAGGTCTCTTCCATTCTCAACTGGCCTCCTCCGTCTGGACTAAAGGCAATCCAACGCTTTCTGGGATTCGCCAACTATTACAGCCAGTTCATCCCTCACTTCTCGGCTCTGACTGCTCCTCTCTCCGCCTTGACCAAGAAGGGGGCTAATCCAAAGGACTGGTCACCTGCGGCCGACGCCGCGTTTGGCTCTCTGAAGCGGGCATTTGCCTCCTCCCCTGTGCTCCACCGTCCGGAGTTAAACCGACAGTTCACCTTGGAGGTGGATGCCTCCTCCTCGGGAGCCGGAGCAGTGCTCATGCAGAAGTCCTCCTCCGGGAAGATGGTGACTTGCGGTTTCTTCTCCAAGAGCTTCTCAGCGCCTGAACGCAACTACACCATCGGTGACCGAGAGCTATTGGCAGTCAAACTGGCTCTGGAGGAATGGCGCTACCTTCTGGAAGGAGCAGTGTACCCCGTTATTATTTACACGGACCACAAGAACCTGGAATACCTGCGGTCTGCTCAGCGACTGAACCCACGGCAAGCCAGGTGGTCCTTGTTCTTTGCCAGATTCGATTTCCAGCTCCATTTCCGACCCGCGGACAAGAATGTACGCGCAGATGCCTTGTCCAGGTCATTCATGCCCATGGAGCAGGAGGAGGAGACATCCCAGCCCATCATCTGCCCTAGTAAAATCATTCCGGTGGCTCCTGTCACCCTGGCCCAGATACCGCCCGGGAAGACCTATGTCTCTGAGACTGACAGGCAAAAAGTGCTACACTGGGGCCATGCCTCGAAAATAGCCGGTCATGCTGGTCAGAAGAGAACATGGAGTACAATTGTACGTCACTACTGGTGGCCATCCCTTCGGACGGATGTCGCTTCTTTTGTCTCAGCCTGCTCCTCTTGTGCCAGGAACAAGACGCCCAAACACCTGCCATATGACCGTCTTCTGCCTCTGCCTATACCCTCAGTTCCGTGGCAACACATTGCAATGGACTTTATTACGGACTTGCCCCTGTCCTCCGGACACACAGTCATATGGGTCGTGGTGGATCGGTTCTCCAAAATGGCTCATTTCGTCCCTATGGCTGGACTGCCCTCTGCCCAGGAACTCGCTGACGCCTATATACAACACATCTTCCGCTTGCATGGCTTTCCATCACACATTGTGTCCGACAGAGGAACTCAGTTTACCTCCCGCTTCTGGAGGGCCCTCTGCAAACATCTGGGAGTGACTCTGGACTTTTCTTCAGCCTACCATCCTCAGTCGAACGGCCAAGTGGAACGGGTCAATCAGATCTTGACCTCCTTCTTACGTCACTACGTCAACGCCCATCATGACGACTGGTCCACGCTTCTTCCTTGGGCTGAATTCTCCCATAACCACCACGTCAGTGAGTCCTCCTCCAGCTCTCCCTTCCATGTCGTTTACGGACTTCAGCCTTCCGTCCCATTACCTGTATCCTCTTCCTCGGATGTTCCTGCTGCTGATGCTGTAGCCCGTGACTTTGCCACAATTTGGGACTCTGTCAAGGCGTCCCTTGGACGTGCTTCCCTGCAGATGAAGAGACACACAGACAAGAGGCGTCTGGATCCCCCGTGTTTCTCTCCAGGAGATCTGGTCTGGCTTGCTTCCAAGTACGTCCGATTGAAGCTGCCATCCTACAAGCTGGGACCTCGCTACATCGGGCCGTTTAAAGTCCTCAGCAAGATCAATGAGGTCTCCTACAAGCTGCAGCTCCCGGCCACGATGAGGATACCCAACTCCTTCCACGTCTCCCTGCTCAAGCCGGTTGTCCTTGGTCCGTTCTCCGCTGCTGCCAGTTCGGCTCCTCCTCCTATTGCCGATGACGACATCTATGCGGTAAGGGATATCGTGGCCATGAAAACCGTACGGGGCCGACAGTTCTTCCTGGTGGACTGGGCAGGGTATGGTCCTGAGGATAGGTCCTGGGAACCCCGGAAGAATGTGGGTACTCCTCTGATCCGTGCCTTCCTGTCCCGGTTGCGGGGAGGGGGGCGTGGGAGGGGGGGGTACTGTCACGCTCCCCGGCTTCCCTGCGTCGCTCCCCGGTTCCTCTGTCCGGCGTCCGCCGCCTCCCGGTCTCCAGCCTCCATTGCCTGCGGTTCCCAGGCGTCCTGGTCCCCGCTCCCGGCGCCCGTCGGCTACTCAGCCCCAGCCCGGCTCTCCTGCTTCCTCCTCACCGCTCCCTGCCCTGGCTTCTGGCACCCGGGCCTCGCGCATGCGCATTAGGGCGCGCGCGCGGTCATTGACCCTTTCTTAAAGGGCCAGCGTCCACTGACAGGAAATTGAGCACACAGGTACAGGGTATAAAGGGGGTTAGTGTCCAAGTGGGCGGGGCCTGTTCTTCGTGTTTTCCAAGCTAGGAGTCAGGTCTCCTTGTGTTCCTGTGATATACTCACCTCTCTCTCTTCTAGAGCCGATCCTGCCTCGCCATCCGATCCTGCCGAATCCCGAACCCCGACCGCTGACTATCTGCCATCCTGACAGTCCGTTCCATCTCTGATCCCTGTGGTGACCCGTCCTCTCGCTCCATCGGTTCCGGACTCCGCCTGACAACATCTCGGCTTCCAAACCTGAGCTCCGTCACCCGGACTACCATCAGTGACTCCGTGGTCCCAGGGACTTCTCCATTCTACTCTGGTGCACGGACTGTCCTGCTATCCGTAGTGCTCCAGCTACCGGACCCCTTACCTTCATCAAGGAGTTCGGCCCAGTGGATCCACCTCCTGGGTCTGCCCGTCCACCTGGCCCTAACAACATGTGCAGCTAACAGGCGCTGGGGGATCGGAGATCCACCCCACCTTTTAACTAGTTAAATTGTGCTGTCAAACTCTGACAGCATGATCTAACATGCGTTGGTGGGGATTACGCCATTCCCCGATGCCCTTGGCGGCCCAGTGCAACAATCACGGGGCACCAATGGGTTGTCATGACAGCCAGTGGTCAGCTGACATTCACAGATCATCAGCATTTCTGCTGTTCAGAGGGATGCTGAAGCAACGCTCTGAACAGCAGAAGCGATCAGACAGTGGCAACTTCAGGTCCTCTAAGGACAAATTAAATCAATAAAACAATTAAACTATTTTAAAAATATTTAAACCCCAAAAAAAGTTCAAATCACACCCCTTTTGCCCCATTGAAAATATAACAATAATAAAACATACACATATTTGGTAACTGAGTTCAGAAATGCCCGAGCTATCAAAATATAAAATCAATTAGGCCCCTTTCATTAGTTTTTTGCCATCAATCACAATCCGTTGGCTCGACGGATTCGTTGCAGATTGTCGAATAAACGTCAATCTGTCGCATCGGTTTTTTCAGCCCAACAGTGTTTTTACACCCAATATGAGCATGCTCAGTTAAAAAAAACGGAATCCATCGTCGGATTCCGTCATTTGACGGATTACGACGGATCCTGCACCTATAGGCTTCCATTATACCATACGACGGATCTCTGCCGCTATCCATTTTTTCAACGTAGACAAAAAATGATACTTTGTCCGTTGTCTCCGTCCGACAGACAAACAATTTTTTAAGGATCCGTCAAACAACGGATGAAACGTGAGGCCATCCATTGCAATCCGTCGCTAATACAAGTCTATGAGAAAAATAACGGATCCAGCAGCATCAGTCGCCGGATCTGTTTTTTCAAAATTCAATGGATTTTAACTGATGGCAAAAAAATGATCTTTGAAAGGGGCCTAAGGGGTACTTTACACGTTGTGACATCGCTAGCATCGGCTAGCGATGCCGAGCGCGATTGTACCTGCCCCCGTCGCACATGCGATATGTGGTGATTGCTGCAGTAGCGAACATTATCGATACGGCAGCATCACACGCACATACCTGCTAGGCGACATCGCTGTGATCGCCGAACTATCCCTCCTTCAAGGGGGAGGTGCGTTCGGCGTCACAGCGACGTCACCGCGACGTCACTAATCGGCTGGCCAATAGAAGTGGAGGGGCGGAGATGAGCGGGATATAACATCCCGCCCACCTTCTCCCTTCCGCATTGCCGTCGGGACGCAGGTAAGCTGATGTTTGTCGCTCCTGTGGGTATACACACAGCGATGTGTGGAGCTGCAGGAACGACTAACAACATCATACCTACGGTCGACCCAACATTATGGAAATGACTGACGCTACACAGATCACAGATTTTCTACGCTTTTGCGATCGTTTATCGGCACATCTAGGATTTACACGTTGAGATGTCGTTACCGGCGCCGGATGTGTGCCGACGATATTTCAGAAGCAATGTTGCAACGTGTAAAGCCCCCCTAAGTCTGATCACCTACTGTATCCTCAGCCATCCCCTGTAGACTGGGAGCCCTCGCGGGCAGGATCCTCTCTCCTCTGTACCAGTCTGTACCTTGTTTTGTTTATGAATATTGTACTTGTCCTCATTATGTGTACCCGTTTTAACATGTAAAGTGCCATGGAATAAATGTCGCTATAATAATAAATAATAATAATAATAATAATAATAATTGGTAAAAGGCATATCGAGAAAAAAAAACAAAGGATAGAAATATGGGGTTTTTTTTGGTTGCTGCAAAATTGCAGTAAAATGCAATAACAGACGATCAGCTCATCATATCTAACCAAATATGGTATAATTAAAAATAACAGCTCAAGAAGCAAAAAATAAGCCATCTTGCAGCCCCAGATACCGAAAAATGAGAACGCCACGGGTCTCAAGAAATGGCGACAAAAGTGCAATTCTTTTTTTTGACAAATTTCTGAATTTTTATTCACACTTAGATAAAAGTAAAACTATGCATGTTTGGAATTTACAAACTCGTACTGACCTGAGAAATCATATTGCTGAGTCTGTTTTACCATATCGTGAACATTGTAAATAAAAAAAACAAAAAAAACAATAAAAAACAAACAATCGTGGATTTGAACTTTTTTTTTTTTTGCAATTTCGCCACGCTTGGAAATTTTTCCCCATTTTCCAGTACAATATGTGGCAGAATGAATGGTGTCATTCAAAAGTACAAGTCGTCTCGCAAAAAACAGGCTCCAAACGGCTATATTGGCGGAAAGATAAAAATGTTATAGCTCTTGGAAGAAGGGGAGGAAAAAAATGGAAAATGGCCTGGAGAACTGCCGTGCTCTTGTTTGTTTTGTCTATTTCGCACCCTTCCCATTATGCTCTACACAGGAGAAAAGGGAATATTAAGTATTGATGTTGCTTAGGACAGGTACTGTTAGGTATGTGCTAGGAGGATATACTGTATGTATTTAATGTGGTTGAAGCACTAGAATTGGAAGAGGAGGTTACACCTTTACTTGCTGCTACATGAGAAACTGACTCATTGTCCTCTGAAATTCAGAGAACAGATAATTCATTATCACTTATTGGATGCCAACATCTGTCATTACTAGCGCTTCTCTCCTTAATGATAGTTTAGTCTAACTTTCTGAGAGCTCTACCTTTTTTTTCTTCCCTTTGGCATGTAAGAAACTGTAACTCTGACACTCACCCAGAATAAATGCATGGCACCTTATAAGAACATGCTGCTTCCCAGGTCTTATGTCATTGGAGCCCTGGTCGTCTTCATACTCTTTATAGTGGGATTTTGGTAAGTAATTTTTGTATTTGTTTATGTTAGTTTACCTGTATTTTCTAAAATAAAAAAAAATCCCATCTAATATATGTAGCTGAGTGTGTGTGTGTGTGTGTGTGTGTGTGCGTGTGTGTGTGTCTGCTAAAAGAATTACAATCACAAAATTTTGCTCAGATGCCTCATTTGACTCAGTGAACGTCATAGGGAAAATTTAACCCCATGCTTTACAGTTATTCACCAAAAAACCTTGCTACATTAAAGTGAATGGAGCTAGGAGCTACAGGTCATTAATAGGAGCTGTGATTGGTTGCTATAGGCAATGAAGGATGTTCTTAGTATAAGAAGCTTCTGTGTGAGGTAATATGATGTCGGTAGAGACACAGACAGACACAAAGACAGACAGACAGACACAAAGACAGACAGACAGAGACAGACAGATACAGATAGACACAGACAGAGACAGACAAACAGAGACAGACAGACATAGGCACAGACATAGACAGGAAAAGAGACAGAGACGGACAGGGAATGAGGCAGACAGACAGTGACAGACAGACAGACAGGAAAAGAGACAGAGACAGACAGGGAAAGAGACAGACAGAGAGATATGGAAAGAGAGAGAGAGATAGACAGACAGGGAAAGCAAAAGATAAGCAAAGAGACAGACAAATAAAGAGACAGACAGACAGTGAGAGACAGGGAAAGATACAGACAGGCAGACAGGGAAAGATATAGACACAGACAAAGAGAGAGACAGAGGCAGACAGGAAAAGAGACAGACAGGGAAAGATACAGACAAGGAAAGATGCAAACAAGGAAAGATACAGACAGAAATAGACAGACAGACAGAGACAGACACAGACAGAGACAGAGACAGACAGAAAAAGAAAGAGACAGACACACAGAGAGACAAAGACAGATAGAGAGAAACAGAGAGAGAGACACACACAGAAAGAGAAAGAGAGAGACAGAGAGAGATAGAGAGAGACAGAGAGACAGGCAGAAATAGAGAGAGACAGGCATACAGAGAGACAGAGAGAGAGAGACAGAGACAGAGCGACACAGACAGAGAAATAGAGAGACAGAGAGAGACAGAGAGAAAGACAGAAACAGAGACAGAGAGAGACAGAGACAGAGAGTCAGACAGAAATTGGGAAAAAGGGAGAATGGGAGAGACACAGAGAGACAGTCACTTTCCCGGGCAACACCGGGTACTACAGCTAGTAATGATATAAATATCAATAAAATAGATTATTTATAAAGACTAATTTCATCCATTCTGCTGGATGGAAAAATTGATCTCTTGGAAGATTTTATTTTTTTAAATATTTGTATCTGCATAAAAGAAAAATAACTGTATATTACAGCTTTGCAGTTCTCTTACATGCCTATTGAATGGAAATGGTTATTGTCTGTCTGATTATATTCAACTAACAAAGCTGCAGAAAAAAGAGAAAAGAAGACACTGCTCATGGAAAAGCGAGCACCACCTAGAAAGTGTGATAAAACATGACCTTTATGACAAATCCGACATAAAAACAATTAAAACCATGCACACAAAATATGAAGACAAACCACCCCAAAATACCCGTGGAAATCATTCAGGTGGCCAGTCATATAAAATAGGATGCATGAAAGTGCAGATTAACACTAGAAGTCCCAGAGAGGGGTCATTTAACATTTCTACCATTGAAACCTTATGGAGCTCGAAATTCCTGGGACTTCTAGTGTTAAAGGACGGAGAATAACAGCTCACAACATACAGGAATGCAACCCCAAATATATAGTATATATAAATGTGGTCCCGAAAGGAGGTAAGCCCCGGCAGTAATCACAAAATATGCAAACAAACAGGGAAATGGCTAATGACTCACCCTGCTCCTCACAGGATACACCCTGTTATGTGGGAATCCATATTTTCCTGTCGGAGCTGCCACACTTTATTGTCAAATATATATATATATATATATATATATATATGTATATATATATATATATTCTGATTAACAGCTAGTAATGCATTGTGTTCATATTTTGTGATTACTGCTTGTGGCTTACCTCCTTTCAGGACCATATTTATTTATATATATTATATATATATATATTTATATATTATTTTTGTTGGGGTTGCATTCTTGTTTGTTGTGAAGGTATTGTCTGATTACTTGGATTACCAGCCAAGGTGAAGCTGCCAGCCGTGGTCTGCAGGCTACAGCTGTCTGCAAAAAATAGAGGGGGCCCCATGTTGTTTTTTGGGGGAAAATATTTAATTTGGAGCTTAAAACAATCCTAAACACCCTTAGTGCCACATGAAATGCCCTAAAGGGTGAAAGCTTACAAAATGCAGGGGAGTTGGATATTATATGTCTTTCTTATCTATCTTTCTACCTATCTATCCAGCTATCTATCTTTGTAGGTTTTGACTGTATGTAACACACCATGTTAAAACTGTGTGCTTTCTGTGTGCTGTGTGTTTATTCTCGCACCAATTGACCTCTATTGCTGCGGTACAGAGCCACTCGCAGCATGTTGCGATTTGCCCCGCACACAGAAGAAGATAGAAACACGCTGTGAGACTGTGACCGGGGTTATCTATGACGGCCGGTATGTCTCGCCCCGGTTGTGCTCACTCCATGATAGGAAGTAAATCCACTACAGGGTTAATGCTGTTTCCCTACAGGCTTAAGGAAGGGTTAAATGGAAACAGGAAGGAGGGCAGGTGTGCCGGGTGTGAGGGAGTGATCACATCTCCCTGAGTTCTCTGCCGAAAAGGCACATATGTACTATTGTGGACTTTTTCTTTGGAATAAACCGTGTGCTGTGAACCTTGGTGCCTGGATCCCGTGTCTTCTGCAGCGCAGCCGACGACGCTACCTCACATATGGTGGAGAATCGGCGGGCATGACAGCCGGTGAGGTGTAGCATCCATCCCTGGTGACCCAGCTGCGCATGTCCTGGATTCGAGCGGCTATACTACAGCCCAAACCCGGCGACGCCATGGAGGACATAATAATGCACAGCAGCAACAGGCTAATGCACAGCAGCAACAGACCAATGCACACCTGCTCCAATCCTTGCAAGTGCAGGAAAAAAAATTCCAAGAACAGATGGAGCAGGCCAATGCACGTCAGCAGCAAGCCTTGCAATTGCAGGAAAAAAGGCACCAAGAACAGATGGTTCTCCTGGCCAAGTCGATCCGTGCCGGACCGGCAGCAACAACCCCGGGACCGGGTGACGACGGCAGCGTCCGGAAAGCTGTGAGACAAGCGTTGCAAAAGATGACCCCGGGTGATGATGTGGAAGCGTTCCTGGCGGTGTTTGAACGGGTGGCCGAACGGGAAAAGCTGCCGACCCCGCAGTGGGCTGAGGTATTGTCACCCTATCTGACGGGGGAACCCCAAAAAGCATACCTGGACCTCTGTACCGAGGACGCCATTGACTATGTGACCCTGAAAGCCGAAATACTGGCTCGGTTGGGCGTGAATACCTATGTACGGGCTCAGCGGGTAAATCAGTGGTTCTTTGAGGAAGCCAAACCCGTACGCTCCCAGGCCTATGACTTGTTACATCTTGTAAAAAAGTGGTTGCAGCCTGACACTCTGAGCCCGGCGCAAATGGTGGAAAGGGTAGTAGTGGATCGTTTTGTGCGCACTTTACCCGTCACCATTCAACGGTGGGTCGGACAGGGTGACCCGAGTACCCTGGACCAATTAGTGTCCCTGGTAGAGCGGCATGTGGCTACGCAGGACTTGATACGGGACACTGAGACTTTGCGTACCGCCCGTCGGTCCGGCCCCTCCAAGCCTAGGGCCAAGGACCCACCGCTGACACCGGTGCGGGAGTCCGCTACCGTCCCGTCTGAAGCCGCACCCTCCGTCCCTGAGGTCCGGAAAACTATGTACCCTAAACGACAACTCGTCAAGGGGGTGTCCTTCCCTATTAGATGTTGGCGGTGCCAGCGGGTGGGACATATGGAAGCCCAGTGTCCACTCACCACGGAGCCCATGGATTGTGGGGTTACCCGGCGGGGTTCAATGTATGCTCAGGTGGTGTGTACCGCTGACCTGGTCTACCCAGAGACTGAGCCCCACTTGTGCCAAATTCAGGTGAATGGATGTCCGGTTACAGGCTTGTTGGATTCCGGAAGCTTAGTGACCCTTGTGCGATCAACCCTAAGGGCTAAAGTAAAGGCCACAGGACGTACCGTGGGGGTGGTTTGCATACATGGGGACCGCCGAGACTATCCCACGGGGATAGTCACCATCACAGCACCTTGCGGTCAGGTGCAACATGAGGTGGGACTTATTAATACTCTTCCCTATGATGTGATCCTAGGAAGGGATCTGCCCTATTTTTGGACTTTATGGAAGGGACCTCCTAAGTCCCCTCAGATATTGGTCAGTCCGGGACCTGAGCCCTACAATCCTGAATCCGGGACGCCTGCCGTAGGGGTCCCCATGATAGGGACAGGATGTGAACCTGATAGGTCGCCCCTAGAGGTATTGGCAGGAGAGGCTGAGACGGTCGAGCCCATCCCGGAGTTGGAGGCGTCCCCAGATACGTTTGGGACAGCCCAACTCCAGGACCCTACATTAATACATGCCCGGAGTCGGGTGACAGTAGTTGACGGGGTGGCACAGCTGCCTGGTGCCCAGGTAAGATACCCCCATTTCGCTCTTAAGCAGGATTTACTCTACCGGGTAGATGAAATACGGGGCGTAGGGGTAGAGCAGTTGGTGGTGCCCCAGCCGTATTGCCGGCGGGTCCTCGACTTGGCTCATAAACACCTGATGAGTGGTCACCTAGGGGTCAAGAAAACGCCGGAGCGAATATTGCAAAGGTTCTATTGGCCCGGGGTCTTTGGGGAGGTAAAACGGTTCTGCGAAACCTGCCCGGAGTGTCAGCTTACCGCACCCCTGACCCACTTTCGCAGTCCGTTGGTACCGTTACCCATTATAGAAGTCCCTTTTGAACGGATAGGGATGGATCTGGTGGGGCCCCTCGTAAAGTCTGCTCGAGGGCACCAGCATATCCTAGTGATCGTTGACTATGCCACCCGGTATCCAGAGGCGATACCTCTCAGACATACTGCAGCCAAGCTTATAGCTCGGGAGTTGTTTGCTGTGTTCTGCCGGGTGGGGTTGCCCAAGGAGATCCTTACGGATCAGGGGACCCCATTCATGTCTAAAGTGACCAAAGAGCTATGCCGGCTACTCCAGATCAAGCAGTTGCGTACGTCTGTGTATCATCCTCAGACGGATGGTTTAGTGGAACGATTCAATAAAACCCTGAAAACCATGCTCAAAAGGGTGATTTCCAAAGACGGGAAAGACTGGGATATGATGCTTCCCTATTTGATGTTTGCCATACGAGAGGTGCCACAGGCATCCACGGGGTTTTCGCCTTTTGAATTGTTATACGGGCGACATCCCCGGGGATTGTTGGACCTGGCAAAAGAAACCTGGGAGCAGGAGCCCACCCCCCATAAAAGTGTGATTGAACACATTTTGGGTATGCAGAACCGCATAAGCGCGGTCATGCCAATTGTGAAGGAGCATTTACAGGAGGCTCAGGCCGCGCAAAGCAGCCGCTACAATAGACAAGCCACCGTGCGGACCTTTAATCCCGGGGATCGGGTGTTGGTATTGATTCCCACGGCGGAGAGTAAATTCCTGGCTCAGTGGCAAGGCCCCTACGAGATAAAGGAAAGAGTCGGGGTGGTTAACTATAAAGTATTGCAGCCCGGTAGGCGGAAACCTGAACAAATATACCATGTCAACCTATTAAAACCTTGGCAGGAACGGGAAAGCCTGATGGCTGTTTTTTCCCCACCTCCCTCCTCTTCGGGTCGTTCACATCCGGCTCCAGTGACCTCCGGAGAGGACGAACCGGAAGTAAGGATTGGAGAAGCCCTCACCAAGACACAGAGGCGAGAGGCCAGACGGTTGGTTCAGCAGAACCCCGATGTCTTCTCCGAGCTGCCCGGTAGGACCAGTCTGATACGACATGATATTGTCACCGAGCCCCACCTGAAGGTACGCCTGAAGTCATACCGAGTACCGGAGGCTCGACGACAAGCCATATCGGAGGAAGTAAAGACAATGTTACGCCTGGGGGTCATCGAAAAATCCCGGAGTGAATGGGCTAGTCCGATTGTCCTAATACCAAAACCCGATGGCTCCTTACGGTTCTGCAATGACTTTAGGAGATTGAACGAAATATCCAAGTTTGATCTCTACCCCATGCCCCGGGTGGATGAGCTGATTGATAGGCTGGGACAGGCGCGATATTTTACCACGCTCGACCTGACCAAGGGGTACTGGCAGGTGCCACTAACGGAGTCCGCCAAGGAGAAAACCGCTTTTGTTACGCCGGAGGGTCTCTTCCACTATGTTGTCTTGCCTTTTGGGTTACATGGCGCTCCGGCCACGTTCCAGAGGTTGATGGACTTAGTGCTGGAACCCCACCAGGCGTATGCCTCAGCGTACCTTGATGACATCATTATTTACAGCTCCGATTGGCAGACCCACTTGGAACAGGTACAAGCGGTGGTGGACGCGCTTCGAACAGCCGGATTGACAGCCAATCCCAAGAAATGTGCGTTGGGACTCACGGAAGCCCGCTACTTGGGCTACGTAATAGGCCAAGGAGTGATTAAGCCCCAAGTTAACAAGGTTGAGGCGATCCAGAAGTGGCCTAGACCCCTGACCACGAAGCAGGTTAGGGGCTTCCTGGGTATCGTGGGGTACTACAGGAGGTTTGTAAAAGATTTTGCGGGACTATCAGCCCCCTTGACGGACCTTCTCAAAGGCAAGAAGTCCGTCATGGTGCGCTGGACTCCGCAGGCCGAGGACTCCTTCCGGGCCCTGAAGGGGGTCCTGTGCGGACAGCCCGTTCTTGTAAACCCTGATTTCCGGAAGGAGTTCATAGTACAGACTGACGCCTCGGAGGTCGGCCTGGGGGCAGTGCTGTCTCAGGTGGTTCAGGGGGAGGAACACCCCGTCACCTTCTTAAGTAGGAAGCTCACCCCTCCCGAGCGGAATTATAGCGTAGTGGAGAAGGAGTGCCTGGCGATTAAGTGGGCCTTGGAGTCCCTACGCTATTACCTGCTGGGACGGCAGTTTCGCTTGGTGACGGATCACTCTCCACTGGTCTGGATGAGGTCCGCCAAGGAACGGAATGCCCGGGTTACCCGGTGGTTCCTTTCTCTGCAGAACTTCCGGTTTACGGTTGAACACCGGGCCGGTAGGTTGCAGGGCAACGCCGATGCCTTGTCCCGCGGCCCGTGTTTGATGGCAGGAGTTCAACCCCGCTCGCTTGAACTGAGGGGGGGGTATGTGAGACTGTGACCGGGGTTATCTATAACGGCCGGTATGTCTTGCCCCGGTTGTGCTCACTCCATGATAGGAAGTAAATCCACTACAGGGTTAATGCTGTTTCCCTACAGGCTTAAGGAAGGGTTAAATGGAAACAGGAAGGAGGGCAGGTGTGCCGGGTGTGAGGGAGTGATCACATCTCCCTGAGTTCTCTGCCGGAAAGGCACATATGTACTATTGTGGACTTTTTCTTTGGAATAAACCGTGTGCTGTGAACCTTGGTGCCTGGATCCCGTGTCTTCTGCAGCGCAGCCGACGACGCTACCTCACAACGCGTTGAGACGCGGTCCTCATTTGCTCCAGGCTCCAGCCTATTCCCTGATCCACGGGTAGGCACTTCACTCGCTGTTTCCATGTGTGTATACTTGTCTAAAGTGATTAAGGATAGTGTAGCGGGTTGTGCCAGCAGCAGCAACTAAATTATTATCTGCAGGATATAATCCAGCCATTCGTTATATGTATTTACCTGCAGCTATTGATGGTAGTATAGCTGGTTAATCCAGCAACACTATATAAACTTACTTCTGCAGTTGAATACATATTATCACCTACAGCCATATAGCTGGTTTATTTATTGTGGGTGTATTTTTTGATCTACAGTGAATAATAATGATATACCGTAGTTGATTGTACCAGCAGTAGCAACTACCGTAAGTTATTGTATTGCACTGATATATTGGTATATTATCCACACATTAATTATATATACAGTTAGGTCCAGAAATATTTGGACAGTGACACAATTTTCGCGAGTTGGGCTCTGCATGCCACCACATTGGATTTGAAATGAAACCTCTACAACAGAATTCAAGTGCAGATTGTAACGTTTAATTTGAAGGTTTGAACAAAAATATCTGATAGAAATTGTAGGAATTTTACACATTTCTTTACAAACACTCCACATTTTAGGAGGTCAAAAGTAATTGGACAAATAAACCAAACCCAAACAAAATATTTTTATTTTCAATATTTTGTTGCGAATCCTTTGGAGGCAATCACTGCCTTAAGTCTGGAACCCATGGACATCACCAAATGCTGGGTTTCCTCCTTCTTAATGCTTTGCCATTCCTTTACAGCCGCAGCCTTCAGGTCTTGCTTGTTTGTGGGTCTTTCCGTCTTAAGTCTGGATTTGAGCAAGTGAAATGCATGCTCAATTGGGTTAAGATCTGGTGATTGACTTGGCCATTGCAGAATGTTCCACTTTTTTGCACTCATGAACTCCTGGGTAGCTTTGGCTGTATGCTTGGGGTCATTATCCATCTGTACTATGAAGCGCCGTCCGATCAACTTTGCGGCATTTGGCTGAATCTGGGCTGAAAGTATATCCCGGTACACTTCAGAATTCATCCGGCTACTCTTGTCTGCTGTTATGTCATCAATAAACACAAGTGACCCAGTGCCATTGAAAGCCATGCATCCCCATGCCATCACGTTGCCTCCACCATGTTTTACAGAGGATGTGGTGTGCCTTGGATCATGTGCCGTTCCCTTTCTTCTCCAAACTTTTTTCTTCCCATCATTCTGGTACAGGTTGATCTTTGTCTCATCTGTCCATAGAATACTTTTCCAGAACTGAGCTGGCTTCATGAGGTGTTTTTCAGCAAATTTAACTCTGGCCTGTCTATTTTTGGAATTGATGAATGGTTTGCATCTAGATGTGAACCCTTTGTATTTACTTTCATGGAGTCTTCTCTTTACTGTTGACTTAGAGACAGATACACCTACTTCACTGAGAGTGTTCTGGACTTCAGTTGATGTTGTGAACGGGTTCTTCTTCACCAAAGAAAGTATGCGGCGATCATCCACCCCTGTTGTCATCCGTGGACGCCCAGGCCTTTTTGAGTTCCCAAGCTCACCAGTCAATTCCTTTTTTCTCAGAATGTACCCGACTGTTGATTTTGCTACTCCAAGCATGTCTGCTATCTCTCTGATGGATTTTTTCTTTTTTTTCAGCCTCAGGATGTTCTGCTTCACCTCAATTGAGAGTTCCTTAGACCGCATGTTGTCTGGTCACAGCAACAGCTTCCAAATGCAAAACCACACACCTGTAATCAACCCTAGACCTTTTAACTACTTCATTGATTACAGGTTAACGAGGGAGACGCCTTCAGAGTTAATTGCAGCCCTTAGAGTCCCTTGTGCAATTACTTTTGGTCCCTTGAAAAAGAGGAGGCTATGCATTACAGAGCTATGATTCCTAAACCCTTTCTCCGATTTGGATGTGAAAACTCTCATATTGCAGCTGGGAGTGTGCACTTTCAGCCCATATTATATATATAATTGTATTTCTGAACATGTTTTTGTAAACAGCTAAAATAACAAAACTTGTGTCACTGTCCAAATATTTCTGGACCTAACTGTATTTGCCTGCGGTTATTGATAGCGGTATAGCTGGTTGATCCAGCAACACTATATAAACCAACTTCTGCAGGCAAATATATATTACCTGCAGCTATATTGCTGTGTTTTTCCCAATAATACTATATAAATTGCTTCTACAGTTAGGCTATGTTCACACTAGAAAAATTATTTTTCTTAAGAAATTTCTTGAGAGTGAAGGATTAGCGCACCTGCGTTAAAAAATGCACCAATAATGCAGGTGAGTTTTTGTTGCAGTTTTTGGTGCGTTTTTGGTGCGATTTTTGGTGCGTTTTTTTCAGGTTGATCCCTGCGTTTTTTAATGCTTTTACAGCAATAAATAATCTAGATAATAGATAGATAGATTGATAATGGATAGATAGAAAGATGGATAGATGAATAAATGGATAGATAGATAGATAATAGATAATGGATAAATAGATAGAAAGATGGATAGATGGATGGATAGATAGATAGATAATGGATAGATAGAAAGATGGATAGATGAATAGATAGATAGATGAGAAAGACCTATATAATATCCCACTTCCCTGCATATTCTAAGCTGACACCCTTTAGTGACTTTCATGTGGCACTAAAGGGTGCTTAGCAGGGCCGGCGTCAGCACCTGGTGTCGCGGGCGGCGGGGCACTGCGCTCACTAACGCTCGGGTCCGGCGCTGCTGCTGCTCGGTGGCTCGAGCGGTGGGCCAGATCCGGGGACTCGGGCGGCGCTCCTCACCCATGAGTGAAAAGGGGGTGGTTTGTTTGGGGATTTAGTCCGTGACGCCACCCACGGGTTGTGGTGAAGATGGGCACCACCGCTGCTGGTAACGGGGAACCCGGGAGCGATGGTAGGGAGCAGCTGGGATGTTGTTTTCCCCCTCCGTGGGTAGGGGTGGATGGTCCCGGGGCCCAGTGGTGTAACGGGGAGGCAGGGTCGGTGAGGTGCAGGGTTGCAGGGACAGAGCGGCGCGGTGCCGGATGGCACGGGTGTACTCACTCAGCAAAAGAGGCACAAAGTTTCCGGTAAGCCAAACGGCTGGATGGACGGGTCCCGCAGCCGGCTGCAGTGTCTCTCCCCGGACAGGTGATGGTGGCTGTCTCTCCCTGCACCTTTGTGTACTGTGTTGACTCCAATGGCTTCCCAACGGTAGTCCGCTCCCCGGTGTATAGATACCGGAGGAGCCCTTGGACTTCTAGCCAGTGGCGGTGGCTGTATATCCTCACGGTGTGAGCGGTTGCCTTCAATCGGGACTTGGTTGTCAGGGAACCCCGGGGGTTCCTGTCACATTCGGATTTGACTATTGACGGCGGCTCCAAGCCTGGTCAGGGTCCGATGGCCCTGCCTGTGTGTGCTTAGCTTCACTCCGTTCCCCGGTCCGGTACCGGTGGGCCACCGCCCAGCCCCTATCCTTACGGCTCTGCGGAGTTCCACCAACTCCTGCAGACGGCCACCACCGTCTGCCAACCTTGCTCTCAGTGCCTGGGCTCCAACCCAGACACTCGCAGTACGTGACCTCTCACTCTCACCTCCTGAACTGAACTCCTCCAAACTCTAACTGACTGCTTTTCCCGCCTCCAGGCCTGTGAACTCCTCGGTGGACGGGGCCAACCGCCTGGCTCCGCCCCACCTGGTGTGGACATCAGACCCTGGAGGGAGGCAACAAGGGTTTTGTGTCTGACTAATGTAACTGTCTGGGGGTGGGGGTGTGTGTGTGTGTTTTGTCTGTGGCTACCTGGCTAATCCAGGGCGCCACACTCCACACTAGCATACCTGGGCAAGTGCCGGGGCCCTGGAGAGCTGGGGGGGCCCACTCGGCCTTGTCACTTCAGCTGCCCCCCGGGCCCTGCCCACTCTCCTTCAGTTCTGCTGCCCCCGGGCCGAGGTCCGGGGACCGCAGTCCTCGGCAGCCACAGTTTCCACAGTCCCTTAGCTAGTTTCACACTTGCGTTGCAAAAAGTGTGATAATAAAGGCCACGGATTCCAGTGAAATAACGCGTTGTGTTAAGTTTTCTTTAGCCGAGAGAGAGAGCCCTCATCATCACCGCACACATCCCGACATCACCGCACACATCCCGACATCACCGCACACATCTCGACATCACCGCACACATCTCGACATCACCGCACACATCTCGACATCACCGCACACATCTCGACATCACCGCACACATCCCGACATCACAGCAC
This sequence comes from Anomaloglossus baeobatrachus, assembly GCF_048569485.1. Classification (NCBI taxonomy): domain Eukaryota; kingdom Metazoa; phylum Chordata; class Amphibia; order Anura; family Aromobatidae; genus Anomaloglossus; species Anomaloglossus baeobatrachus. The sequence continues at coordinate 215,498,319 of NC_134360.1, read as the reverse complement.
ACATCCCGACATCACAGCACACACCCCGACATTACCGCACACATCCCGACATTACCGCCCTCATCTTCACCGCACACATCCTGACATTACCGCCCACATCTTCACCGCACACACCCCGACATTACCGCCCACATCTTCACCGCACCCACCCCGACATTACTGCCCACATCTTCACCGCACACATCTCGACATTACCGCCCACATCTTCACCGCACACACCCTGACATTACCGCCCACATCTTCACCGCACACATCCCGACAATACTGCCCACATCTTTACCGCACACACCCCTACATTACCGCCCACATCTTCACCGCACACACCCCGACATTACCGCCCACATCTTCACAGCACACATCCCGACATCACAGCACACACCCCGACATTACCGCACACATCCCGACATTACCGCCCTCATCTTCACCGCACACATCCTGACATTACCGCCCACATCTTCACCGCACACACCCCGACATTACCGCACACATCCCGACATTACCGCCCTCATCTTCACCACACACATCCTGACATTACCGCCCACATCTTCACTGCACAGATCCCGACATCACCGCACACATCCCGACATCACCGCACACATCCCGACATCACCGCACACATCCCGACATCACCGCACACATCCCGACATCACAGCACACATCCCGACATCACAGCACACATCCCGACATCACAGCACACATCCCGACATCACCGCACACACCCCGACATCACCGCACATATCCCGACATCACCGCACACTCACACCCCGACATTACCGCACATGTGACGCCCTGGGCAAGCCAGGGGTCACAGGTCATTGCACCACCACACCCTACACCCCAGTTAGGAACACCAAGGCTACCAAAATCCTTGTTGCCTTCCTCCAGGGGCTGATGTTCACACCAGGGGGTGGGCCAGGTGGTTGGCTCCACCCACCGAGGAGTGCACAGCCCTGGAGGCGGGAGGAACCAGGCAGTTTTAGCTCAGGGGGAGCTTGAGTGAGGAGCTAAGTGAAGGAGTAAACAGTGGAGTTCAAGTTTAGGAAAGTGAAGTAAAGTAGAAGTGAAGTTGTGGTACAGCTAAAGAAAGAAGCTGAAGTGACAGTAGTAAAGCCTGAAGTTGGTCCGGCTGTGTGCCAGGACAGTGACAGCAAGGTCAGCAGACGGCGGTGATAGTCCGCAGGGGTGACTGCTCGGAGGTTGCTGGAAGGACCGCGGACGGGTAGTGGCCCGGCGGTCTGGAGCAGTATACGAAGAACAGTCAGCACCAGGGCAGGGGCCTCTCGGATCCCGGCAAGGCTAGGAGTCGCCGTAAATTTGCCAAATCCGTCAGTGAAGGGGACGTCTGTCTCCAAACAACCAAGTCCCGATTGAAGGCAACAGTCCAACCATTGAGGAGAGACACCGCCACCGCCAGGGCACCAGTTTCTCAGGGCCAGCGCCTGCGGGCAAAGTAGGGCTCCTCCGGCCCATATCCAAGCCGGGGAGCGGGTTACTGGTGGGAACCCATCGCTACCAACACAGGAACATTAGGTGCAGGAAAAGGGACATCACCGTCACCTACTGGGGAAAGCAAGTGCAGCCGTCCGTGGGAACCGTCTTTCCAGCCGTGTGTTTTACCGAGAACTGTGTCAACGTCTCAGGCTGAGTGAGTACCACAGTGCCGCAAGGCACAGCGCTGCCCCCGCGTCCCTGCACCCCACCAAGCCCTGCATCTCCCACCTCATCACTGGGCCCCGGGATCACCAACCCCTACCCACGGAGGGGCAACACAACAACTGGCTGCTCCATACCATCCTTCCCGGGATCCCCATACTGAGCAGCGGTGGTGTCAACTAAATCACCACAACCGTGGGTGGCGTCACGGACAACAAACAATCCCCACACCCAACAACCCCCTTTCACTCACGGGCGAGGAGCGCCACTAGAGTCCCCGGGATCCGGCCCATCGCTCGAGCCACCGAGCAGCAGCAGGCCGCAGCAGCCGCGGCAGCTGGACCCGAGCAGCAGTAGGGAGAGCACGGCGTCCCCTCCTCCGCCCGCGACAACTTGGCGTCACGAACAGGATCTTACCGCTCTGCCGTTGGGTAGAGGTGCGCCTTGTGACCGCCGGAGGTATCCGGCTGAAAAATTTCGGAAGTCGCCATCTTTGGCGCGAAAAGTTCCCGCTCGAGCGTCTTCTCGAGTAGCAGAGGCGCGAAGGCCAAAACTCCGCCCCAATAGAGGAGGGGCCGGAGAGAAGCTAAGGGGGACGCGATGGCGGCTAGCTGCATGTGAGAGCAGCTATAAAAGCAGGGACGCCAGGACTCTGCAGACATATTGTTCCTGGGAAAAGCCGCCAGCAGCATGTGGATGCCGTCCCGCAACACCGTAGCCCCCGTGCCTGGAACCGCGGCGTGGGTGGAGATCCGGACCGCGCAGCTCTACCAACGGCTGCAGGTTAAGATGCAGCTCCTCATGGAGGAGTAGGAGACCGACATGGCGGACGTTATAGCAGTCGTGCGGAGACGCGAGGAGGAAGCGGAGGAAGGGAGGGTGAGTGACCCACGCCCCGATGCCCTGGAAGGGCCGGTCATCGCGGCTGCGGGACCCGGTCCAAGCCCTCTCCCCCCGCTGCCTCCCTCGCCACCCGTCTCGGAGGCCGTGGCCCCGCCACTAGGCCTTCTACCACCGCAACCGGTAGCAATACCCAGCATCCCCGCCCAGGCGGGCCGACCTGTAGCCAGAGCCTGTAGTCGACCGGAGATGCTGCCTTGGAAGGCTCCGAAGACCGCACCGGAGGCGTCTCCGGAGCAAGTCCCCGAGCCGGAGCCGATGACCCGCTCCAAGCCGGAGGCCCAGCTGCGGAAAGCCCCTGTGCCCATCCCCCACACCTCGGCTGAGGTAGCGCCGGGTTGTCGCTGCAAGGTGGCGCCCAAGGCCAAGACACCGCGGGACTTGTCGCCCAGATCCCTGACAGTGGGCAACGTCCAGAATGTCCCGCGGGGCCCGACCCGTGCGCCGGAGCTCGCAGCAGCGCCGTATTGGGACAGGGAGCCGGTACCGCTGGGCCTGGAGATCGGTGAGAGAGAGAGGAAAAAGGCGGAGCTGGTGGCCCGAGCAATTAGAGAAAAGGAGAACCTCCGGCAAGCAACATTCCATGTCCGGGGACCGCTGTATGAAGGACAGGTGAGGCGGTTTGATGTCCGCCGGGGCTATGGGTTTATATACGAACCGGGCCTGGAGGCCGAAGTGTTTATAGCCCGGCGGGATGTTAATGCCCACCTGCCCGAAGAGCACCCCGGCCGTAACCTGATGCCGGGTGACATAGTGCAGTATACCCGGCACTGCGGAGAGAGGGGGTGGTTTGCCCTAGATGCTAAACTGCGGGGCAGCCAGGAGAGCCGAATGAGTCCTGCACCCCCTCCCTCGAATGCAGCTGAAAGTCCGGAGTAGGGCAGCGGATGCCCGCTGCAGCAGTCCCCGTTGGGACCCCCTGTTTGTTTGTTGAAAAAGAATGATAAGCAAAAATGATTACCGAAGTTTCATCAGATTGTCTACAACCGTGATTGAGAGGAAACCGGCCGTTGCCGGCACCGTTGTCCCCGTGGGGACCGTTTAAAAAGTTTGCATGAGGAACTGCTCATGGACAAGCCCGTGAACTTGCAGGGCAACCACAAACGTTAGTGGCATGTAAATAAGTTGTTTTACCGTTACCGTTTCCGCAGTTGCCGCCTCCGGAGAGGCAGGTTGGAGGGAGGGCCCTCAGCAGAGCAGGCTAGGGCCCAGCCACCACAGGAACCGGTGGCTACCCTCTGGAGGGGAAGGACAGATCCCGCTCAGGTGACTTGTGCTGGACTTGGGTCAAGGGGTGCTGCCTGGGCTTTAGGGGCAGCATCAGGGCCAGGTTGCTTGGGTGGGAGAGAGCGGAAACCGTAGCCGTAAACCGTTTAGCAACGTTTAAGAAATGTGCCTCCCGTTGTGGGATGATATTATGCTTTATATGTTACCTTTTTACCTTTTTCAGAAAATAAAACCGGTGTTGGACGGGCAGCCCGCGGACGGTCTGCATTTTGCTAAGGGGGAATGTGACGCCCTGGGCAAGCCAGGGGTCACAGGTCATTGCACCACCACACCCTACACCCCAGTTAGGAACACCAAGGCTACCAAAATCCTTGTTGCCTTCCTCCAGGGGCTGATGTTCACACCAGGGGGGTGGGCCAGGCGGTTGGCTCCGCCCACCAAGGAGTGCACAGCTCTGGAGGCGGGAGGAACCAGGCAGTTTTAGCTCAGGGGGAGCTTGAGTGAGGAGCTAAGTGAAGGAGTAAACAGTGGAGTTCAAGTTTAGGAAAGTGAAGTAAAGTAGAAGTGAAGTTGTGGTACAGCTAAAGAAAGAAGCTGAAGTGACAGTAGTAAAGCCTGAAGTTGGTCCGGCTGTGTGCCAGGACAGTGACAGCAAGGTCAGCAGACGGCGGTGATAGTCCGCAGGGGTGACTGCTCGGAGGTTGCTGGAAGGACCGCGGACGGGTAGTGGCCCGGCGGTCTGGAGCAGTATACGAAGAACAGTCAGCACCAGGGCAGGGGCCTCTCGGATCCCGGCAAGGCTAGGAGTCGCCGTAAATTTGCCAAATCCGTCAGTGAAGGGGACGTCTGTCTCCAAACAACCAAGTCCCGATTGAAGGCAACAGTCCAACCATTGAGGAGAGACACCGCCACCGCCAGGGCACCAGTTTCTCAGGGCCAGCGCCTGCGGGCAAAGTAGGGCTCCTCCGGCCCATATCCAAGCCGGGGAGCGGGTTACTGGTGGGAACCCATCGCTACCAACACAGGAACATTAGGTGCAGGAAAAGGGACATCACCGTCACCTACTGGGGAAAGCAAGTGCAGCCGTCCGTGGGAACCGTCTTTCCAGCCGTGTGTTTTACCGAGAACTGTGTCAACGTCTCAGGCTGAGTGAGTACCACAGTGCCGCAAGGCACAGCGCTGCCCCCGCGTCCCTGCACCCCACCAAGCCCTGCATCTCCCACCTCATCACTGGGCCCCGGGATCACCAACCCCTACCCACGGAGGGGCAACACAACAACTGGCTGCTCCATACCATCCTTCCCGGGATCCCCATACCGAGCAGCGGTGGTGTCAACCAAATCACCACAACCGTGGGTGGCGTCACGGACAACAAACAATCCCCACACCCAACAACCACCTTTCACTCATGGGCGAGGAGCGCCGCTAGAGTCCCCGGGATCCAGCCCATCGCTCGAGCCACCGAGCAGCAGCAGGCCGCAGCAGCCGCGGCAGCCGGACCCGAGCAGCAGTAGGGAGAGCACGGCGTCCCCTCCTCCGCCCGCAACACACACATCCCGACATTTCCGCCCTCATCTTCACTGCACGCATCCTAACATTACCGTCCACATCTTCACCGCACACACCCCGACATTACCGCCCACATCTTCACCACACCCACCCCGACATTACTGCCCACATCTTCACCGCACACATCTCGACATTACCGCCCACATCTTCACCGCACACACCCTGACATTTCCGCCCACATCTTCACCGCACACATCCCGACATTACTGCCCACATCTTCACCGCACACACCCCTACATTACCGCCCACATCTTCACCGCACACACCCCGACATTACTGCCCACATCTTCACAGCACACATCCCGACATCACAGCACACATCCCGACATCACAGCACACGCCCCGACATTACCGCACACATCCCGACATTACCGCCCTCATCTTCACCGCACACATCCTGACATTACCGCCCACATCTTCACCGCACACACCCCGACATTACCGCACACATCCCGACATTACCGCCCTCATCTTCACCGCACACATCCCGACATCACCGCACACATCCTGACATCACCGCACACATCCTGACATCACCGCACACATCCCGACATCACCGCACACATCCCGGCATCACAGCACACATCCCGACATCACCGCACATACCCCGACATCACCGCACACATCCCGACATCACCGCACACTCACACCCCGACATTACCGTACACATCCCGACATTTCCGCCCTCATCTTCACTGCACACATCCTAACATTACCGCCCACATCTTCACCGCACACACCCCGACATTAGCGCCCACATCTTCTCCGCACACACCCCGACATTACTGCCCACATCTTCACCGCACACATCTCGACATTACCGCCCACATCTTCACAGCACACACCCTGACATTACCGCCCACATCTTCACTGCACACATCCCGACATTACTGCCCACATCTTTACCGCTCACCCCTACATTACCGCCAACATCTTTACCGCACACACCCCGACATTACCGCCCACATCTTCACCGCACACATCCCAACATTACCGCCCACATCTTCACCGCACACACCCCGACATTACCGCCCACATCTTCACCGCACACATCCCGACATTACCGCCCACATCTTCACCGCACACATCCCGACATTACCGCCCACATCTTCACCACACACATCCCGACATTACCGCCCACATCTTCACCGCACACATGCCGACATTACCGCTCACATCTTCACTGCACACATCCCGACATTACCGCCCACATCTAAACCGCACACACCTCGACATCATCGCACACATCCCGACATCCCCGCACGCATCCTGACACTATAGCCCTCATCATCATCGCACACACACTGACACTACCGAACCCATCATCACCGCACACACACACACCGGCATTACCTCAGTGACGTCCCCGCTGACAGCGCGATTCACTTCAGTTGCTGCGTGGAGCTCACAGGAGCGGCGGTGTTCTACTGCAGCTCCTGTCAGCTTCATGTAGCAGATCTGGATGCGGGACCTCATGTGGATTACTCCGGACCTGGAGGGATATTTGGGGATTTTAATAAAGTGGTGAAAGAGGGTGGGTTTTTTTTGTCTTTTATTCCAAATAAAGGATTTTTTTGGGTGTATATGTTTATTTACTTTCATTTACAGGTTAATCATTGAAGGTATCTCGGGGAGACGACTGCCATGATTAACCTAGGACTTAGTGGCAGCTATGGGCTGCTGCCATTAACTCCTTATTACTTCGATTGCCACCGCACCAGGGCAATTCAGGATGAGCCGGGTTGAGTCCCGGGACTGTCGCATCTAATGGATGCGGCAATTCCGGGCGGCTGCTGGCTGATTTTTTTAGGCTGGGGGGCTCCCCATAAGGTGGGGCTCCCCATCCTGAGAATACCAGCCTTCAGCCATGTGGATTTACCTTGACTGGTATCAAAATTGGGGGGGACCACATGCCATTTTTTTTTAATTGTTTATTTATTTATTTATTATACTGCATGATATAGACCCACTCACCGGCGGCTATGATTGGTTGCAGTGAGACAGCTGTAACTCAGCGTGGGGGCGGGTCTGACTGCAACCAATCATAGGCGCCGGTGGGCAGGGGAAGCAGTGAATACGAGATTGAATAATGGGCGGACGGCGTTTTCAAAAGAGGAAAAGCCGCCGGAGCAGTGTGAGTGTGTCTGTATGTATCCAGCAGAGCAGTGTGTGTCTGTATGTATGCAGCAGAGCTGTGTGTGTGTCTGTATGTAGCAGAGCTGCGTGTGTCTGTCTGTAGGCATGTATGATGTGTATCTATGTATGTCAGTGTATATGACTGTATAGATTTGTCTGTTTATATGTATTTTGTGAGTTTGTCTTTAAATATGTATATGTACGTATCTGTGTATGTGTGTGTGTCTGTGTGTTTATGGGGCCCACTGGGACTCTTCCGCCCGGGGCCCACAAAAACCTGGAGCTGGCCCTGGTGCTTATCCTTATATTTAGCCAAAAAATAAATAAATAATTAAAAAAAAATGACGTCAGGTCCCCCCTATCTTTTGTAGCCAGATAGGGTAAAACAGACGGCTGCAGCCTGCAGACCACAGCTGGCAGCTTCACCTTGGCTGGTAATCCAAAACAGAGGGCACCCCATGCTGTTATTTTAAATTAAATAAATAATTTAAAACAAAAAACGTGGGGTCCCCCCCAAATTGGATCACTAGCCAAGGTAAAGCGGACAGCTGTGGTCTGGTATTCTCAGACTAGAGAGGTCCACTGTTATTGGACACTACCCAGCCTAAAAATCTTGGCCACAGCCGCCCCAGAAGTGGTGCGTCCATTGGATGTGCCAATCCTGGCACTTTGCCCCAACTCATCCCATTGCCCTGGTGCGGTGGCAAACGGGGTAATATATGGGGTTGATGCCAGATGTGTAAAGTCACCTGGCATCAAGCCCTGCAGTTAGTGATGTCACGCGTCTATCAGATACCCGACATCACCAACCCAGTCAGTAAGAAAAAAAAAAATAGACAACAAAAAAAGTTTTATTTGAAAAAACACTCCCCAAAACATTCCCTCTTTCACCAATTTATTGAAAAGAACAATCAAATTCGGGTCCAGCGTAATCCAATAATCCCACAACGATCCATACCATAGTCACGGTCCCAGTCAATGAAGAACAGAATGTTCCCCATTGGCTGGGAGAGCAGTGCAGTGACCTGAGCTAACATCAATAGGACAGCCCAGGTCACTGCAGGGGATGACGAGCGCTGACTTCAGGAGGTTAGATGAGATCATTACCTGCTGTGACGATCTCCTGCTCTCCTGACGTCAGCGCTGTCACTGACTACTATGCCGCCGCGTTCACAGCGAAGAATTGCGGGAGCTCGTGACGTCACCGCTAGTGACAGTCTCGGGCCGCCCGCGAGATGAGCATAGAAGGTAGTGACAGCGCTGACGTCAGGAGAGCAGGAGATCATCACAGCATGTAATGACCTCATCTAACCTCCTGACAACAGTGCTCGTCATCGCCGCGGCTGCTCGCACTGCAGTGTGAGAAGCTACTGATACTGCACTGCTGTGTAGAAGCTGCTGATACTGCAGTGCGGGCAGCTGCGGGGCTGAAGCGGGACACTGACTGCACGGGCACCTGTCGGAGGTCACGCGGTCCGGGGATTTTGCGGGCCCATTGACTTGTATTGAGTCACTGTCCATTATCATGGAACAGAATAGGACATGTTCCATAATAACGGAGCGGACATACAGCATCCGATGTGTTTTTTGTAGGATCGGATGCACACGGAAGTGCTTCTATGTGCCATCCGATCCTATACAAAAGACATTGAAAAAATAGTCCTGATGATTACATTACAATCAATGGAGTGAATTACGCAGTTAGCTGCAGAAAAGAAGTGACATGCTCATTCTTTTTCTTAAGAAAATCTACCGAAAGAATTTTCTTAAGAAAAAAACGCAGTGTGCGCACAGCTAATTTTTTTTCCCACAGGTTTTGCTGGGGAATGTCTGCAGAAAGGTTACAAGAATTTCTCAAGAAATTTCTGCAGCAAAAACGCACCAAAAAGGTAGGTAAAAAACGCAGTGTGTGAACATAGCCTTAGGCGGGCTTTGCACACTACGACATCGCAGGTGCGATGTCGGTGGGGTCAAATCGAAAGTGACGCACATCCGGCGTCACTTGCGATGTCGTAGTGTGTAAATCCTAGATGATACGATGAACGAGCGCAAAATCGTCGTCATCGTATCATCGCTGCAGCCTCCGACATTTCCATAATGCCGGGGAAGCGACAGGTACGATGTAGTTCCTCGTTCCTGCGGCCGCACACATCGCTGTGTGTGAAGCCGCAGGAGCGAGGAACTTCACCTTACCTGCCTCCCGGCTGCAATGAGAAGGACGGAGGTGGGCGGGATGTTTACATCCTGCTCATCTCCGCCCCTCCACTTCAATTGGCCGCCTGCCGTGTGACGTCACTGTGACGCCGCACGACCCGCCCCCTAAGGAAGGAGGCGGGTCACCGGCCAGAGGGACGTCGCACGGCAGGTATGTGCGTGTAAAGCTGCCGTAGCGATAATAATCGCTACGGCAGCTTTCACTATATATCGAACGTGCGACGGGGGCCGGGACTATCGCTGCAGCATCGGTAACACATTGTTACCGATGTTGCAACGTGCAAAGCCCGCCTTAGATGTTACAGGCTGGTGTAGACTCCATTAGTAGTAATCACTATTGAAGATCAATTGATCTATCCAGGGATATGTTAGATATTGTAGCCATTTAAATAGTTGTGGTCATAATTTTTATATTTGAAGCATCTTAATAGATTAATTACTATATCTATCTAATATATAAAGCTGAGTGTATGTGTATGTGTGTGTGTGTGTGTGCGTGTGTGTGTGCGTGTGCGTGTGCGTATGTATGTATGTCCGCTAAAGGAATCCGCACCGTCACATATACAGTTACAAAATTTTGCGCAGCCGCCTCATTTGACTCAGGGAACGTCATAGACTATGTTTTGAGGGGAGAATTTAACGCCACGCTTTACAGTTATTTGGCAAAAAACCTGCCTCCATTAAAGTCAATGGAGCTGGGAGCTACAGGTCATTAATAGGAGGGCTGATTGGTTGCTATAGGCAACAAAGGACATTCTTAATATAAGACAGCTATGTATGAGGTAATATGATTTCAGAGGAGAGATGGATAGAGAGAGACAGAGAGAGAGAGAGACAGAGAGAGAAGGAACTCTAGAGAGAGACAGAGCGATACAGAGACAGAGAGAGAAACAGAGAGAGGCAAACAGACAGAGACACACAGAGAGGTAGACAGAGAAAGGTAGTGAGAGACAGAGCGAGACAGAGAGAGATAGAGAAATAGAGAGAGAAACAGAGAGAGGCAAACAGAGAGAGAGAGACAGAGAGGTAGACAGAGAGAAAGGCAGTGAGAGACAGAGAGACAGAGAGAAAGACAGAGAGAGATGGAAAGAGACAGAGATACAGACAGGGAGAGAAACAGAGAGATAGAGAGAGAGGCAGACAGGGAGAGAGACAGACTGAGACAGAGAGATAAAGAGAGCGAGACGGTTAAAGAGAGAGACAGACAGTGAAAGAAACAGAGAGATAGACAGAGAGAGAGACGCAGAGAGAGGGACAGACTGGGAGTGAGGCAGACAGAGAAAAATACAGACAGAGACAGTAACAGACAGAGTATTTGGTCCTGCCAATAAAGCCTATTTGATTTGATTTGACAGACAGAGTGTGTTGGATAGAGAGACAGAGAGAGAGAGACAGACAGAGAGAGACAGAGAGACAGAAAGATAGAGACAGATACAGAGACAGACTGACAGAGAAAAAGACAGAAAAACAAAATGACAGACAGAGAGATAGATAGAGAGAGAAACAGACAGAGAGACAGACAGACAGAGAGAGACAAAGAGCGAGAGAAACAGAGAGAGAGATACAGACAGAGAGAGAGGGAGAGTGGGAGAGAGACAGAGAAACAGTTACTATGCTGCGGGACCCGGTCCAAGCCCTCTCCCCCCGCTGCCTCCCTCGCCACCCGTCTCGGAGGCCGTGGCCCCGCCACTAGGCCTTCTACCACCGCAACCGGTAGCAATACCCAGCATCCCCGCCCAGGCGGGCCGACCTGTAGCCAGAGCCTGTAGTCGACCGGAGATGCTGCCTTGGAAGGCTCCGAAGACCGCACCGGAGGCGTCTCCGGAGCAAGTCCCCGAGCCGGAGCCGATGACCCGCTCCAAGCCGGAGGCCCAGCTGCGGAAAGCCCCTGTGCCCATCCCCCACACCTCGGCTGAGGTAGCGCCGGGTTGTCGCTGCAAGGTGGCGCCCAAGGCCAAGACACCGCGGGACTTGTCGCCCAGATCCCTGACAGTGGGCAACGTCCAGAATGTCCCGCGGGGCCCGACCCGTGCGCCGGAGCTCGCAGCAGCGCCGTATTGGGACAGGGAGCCGGTACCGCTGGGCCTGGAGATCGGTGAGAGAGAGAGGAAAAAGGCGGAGCTGGTGGCCCGAGCAATTAGAGAAAAGGAGAACCTCCGGCAAGCAACATTCCATGTCCGGGGACCGCTGTATGAAGGACAGGTGAGGCGGTTTGATGTCCGCCGGGGCTATGGGTTTATATACGAACCGGGCCTGGAGGCCGAAGTGTTTATAGCCCGGCGGGATGTTAATGCCCACCTGCCCGAAGAGCACCCCGGCCGTAACCTGATGCCGGGTGACATAGTGCAGTATACCCGGCACTGCGGAGAGAGGGGGTGGTTTGCCCTAGATGCTAAACTGCGGGGCAGCCAGGAGAGCCGAATGAGTCCTGCACCCCCTCCCTCGAATGCAGCTGAAAGTCCGGAGTAGGGCAGCGGATGCCCGCTGCAGCAGTCCCCGTTGGGACCCCCTGTTTGTTTGTTGAAAAAGAATGATAAGCAAAAATGATTACCGAAGTTTCATCAGATTGTCTACAACCGTGATTGAGAGGAAACCGGCCGTTGCCGGCACCGTTGTCCCCGTGGGGACCGTTTAAAAAGTTTGCATGAGGAACTGCTCATGGACAAGCCCGTGAACTTGCAGGGCAACCACAAACGTTAGTGGCATGTAAATAAGTTGTTTTACCGTTACCGTTTCCGCAGTTGCCGCCTCCGGAGAGGCAGGTTGGAGGGAGGGCCCTCAGCAGAGCAGGCTAGGGCCCAGCCACCACAGGAACCGGTGGCTACCCTCTGGAGGGGAAGGACAGATCCCGCTCAGGTGACTTGTGCTGGACTTGGGTCAAGGGGTGCTGCCTGGGCTTTAGGGGCAGCATCAGGGCCAGGTTGCTTGGGTGGGAGAGAGCGGAAACCGTAGCCGTAAACCGTTTAGCAACGTTTAAGAAATGTGCCTCCCGTTGTGGGATGATATTATGCTTTATATGTTACCTTTTTACCTTTTTCAGAAAATAAAACCGGTGTTGGACGGGCAGCCCGCAGACGGTCTGCATTTTGCTAAGGGGGAATGTGACGCCCTGGGCAAGCCAGGGGTCACAGGTCATTGCACCACCACACCCTACACCCCAGTTAGGAACACCAAGGCTACCAAAATCCTTGTTGCCTTCCTCCAGGGGCTGATGTTCACACCAGGGGGGTGGGCCAGGCGGTTGGCTCCGCCCACCAAGGAGTGCACAGCTCTGGAGGCGGGAGGAACCAGGCAGTTTTAGCTCAGGGGGAGCTTGAGTGAGGAGCTAAGTGAAGGAGTAAACAGTGGAGTTCAAGTTTAGGAAAGTGAAGTAAAGTAGAAGTGAAGTTGTGGTACAGCTAAAGAAAGAAGCTGAAGTGACAGTAGTAAAGCCTGAAGTTGGTCCGGCTGTGTGCCAGGACAGTGACAGCAAGGTCAGCAGACGGCGGTGATAGTCCGCAGGGGTGACTGCTCGGAGGTTGCTGGAAGGACCGCGGACGGGTAGTGGCCCGGCGGTCTGGAGCAGTATACGAAGAACAGTCAGCACCAGGGCAGGGGCCTCTCGGATCCCGGCAAGGCTAGGAGTCGCCGTAAATTTGCCAAATCCGTCAGTGAAGGGGACGTCTGTCTCCAAACAACCAAGTCCCGATTGAAGGCAACAGTCCAACCATTGAGGAGAGACACCGCCACCGCCAGGGCACCAGTTTCTCAGGGCCAGCGCCTGCGGGCAAAGTAGGGCTCCTCCGGCCCATATCCAAGCCGGGGAGCGGGTTACTGGTGGGAACCCATCGCTACCAACACAGGAACATTAGGTGCAGGAAAAGGGACATCACCGTCACCTACTGGGGAAAGCAAGTGCAGCCGTCCGTGGGAACCGTCTTTCCAGCCGTGTGTTTTACCGAGAACTGTGTCAACGTCTCAGGCTGAGTGAGTACCACAGTGCCGCAAGGCACAGCGCTGCCCCCGCGTCCCTGCACCCCACCAAGCCCTGCATCTCCCACCTCATCACTGGGCCCCGGGATCACCAACCCCTACCCACGGAGGGGCAACACAACAACTGGCTGCTCCATACCATCCTTCCCGGGATCCCCATACCGAGCAGCGGTGGTGTCAACCAAATCACCACAACCGTGGGTGGCGTCACGGACAACAAACAATCCCCACACCCAACAACCACCTTTCACTCACGGGCGAGGAGCGCCGCTAGAGTCCCCGGGATCCAGCCCATCGCTCGAGCCACCGAGCAGCAGCAGGCCGCAGCAGCCGCGGCAGCCGGACCCGAGCAGCAGTAGGGAGAGCACGGCGTCCCCTCCTCCGCCCGCAACACACACATCCCGACATTTCCGCCCTCATCTTCACTGCACGCATCCTAACATTACCGTCCACATCTTCACCGCACACACCCCGACATTACCGCCCACATCTTCACCACACCCACCCCGACATTACTGCCCACATCTTCACCGCACACATCTCGACATTACCGCCCACATCTTCACCACACACACCCTGACATTTCCGCCCACATCTTCACCGCACACATCCCGACATTACTGCCCACATCTTCACCGCACACACCCCTACATTACCGCCCACATCTTCACCGCACACACCCCGACATTACTGCCCACATCTTCACAGCACACATCCCGACATCACAGCACACATCCCGACATCACAGCACACGCCCCGACATTACCGCACACATCCCGACATTACCGCCCTCATCTTCACCGCACACATCCTGACATTACCGCCCACATCTTCACCGCACACACCCCGACATTACCGCACACATCCCGACATTACCGCCCTCATCTTCACCGCACACATCCCGACATCACCGCACACATCCTGACATCACCGCACACATCCTGACATCACCGCACACATCCCGACATCACCGCACACATCCCGACATCACAGCACACATCCCGGCATCACAGCACACATCCCGACATCACCGCACATACCCCGACATCACCGCACACATCCCGACATCACCGCACACTCACACCCCGACATTACCGTACACATCCCGACATTTCCGCCCTCATCTTCACTGCACACATCCTAACATTACCGCCCACATCTTCACCGCACACACCCCGACATTAGCGCCCACATCTTCTCCGCACACACCCCGACATTACTGCCCACATCTTCACCGCACACATCTCGACATTACCGCCCACATCTTCACAGCACACACCCTGACATTACCGCCCACATCTTCACTGCACACATCCCGACATTACTGCCCACATCTTTACCGCTCACCCCTACATTACCGCCAACATCTTTACCGCACACACCCCGACATTACCGCCCACATCTTCACCGCACACATCCCAACATTACCGCCCACATCTTCACCGCACACACCCCGACATTACCGCCCACATCTTCACCGCACACATCCCGACATTACCGCCCACATCTTCACCGCACACATCCCGACATTACCGCCCACATCTTCACCACACACATCCCGACATTACCGCCCACATCTTCACCGCACACATGCCGACATTACCGCTCACATCTTCACTGCACACATCCCGACATTACCGCCCACATCTAAACCGCACACACCTCGACATCATCGCACACATCCCGACATCACCGCACGCATCCTGACACTATAGCCCTCATCATCATCGCACACACACTGACACTACCGAACCCATCATCACCGCACACACACACACCGGCATTACCTCAGTGACGTCCCCGCTGACAGCGCGATTCACTTCAGTTGCTGCGTGGAGCTCACAGGAGCGGCGGTGTTCTACTGCAGCTCCTGTCAGCTTCATGTAGCAGATCTGGATGCGGGACCTCATGTGGATTACTCCGGACCTGGAGGGATATTTGGGGATTTTAATAAAGTGGTGAAAGAGGGTGGGTTTTTTTGTCTTTTATTCCAAATAAAGGATTTTTTTGGGTGTATATGTTTATTTACTTTCATTTACAGGTTAATCATTGAAGGTATCTCGGGGAGACGACTGCCATGATTAACCTAGGACTTAGTGGCAGCTATGGGCTGCTGCCATTAACTCCTTATTACTTCGATTGCCACCGCACCAGGGCAATTCAGGATGAGCCGGGTTGAGTCCCGGGACTGTCGCATCTAATGGATGCGGCAATTCCGGGCGGCTGCTGGCTGATTTTTTTAGGCTGGGGGGCTCCCCATAAGGTGGGGCTCCCCATCCTGAGAATACCAGCCTTCAGCCATGTGGATTTACCTTGACTGGTATCAAAATTGGGGGGGACCACATGCCATTTTTTTTTAATTGTTTATTTATTTATTTATTATACTGCATGATATAGACCCACTCACCGGCGGCTATGATTGGTTGCAGTGAGACAGCTGTAACTCAGCGTGGGGGCGGGTCTGACTGCAACCAATCATAGGCGCCGGTGGGCAGGGGAAGCAGTGAATACGAGATTGAATAATGGGCGGACGGCGTTTTCAAAAGAGGAAAAGCCGCCGGAGCAGTGTGAGTGTGTCTGTATGTATCCAGCAGAGCAGTGTGTGTCTGTATGTATGCAGCAGAGCTGTGTGTGTGTCTGTATGTAGCAGAGCTGCGTGTGTCTGTCTGTAGGCATGTATGATGTGTATCTATGTATGTCAGTGTATATGACTGTATAGATTTGTCTGTTTATATGTATTTTGTGAGTTTGTCTTTAAATATGTATATGTACGTATCTGTGTATGTGTGTGTGTCTGTGTCTTTATGGGGCCCACTGGGACTCTTCCGCCCGGGGCCCACAAAAACCTGGAGCTGGCCCTGGTGCTTATCCTTATATTTAGCCAAAAAATAAATAAATAATTAAAAAAAAATGACGTCAGGTCCCCCCTATCTTTTGTAGCCAGATAGGGTAAAACAGACGGCTGCAGCCTGCAGACCACAGCTGGCAGCTTCACCTTGGCTGGTAATCCAAAACAGAGGGCACCCCATGCTGTTATTTTAAATTAAATAAATAATTTAAAACAAAAAACGTGGGGTCCCCCCCAAATTGGATCACTAGCCAAGGTAAAGCGGACAGCTGTGGTCTGGTATTCTCAGACTAGAGAGGTCCACTGTTATTGGACACTACCCAGCCTAAAAATCTTGGCCACAGCCGCCCCAGAAGTGGTGCGTCCATTGGATGTGCCAATCCTGGCACTTTGCCCCAACTCATCCCATTGCCCTGGTGCGGTGGCAAACGGGGTAATATATGGGGTTGATGCCAGATGTGTAAAGTCACCTGGCATCAAGCCCTGCAGTTAGTGATGTCACGCGTCTATCAGATACCCGACATCACCAACCCAGTCAGTAAGAAAAAAAAAAATAGACAACAAAAA
The DNA here is from genome assembly GCF_048569485.1 of Anomaloglossus baeobatrachus. Classification (NCBI taxonomy): domain Eukaryota; kingdom Metazoa; phylum Chordata; class Amphibia; order Anura; family Aromobatidae; genus Anomaloglossus; species Anomaloglossus baeobatrachus. The sequence goes on along the minus strand of NC_134360.1, from coordinate 215,481,233 downwards.
AAGTTTTATTTGAAAAAACACTCCCCAAAACATTCCCTCTTTCACCAATTTATTGAAAAGAACAATCAAATTCGGGTCCAGCGTAATCCAATAATCCCACAACGATCCATACCATAGTCACGGTCCCAGTCAATGAAGAACAGAATGTTCCCCATTGGCTGGGAGAGCAGTGCAGTGACCTGAGCTAACATCAATAGGACAGCCCAGGTCACTGCAGGGGATGACGAGCGCTGACTTCAGGAGGTTAGATGAGATCATTACCTGCTGTGACGATCTCCTGCTCTCCTGACGTCAGCGCTGTCACTGACTACTATGCCGCCGCGTTCACAGCGAAGAATTGCGGGAGCTCGTGACGTCACCGCTAGTGACAGTCTCGGGCCGCCCGCGAGATGAGCATAGAAGGTAGTGACAGCGCTGACGTCAGGAGAGCAGGAGATCATCACAGCATGTAATGACCTCATCTAACCTCCTGACAACAGTGCTCGTCATCGCCGCGGCTGCTCGCACTGCAGTGTGAGAAGCTACTGATACTGCACTGCTGTGTAGAAGCTGCTGATACTGCAGTGCGGGCAGCTGCGGGGCTGAAGCGGGACACTGACTGCACGGGCACCTGTCGGAGGTCACGCGGTCCGGGGATTTTGCGGGCCCATTGACTTGTATTGAGTCACTGTCCATTATCATGGAACAGAATAGGACATGTTCCATAATAACGGAGCGGACATACAGCATCCGATGTGTTTTTTGTAGGATCGGATGCACACGGAAGTGCTTCTATGTGCCATCCGATCCTATACAAAAGACATTGAAAAAATAGTCCTGATGATTACATTACAATCAATGGAGTGAATTACGCAGTTAGCTGCAGAAAAGAAGTGACATGCTCATTCTTTTTCTTAAGAAAATCTACCGAAAGAATTTTCTTAAGAAAAAAACGCAGTGTGCGCACAGCTAATTTTTTTTCCCACAGGTTTTGCTGGGGAATGTCTGCAGAAAGGTTACAAGAATTTCTCAAGAAATTTCTGCAGCAAAAACGCACCAAAAAGGTAGGTAAAAAACGCAGTGTGTGAACATAGCCTTAGGCGGGCTTTGCACACTACGACATCGCAGGTGCGATGTCGGTGGGGTCAAATCGAAAGTGACGCACATCCGGCGTCACTTGCGATGTCGTAGTGTGTAAATCCTAGATGATACGATGAACGAGCGCAAAATCGTCGTCATCGTATCATCGCTGCAGCCTCCGACATTTCCATAATGCCGGGGAAGCGACAGGTACGATGTAGTTCCTCGTTCCTGCGGCCGCACACATCGCTGTGTGTGAAGCCGCAGGAGCGAGGAACTTCACCTTACCTGCCTCCCGGCTGCAATGAGAAGGACGGAGGTGGGCGGGATGTTTACATCCTGCTCATCTCCGCCCCTCCACTTCAATTGGCCGCCTGCCGTGTGACGTCACTGTGACGCCGCACGACCCGCCCCCTAAGGAAGGAGGCGGGTCACCGGCCAGAGGGACGTCGCACGGCAGGTATGTGCGTGTAAAGCTGCCGTAGCGATAATAATCGCTACGGCAGCTTTCACTATATATCGAACGTGCGACGGGGGCCGGGACTATCGCTGCAGCATCGGTAACACATTGTTACCGATGTTGCAACGTGCAAAGCCCGCCTTAGATGTTACAGGCTGGTGTAGACTCCATTAGTAGTAATCACTATTGAAGATCAATTGATCTATCCAGGGATATGTTAGATATTGTAGCCATTTAAATAGTTGTGGTCATAATTTTTATATTTGAAGCATCTTAATAGATTAATTACTATATCTATCTAATATATAAAGCTGAGTGTATGTGTGTGTGTGTGTGTGTGTGTGCGTGTGTGTGTGCGTGTGCGTGTGCGTATGTATGTATGTCCGCTAAAGGAATCCGCACCGTCACATATACAGTTACAAAATTTTGCGCAGCCGCCTCATTTGACTCAGGGAACGTCATAGACTATGTTTTGAGGGGAGAATTTAACGCCACGCTTTACAGTTATTTGGCAAAAAACCTGCCTCCATTAAAGTCAATGGAGCTGGGAGCTACAGGTCATTAATAGGAGGGCTGATTGGTTGCTATAGGCAACAAAGGACATTCTTAATATAAGACAGCTATGTATGAGGTAATATGATTTCAGAGGAGAGATGGATAGAGAGAGACAGAGAGAGAGAGAGACAGAGAGAGAAGGAACTCTAGAGAGAGACAGAGCGATACAGAGACAGAGAGAGAAACAGAGAGAGGCAAACAGACAGAGACACACAGAGAGGTAGACAGAGAAAGGTAGTGAGAGACAGAGCGAGACAGAGAGAGATAGAGAAATAGAGAGAGAAACAGAGAGAGGCAAACAGAGAGAGAGAGACAGAGAGGTAGACAGAGAGAAAGGCAGTGAGAGACAGAGAGACAGAGAGAAAGACAGAGAGAGATGGAAAGAGACAGAGATACAGACAGGGAGAGAAACAGAGAGATAGAGAGAGAGGCAGACAGGGAGAGAGACAGACTGAGACAGAGAGATAAAGAGAGCGAGACGGTTAAAGAGAGAGACAGACAGTGAAAGAAACAGAGAGATAGACAGAGAGAGAGACGCAGAGAGAGGGACAGACTGGGAGTGAGGCAGACAGAGAAAAATACAGACAGAGACAGAGACAGACAGAGTATTTGGTCCTGCCAATAAAGCCTATTTGATTTGATTTGACAGACAGAGTGTGTTGGATAGAGAGACAGAGAGAGAGAGACAGACAGAGAGAGACAGAGAGACAGAAAGATAGAGACAGATACAGAGACAGACTGACAGAGAAAAAGACAGAAAAACAAAATGACAGACAGAGAGATAGATAGAGAGAGAAACAGACAGAGAGACAGACAGACAGAGAGAGAGACAAAGAGCGAGAGAAACAGAGAGAGAGATACAGACAGAGAGAGAGGGAGAGTGGGAGAGAGACAGAGAAACAGTTACTATGCTGGGCAACGCCAGGTACTATAGCTAGTATTATATATTGTTTGGTAGAATAATTTATATACCGTATATTATTCCAACTGAGTTTGAAACATTTTAATATCTTGATAATAGATTGCAAAAGACACTACATTCGTTATTGTTGTACTTAGATACATTATTTATTGGCTATTTATTGCCTTATTATTATTGCACTTTATTGAAGATACTGGTAATTATTTACTATTTTATAGTGAATGTAGGGGTATTAATTGCCAATTAATTACTAATATATAGAATAAGTTACCATATACAACCTTGTCACTAACAATTGGAAATTGCAAGTTAAATTCATCTCATTGTGTTATTTAATATTGACAACCGAGTTAATAAGGCCCTTTTCTGGATCCCTTGTTTGTGGTATTTTTTTAATAGTCTGGTTTTAATTAATTAATTAATTAATAAATAAAAATAATTTTACATTGGAGCAATTATGCACTTTTTCCTTATTCTAGGGTATTGAATTGGAAAAGAGATAAAAGTAGGAGATGTGTTCTGCAGCATTAGTTAACATTTTTGCCTCGTTTTTGGGTGCAGTTTGTTGTCCTAAACTACATGTAGTTCTTCCTCAGCAAAGTCTATGAGAATTCAGAAAGGCTGTGCGCACATTGCTTCTTTTTTGCCTGCAGTTTTGGGTGCAGAAAAAAGAAGCAGCATGTTAATTATTCCTGCGTTTTTCACTCATTGACTTCAATGAAGCCATGAAAAAAACGTATGGAAAACGCAGGTAGACAATTCTTTGCGTTTCATTGCGTTTTACCCACGTTTTGTCTTTGCGTTTCAGAGGACTGGCAGATCAATCCCCCGCTGACTCGGGGTGTGTGGGGGATTGATCCACGGAATATGTTCAGATGCTGGTCCCCATATAAAGTCCAGGGGAACAGAATCCGATGCAAACGGGTAGGAGCAAGCACTTCATACTCACCAATCACTGAGGCAACTGCCACACTGCTCCCGCGGCAGCTCTTTGTTCTTCTAGAACCGGCTGCTCATTAGGCTCATACATATTCACTGCTTCTCCTGACCACCGGCGACTGTGATAAGTTGCAGTCAGATGCACCCCCACGCTGAGTGACAGCTGTCTGGCCGCAACCAATCACAGATGCAGGTGGGTGGGTTTGTATCATACAGTATAATAAATAAATAATTTAAAAAAAACGGCGTGCAGTCCCCTTAATTTTGATACTCAGACAAGATAAAGCCCCAGAGCTGGGGGCTGGTATTCTCAGACTGGGGAGGGCTATGGTTATTAGACTGCCCCCCAGCCTTAAAATATCAGCCTGCAGCCGCCCAGAATTGCCGCATCCATTAGAGGCGACAGTCCCGGCACTTTACCAGCTCTTCCGATTGCCCTGATGTGATGGCTATTGAGGTAATAAGGCGATAATAGTAGCCCATAGCTGACACTAAGTCCTATATTACTGATGGCAGATGTCTATGAGACTCCCCCATCATTAATCTGTAAGTGGAAGTAAATAAACACAAACACCCCAAAAATCCTTTATTTGTAATAAAAGACAAAAAAGCATCCTTTTTCACCACTTTATTAACTCGCAAAACACACCTCCAGGTCCGATGTAATCCACACGAGGTCCCACAATGCTTCCACCACTGCTACATCTGACAATCACAGCGAGCGGCCATAGAGCATTTGTAAAGGAATCCGGCCCTGCCCTGGCCGCAGCAATGAAAATGAAGAAAAACGATCCAGCTGAGTGACCGGGTGATTTATTCAGTGCATTTCAGACAAGGCATGTGGTCGTGGTTAACCACGACCATATGCCTTGTCTGAACTGCACTGAATAAATCACCCGGTTACTCAGCTGGATCGTTTTTCTTCATGGCCATAGAGCATGACTGCCCACTGTGAGGTGACTCACTCAGGTGAGTCCTCTACCTGTGGCTCCCTTCAGTCATGGCCTGATTTACGGTCACAGATGGACGACTCCAGTTGTGAATGCAAATCACCAGAGTGACTGAAGTGAGCTGCGCAATCAGCGCGACATTACTCAGGGTAGTCACAGCCACAGGGTGTCAAAATTAACTTGGATGAACCTGTGACGTCACAGCCGCGACACCCTCAGGTGTGCGCAGCTCAGACGTCAGGTGTTCATCCGAGTTCATTCTGACACCCTGTTGCTGTGACTAACCCTGAGTAATATCGTGTGGCTCACTTCAGTCACTCTGGTGATTTGCGGCCACAAGTGAAGGACTCCAGCTGTGGCTGGAAATCACCTGAGTGATGTCACTGCTGATCAAGCGGTTCACTTCAGTCACTCGGGTGATTTGCTGTTATGACTGGAGGACTCCAGCTGTGGCTGCGGCTAACATGAGTGATGTCACTGCTGATAGCGCGACTCACTTCAGTTGCAGTGTGGAGCTCACAGCCGGCCATCATCTTCTATTGCCGCTCGCTGTGAGCATCATATGTAGCAGTGCTGGAAGCGTCGTGGGACCTCATGTGGATTACTTCGGAACTGCAGGGGGTTAATAAAGTGGTGAAAGAGGGTAGTTATTTTTGTCTTTTATTTAAAATAAAGGATATTTAGGGTGTTTGCTTTTATTTACGTTCATTTACAGATTAGTTATGAGGGGGTGTCTCATAGACCCCTGCCATCACTAATCTAGGATTTAGTGGCTGCTATGGGCTGCTATTAAAACCTTATTACCCCGATTGTCACTGCACCAGGGCAAAGGGAAAAGCCGGGTCCAGTGTCAGAATTGGGCTATCTAATGGATGTGTCACTTCTGGGGCGGCTGCGGGCTGCTATTGTTAGGCTGGAAAGGGACAAATAACCATGGCCCTTCCCACCCTAATAATATCAGCCCCCAGTTTTCTGCTGCACCTTGGCTGGTTTTAGAAAAATGGGGGGACCCCACGTCATTTGGTTTTTTTTTGTTTAATAAATCAAATAATTAAAAAAAAAAGCCTTCAATCCCCTCAATTTTTCATAACCAGCCATGGTACAGCAGACAGCGGAGAGTTGCAGCCCACAGCTGCTGCTATTCCTATGATGAATATGAAAAATGATGGTGAGCCAAGTCATTTTTTTTGCCAAAATATAATTTAAAAAACAGCTGGTCAAGCTAGCTATCCCTCTATTGAGCTATTCTGTAATTTATTTCTATCTGTTCTTTCTTTTTATTTATTCTGTATGTTCTTTCTATCTATTCTATATTCTTTATCTATTCTTTCTATTTTTCTATCTATCTATTCTATCTATCTATTCTAGCTATCTATCAATTAAAAACACAAATGAAGAACAAAAACAAATAGCCAAAAATAAAATGTAACTTTTATTTGAAATAATTAAAATACAATGTGCAAAACAGTAATTGAAAAAGAGCAGCACAACACAGCAGGGGGAGAGACAAGAAAAGCAGCTGCACAGAAACTGTTTACACAACAAAGCACCTATGACACCAGGAGATTGCATAAATAAATCACATGTGTGAGTCAGTCTGACCAAGCACCAGCAGAAGGAGATGGCACTAGGTATTGTATTCATTCATCTGTTTGTTTACTGAGACTCCTTTGTACTATCTATTGCATTTTCAATGAACTGCACACTACTTCTATTTGGTGTCTCAGTGTCACTGGAGTCAGATCCTAATTTGTTTCACCTTTAAAAAACGCATTAAACGCATATAAGTGCTGGGGCAGCCCGCCGGGTCGAATAGTATGGGCGTTTAATAGGCTGCCAGTCAGTTACTTTGCACCTGCATGTGTGAACGGTGCCCTATGCAAGCCACTAATGTGCATTTTATCATCCAGCAAATGCCCCCTCCATTTTTTGCAGGTGTGTGTGTGATTTGCTCCTCTTATGTGGCGCGCCTGAATACATCAGGGTGCCACAGGGTACTGCATCCTTACCCAGGGTGCAGGGCCTACCCCCCATAGTTCCAGGTACCCGAGAAACCGGTGTCACTCCCATCTGCACCACAAAACCCAATCACCTCACAGCAGTCTCTGCCAGACACACCAAGGGGGAGGACAAACTGGAAATGGGCCGGCCACTGGGGGACTGAGCAGACTGTGAGAGGGAGACAGACAGAACAGAAGTAGGCTCCAAAGAGAGAGGAGCTGAGAAAGTGAGCTCCTGGGGAGCTAGGGACTCTGGTTGGGTCACAAGCGGTGATCCTGGTCCAGAGGAGTCAGGGACCGGTAGCATTGACATTGGACAATGGTATGACGGACATAGTCTTGGAGGACTGTCGGCACCAGAAGGCCCAAAAGAACTGACCGGTACCGAGAACGATGGGATACAGGACCCTAGATTAGGAGCCGATTCAACGTCCTGGCAATTCACCTGTAAAGGAGGGGACCTTCAAGGACTTCTCTTGATACTCAGAGGTTGAGGGCATCAGCACTGTGCACGGAGGCAGGCTCCGGATCACTAAGTGACATCGGTGGGACTGGGTACTTGGACGTTCTCCCGGGAGCGGCAGCTGTACACAGAGACTTTGGTTTACCTGCAGTGTGTGTGTCTCCTTTCTAAACCTCATCCAGCAACACGATTACCCACAGTGAGTACCCTGGTCACCTGCACCCTGTCCAACCAAAGCACCAACACCTCGAGTCTGGGGCCTTCCCTACCTGCGGAGGGACTGACACCTTGCTGCCCAACACCATCTGCCCTGGTACACCTTCCAGCAGCGGCGGTACTCCGATTGCTGCAATCCGCAGTTGGTGTCACAAACTAATACATTGTAAATACCCCCTTTCACGGATAAAAGTGTCCGCCAAGCCGGCCCCTCAAGCCACCACGATACTGGATCCGAGCAGCCCAACCAACACCAGGACAGTACACTTGCACCTGTGATGCCTCCACCTACTGGGGGTTTGGCTGCATCCTGTTAGCGCATTAGTTTTTTGGCCTGGGCAGTTCACAACTGCTCTTGTTGCTGTAAGTATAAAAAAAATGCAATTGCAAAAACGTATGTGTGACGCCCTGGACTAGCCAGGTGGTCACAGATAGGCCCTTACACAAACACCTTGTACCCCCCTTAATAAGGTGACAGCAGCCAACCTATAAAACCCTTGTCACCTCTCTCAGGGTTCAATGGGCACACCAGGGGGGCGGGGCTAGGCATTTGGTCACGCCCACCTAGGAGTCCAGAGGGCCTGAGACAGGAAACAAACAGTTAGTTCAAGGTGAGTCTGGACAGTGAAGTGGAGAGTCCAGTTCAAGTGCAGCAGGCCTGAGGTGTCAGGTGGGTTGTACATAGGCTCTGCTTGATCACTGCATCTCTCCAGGTATTAATGACAATTTGAATTGCTTTTGTCTCTTTTGGCGTTTGGGGCGTCAGGGTCCCTTTCTCACCCCTGCACCTTACACATTGTGCAACCTTTTTTAATGCCAATATTTAATATGCATCACATATAGTTGCCATGATCCTCACAGGAGGTAATTTGTGTAGATTGGGACCCCAGTACATTGATGCTTAGGAGTTTTTCTGTCCTTCCTGGAGGACTGCTGACCTCTCGATCATACATATATATAAACTATGTTTCACATGTTATTGTATATCACATGTATGGATTGTCAATGATCAGTCAGCAGTTGGGTAAGATCCCTAATATTTAGTGATCACTTGCCTATGTCCACACTTGGTTTGTGCCGCTCTGCACCTATCCACCAAATAAAGTTTTTTCACTTTTTGTACCTTGGACTTTGGTCGTAATTTCTCTTGTTTGCACCTATGTATAACGACTTGTCCTAGTCCCCATCCAGTCATTATGATCATTATGGTTTTTCTATATTGCTACATAATTTTCTGGTAAATTATGGTGTGGCTGTGGCTCTTTTTGCAGCGTCAACAATGACCGGTGCCGAGGTCGTAGCCCTGGTACCGTGGCAAGGAGGCAGACGGTGGTGGCTGCCTGCAGGAGCTGGGATTACAGCCGGTGGAACCATAAGGGACCGGGATTGGGTAGTGGCCCGCCGGTACCGAACCGGGGAACCGATTGGAAACCGGAGCACCAGGAGGGGTACTCAGACCCAGTACGAGGCCCAGAAACAACTGGACTGAGACGAATCAACTGATTGAGGACTTGACTTTAGGCCCTTTCTCACCTAAGACCCGACTGAAGACAACAGCCCAATGATAGGGGTAGAAAGCCACCGCCTAGGCATCGAGACCCCACGGGCCAGCGTCTGCGGGCACACAGGCTCTACTGGCATACATCAGGCTGGGGAGTGGACTACCGTTGCTCAGGCATAGGAGTCATCATTTTCTACAAAAGTGAGGTGCAGGAGAAAGGCAGAAACCACCAACCTGAAAAGGGGAAAAGCGCAGTCGGCTGCGTGCACCGTCCACCATCTTGTTTGGTTTACCAGAGACTCCAACATGTTTGTAATAGTGAGTTCAACAGTGACTTCGGGCCACGCGCCGCACCGCACCGACACGCCAGCATGCATCATCCATTCCCCCGCTTCAGCACCTTCCTCGGGCCCCCCGGGACCATCATCCCCCTACCCATGGAGGGGGTCAACACCAAGCTGTGCAACGCCATCCCCGGGAGCCTAGTCAACAGCAGCGGTAGTGTCCATCCATTCACCACAACCCGTGGGTGGCGTCACAAACTTATATCCTCAAAAACAACCGCGGCCCCGGCCGTGGACCTCTCCACCGAAAACCACCCCTCGCGTAGCGCCAGCAACTCCTTTTCAGAGTGACGTGACCCCCGGGTCCGTGAGGAGCTTGAGCCACCCACCCACGAGCACAGATCCGAGCGGCTCGGCAGCCGGCCGAGCCCCGGGGCAGTACATACGCATCATTGGACGAAAAACGCACAAAAACGCAGCGAAAAGGCACTGTAACGCGACAAATCCGCATGTATTTTTTATGCGTTTTTCTGCCAGAGTGGGTTTTTTTGCTGAAGAAACAAAACTGCAGCATGCGCACATAGCCTTACTATACAAATTATACAGACAAATGACGGAATACAAACCGGTGAGTCCCAGCCACACCAGTATACCTCGCGTGATAAAGATTTTACCTCTCGGCAATATTGGCCATATTATCTTTTTTCACCGGTGCCAAGAGGAATATGGTAGCACCCGGTGACAGAGATAGATATTGATGGAGCAGGTCAGGGTAGAGATGTAACTTTCACAAATTTGGACATTTTTGCAACAAAGAAATCACAAAATGTAAAAATGGATAATTGTCAATATTTGTATACTTTTCAATGAGTAATATCAGAGGGAAGGCACAATACAGACTTTTCATTGAATTTTCTCATTCTCAGCATACAGAATATTGATTGGTCACAAAAGGTGGTGGAGAAGTCTATAGAACTGGAGAATTGCGAGAGGAAACTGCTTCCATATACTGCAAATAAGAGGTAAGTCACACATTAATATAATAAATTATGTGTTATAAATAATTTTAGTAACACATGAATAAATTGAAAATAAGTTAAATTACCAGTCTGTTACTGTCACTGTACAGTCTGGGACAATTGGCAGAAACTAAGGAATCACAAGATAGGTGGACAAGTGCTAGATTTTTTGCAGTAGCATGGCTGTCAGTGCAATTGCAAGACTGTATTTTATGGGGCACTATTGTTGGCAGTTTAACACCTTTCCGGTTGGGCCATTTTTTTCAGGGTTTTTTGTGCTTTTGTTTTTTTTTTTCCCTTCTTCCAAAAGCCATGAGTTCTTTTTTCATTTTTTTCTGACAACATAGCTGCATGGGGGCTTGTTTTTTTTTTGTGGGACAAGTTGTAGTTTGGAGTGACACCATTCATTTTACCATCACCAGGGACGGCATAAATTCTCCAATAAATACCGCCTGCTTAACCGAGTTGAAAGTACTGTGTCACTTCAAAAGCACTAAAATGTAGAAATCATTGGTCCTAGATGACCCCTCCCCCCCCCAAGAGTACTGCAGGGATTAAGAATCGTGATAGACAGACCATTATCTGTAATATTCACGGGACTAGGACTGTCAGTTTAACCTTTTATTGTGGCCCAATTTTTTAAAGTTTTCTAAAAGATGCTATCCTTGAGTAGCTCACTAAAAACAACCCCATAGCACAGCATCAGCTTTGATTTAAAAGGATCAGTCCTGTAAAACTAATATGATCAACTTCTATGAGGAAGTAAGTTCCAGATTAGATCACGATAAGGTCATTGATGTCCTTTATCTGGACTTTTTAAAGGCTGTTAGTACAGTGCCACATAAAATGTTACTATGTCAAATAAGAGCAGTAGGACTGTGGAAAATATGTGTACCTAGTTTAACAACTGTCTCACAGATACGAAACAGAGGTATGTTATTAATGAAACACTCACTGTTTGGGCCATAGTTAATAATGGGGTACAACAGGGGTCAGTATTGGGTGCTCTTCTTTTTAACATCTTAATGAATGACCTTGTAGAGGATATACAGAATAAAATTACAATATTTGCAAATTATAATAAAGTCTGCAGGGTAATCAACACAAAGGAGGCTATTTTGATATTACAGGGATTTATGTGAGCTGGAGGTTTGGGCTGAGAAATGCTAATTAATATTTAATGTTAAAATGACCTGGCAATATTCTACAGATTAGTATGAATGTGGCAATTATCGATTTAACCTCTTACCGACATTTGACGTACTGGGTACGTCCTGCCTCATCACAGTATACGCACCGCCGGCTGCCGCGGGCAGCCGAAGGTGAATTCCGCATGTGCCAGGTGAATTGAACAGCTGACATGTGTGGCTATCAGGCGAGACTGGATTTGCAGTGAGAACACCCTAAGGTGTTTTTTCCCATTTTTTCCACACTGTCTGTTTGCATGACAATTTTAATGGAGAAACAAATCACGATAGAGGACCCTAGGCTATCCCTAACCTGAGGGTTAGTCCTGATGGTGGAGATGCCTGATTCCCATTTTTGGCTATGCTCCTTACCCTTACTACACTGATAGCTCCCTCACCCTCCCTAGCACCAGGAAGGACAGGGCAGACAGATAAAGACAGACAAGGGAAAACTCTGAAACACTGCGCACACACACAGGAATAGACAATGAGAGACTCAGGAATAAAGCAAAAGTAGGAAGGTAACAACAAAAAGGCAACAATGGTTAACTCCACAACCGCACTAAGCAACAAGTATACCAACCACCAGATAGTCTAAATCACAACACCTCACCAATACATCTAAGATAAACTATACTTGGCATAGGTGGAAGGATCTAGCCAGCATACATAGGAGGGGAGCAGATGTGATTGGCTTCCCCACAACATGTGATGAAAGGAGACTAACAAGCAGACTATCAGAGATTAACTCTTGCTAGTCTGTCTATGAATTACCACTCTGCAAGTCGACATCCGAGCCTGTATTGATCACAGACACCAGAGACCTTATCGGGTGCAGTGTCAGAACATGGTACGATCCTTATATTGCTGAAAGATTCACTTTTTTATTTTACTGGGGCAAAGGATATGGAATGAGAAGGGATTGTCCTAGCAGTGGACAATCCCTGTAGTAACAACGACAACCCCCTACTCTGTCTATACATCAGTGTCAGAGAAAGGAACTGCTTAGTTGTTGAAATAAAAAGTCAGTTTCAAGTTTGTGCTGACACAGAAAACACTGTTCTTTGTTAGACTTATTAGGTCAACAAAGGGGCTAATGCGTTTAGGCCTGCCAAATCTCATAGGGTGTGGTACTTCTCAGGAGAACACACTGAAACCAAAACTTGTTGTGGGGTGTGACTAAGCTGAGTGGATAGAGGGAGGTTCTTTTTTATGCAGCTATGGTGTCTGCTATCATGTTAGAAAAGTTTACATTTATGCACGGTCCGCCTATATTCATGAAGCCTATAAATAAACGAGATCTTCACTTTTTCTTTGGAGAGCATTGGAAATCACATGCCTATGTACTTCTTTGATTCACTCCAGTGCAGTAATATGAATACCAGGAACTTTTAAATTGGCGTTTAAAGGGAACCTGTCACCGGATGTTTATAATACTCACCTAATGCTCGGTGGAGAGCAGACTGGTCGGATGGGCGTCTCCGTATTCTGGGTCCGCACCTCCTCTTTCAGCCATCTTTGTCCTCCTTCTGAAGCTAGTGTGGATGACGCGTTCTAACTGACTGTGCAGGACCTAAATGTCGGCTTGTGTGTATGACGTAGAACACGCCATGCACACTCGCTTCATAAGGAGGACAAAGATGGCCGAAAAAGTAGGCGCGGACCTGGAGAACGGAGACGCCCATCCAAACAGTCTGCTCCGCACAGACCGTTAGGTATTATAAACATCCGGTGACAGGTTCCCTTTAAACTGCTCCGTCAGACACAAACTGGAAGAAGACCTTTTAGGATCGGAGATCGGTGGGATCAATTGAAGTACTTTTCAGAAGTAAAATATATTAGCATTTTACATAACTTACTAATTTAAATTCATTTAATGCCAATTTTCCCCCCTAGACAACTCCTTCAAAAGGGATTGTCCTGTTTTAACTATTTTTAACCCATAGGTTCATTGGTATATAGAATAACAAGCTAAGCTTTACTTACCTTTTCCAGTTGTGAAGCCCCACAGGTGTTGTGTCGGTGCATTACCTTCAGGGACTCCACTCGGCTGGATCTTGTCACTGGTAGGAGATCTTCTATTTGTCGTGACGCCACTCTCAGTATTGCGGTCAGTGGGGACCGCCACTGCAGGTTGAGGGACGCCTGGGGCTGATGGTAAGTGCAGTTAGTTGGAATAGCCTCCTGAGAGTGAGGCAAGCCCCAGGGCCCTGTGTAGGTGCGTAGTACCACAAGGCGCAGAATAACTCCACACACGCAGGATGTCTTTCAGGGGTTTTACTCACTTCAGGTGGCAGGGTGAGTAACCCGGGCGTAGCTGGGATGAACCAGGCGGGAACCAGGTATCCTTCAGGCTGACTTCTGATGGTGACTACCAACTCGCCTTCCTTAGCCCTTGGTGGTTTGGGGTAACCCCGACTTTTAGTCCCTATGGGGGTCACCCAGGGAAGTTCCTGAAGCCTCTCTCCCCTTCGTTTGCCGTTTGCTTGTTGCCTGGGCCAGATCACTCCAGCTGCTTGCCTCCTGTGAACTGTGGGCCCTAACTGTGGCTACGTGGCTGCGGCTTTTAGGTGTTGTGGTGTGGGCTTTGAGGGCCCCACACCGGCATGTTTAGCAGGGAAAGGTGGATCTATCCCCGCTCCGGGATCTGCCGCCCGTTTGGGCCTGGTTCTCCCTAGCAGTCTCCTTACTTCCCACTCTGTGCTCTCTCTCTAGCTGGAGATGGGTTTCGGGTAGCACTCCTAGGTGACCGTTCTCCCCCGTCGGTAGCCACTGCGCGGACGCTGTCAGACTGCAACAGCTCCAGGGGAAGGGGTCAGCTCCTCTTCGGAGCTCCCTGGACTCTGCACTGAACCGGCTCACTTGAGGGACCTGCACTTCTCCTCCTGTCTGAGCTCCACTTCATGCTCCTCACTCCTCCACACTCTGCTGCAGACTGTTTACTCCTCCTTCTCTTCCCTCTTGTGCCTGCCTACGCCACCTAGCAACCAGGCTCTCTTACCACACCCCTTGAGAGGAGATGGAGGCTTTTGGCCCCCTCCACTATTCCAGTGGAGGTGAAGGCTTTTCCCCCTCCTGGGATCCCCAGGGGTCCTCTCATAGGTACATGTGTGAGACCTGATCACTATGCGCCTGTGTAGTCACACCTCGGTCAGCCTTCTGGATTACCTGTATTGTACTGTCCCCAGCATGGGTGCAGTACTCAGTGGTGCCTGACCAGGTCAGGGGCGCCACACAGTCTTTGTTGATCATCTGCAGTGGTGATCTCAGTCGATGGTTGGAGTACTGTTGAAGTGACGTCACTGCTGCAGCCCATCAAGTAAGACCGAAGTAGAAGTGGAGAGTCAGTGGTGAATCCTAAGAGGGTAAAAATAGTTGAAATGGGACAACTAAGGGAAAGGGATTAATTCTCCAATGTAAAAGCCTCTCTATGTAAGGCCTGCGCCACACATCCGTGCCTCCGGTACGTGTTTGTCATTTTTTACACGTACCGGCGGCACGGAGACACTTTAACCAATGCTACCCTATTGTAGCAGGCACACACACGTAAAACCACACGGAACGTGTGTCCGTGTGCGTTTGTACGTGTGTGCGATTTTCAAAGCGCTGACATGTCAGTGTTTTCTCCGGCAGCACGGGTGTCACACGGCCCGCACCCGTACCACACGGGTGTAGTGTGGATGCGGTCCCGTGTGACACGCGCCGGAGAAAACACACATGTCAGTGAAAAAAAACCAAAACATTTACTCACCTTCTCCAGCCCTCCTGTCTCTGCCGCTGCTGCCTCTTGCTGCCGACCGCCGCTCATTATTCTCATTGAATATTCACTTCACTGCCTGGCAGCAGCAGCAGCGGGGAGACGGGAGGGCTGGAGACCGAGGATCAGCACCACGGACAGCAGCGCGGACAGCAGGAAGGACCAGGTGAGTATAATAATTACTGATTCTACGTGTGCTATCGCGGATAGCACACGTAGAACACACGTGTCACGCACGTACCAGAGACACGTACTTACCTGCACGCAACACGCAGGGAAAATACGTGTCTCTCGGCACGTGCGTGAATTTCACGTGAGTGTGGCAGAGGCCTAAGACAAACTAATGAAAATGTATACATATATGGGGTGAATGGGGTATTTGTTGTTATTTTAACATCATTCTCTTTTTGTTTAATAGGAAAATGGGTCTCAATGTTCTCACTCCTTGGCTCGCCCCAATTATCTGGGATGGAATATATGACATGAACATATTAGATAACAAACACAACAGTACACGAATTGGATTGTTTGTATTTGCTGTGAAAAAGTAAGTATACATTGTAAACTAGGAGTTGGTTCACAATGCACAGTGTTGAAATACCACCTACCGGCAACATGCTCGCCGGCTGTTGCTGATTTAAGGCCTAAGACACACGGCATGACAATCGGAGCGAGTGGAATGCGATAAAACATCGCATTCCACTCGGACCAATATTACTCTGTGCCAGCACCCATGAGCGATTATTTTCTCAGCCCTAATCGGACCGAGAAAACAGTCGCAGCATGCTGCGGGTGCAATGCGATTCTGTGTCACTCGCACCCATTCAAGTCTATGGGGCGAGAGAAGCATGGCACTGCACTCACGTTACACTGGTGTACTGCGAGTGCAGAGTGAGAATGGCAATAGCCGGCTACGGAGGAGAGAGGGAGATAAATCCCTCCCCTCCTCAGTGCTGGCCCGCCCCTCCTCAGTGCCGAGTTTCATGCGAGGATCGCTGAAGTCTCCGTGTGACCCCAGCCTAATAGTTTGCTTACAAAAGCTGACTGCACTTCAGATATGCACTGGATGATTAGTAATAGATCACATACTGTACACTGCCAGTGACCTCGGCAGCGCGAGTCCTGTTTATACAGGACTAGTGATGTGCGGACGCGGACTGTAAAAAAGATCTGGGTGCTGGCCCCGGGCTCGGAGTTCTCAGGGAACTCCGGCTAATGATCTTGCAACAGGACGATACGCTTGCTGTATGCTGCAGATATTTTCTGCACCAAAAATCACACTTTGTAGCTGAAAAACATAAAAAAAAATTACGCTTGTAATAATGGGGCATATTTGGTGCGTTTTTAATGCGTTTTTTCAGTAGAAGCAAGCCAAAAATGCAAGAAATAGAACATGCTGTGTTTTTTTGTTAGAAGTTTATGACAAAAAACTGCAAAGTGCTCGCAGCAAATCTGATTTCTCATATACTTTGCTGGGAAGTCAAAAGTAAGAACTTTGTGACAACAAAACTGCACCAAAAAACGCAACAAAAACTCGACAAAAACTGCAGCGTGCGCATGTAGCCTAAGTGTAGTCATTATACAATATACCGTATATTATAACAGGAGACCATCAAGACCTTGAAAAAATGAACATTAGAATATGAAAAAAATGAGTTTAGGGCTTGAGCTCATTAAACCACCTTTTCTTTTTTTATCATTCTTTCAGTTTTTTTATTTTTGCTTTGTTTACCTTTTTCATAAATGTGTGAGTATGATGATGCCAAATTTTGAAAACGTTTTTGTTGTTTATAAGCTTTTTTTAAAATAAATACTCCCTTTAAAAAAAAATCTGTTTTTGTGTGATAATATTCTGGGAGCCAAATGTGTTTCGATAGAGTTATGTGAGGGCTTATTTTTTAAAGGCAAGTGAATTTTCTTTTGTACCATTATGTGATAAATATGACAATTTAATTTCTTTTTATTATTTTCTTTTGTTTTAAAATGAAAAAAAAAAAAACAAAACCAAAAACAAAACAGAAATTCTAGATTTAATTTATTGTAAAACTGACCAGTTATCTTTTTATTCTGTGGTTTGAAACAATTCAGACAATGACAAATTTTTAAAAAATGTTTATGCTTAGATCAAATAAGGACTTTTTAATATATATCTTTTAGCATTTTACTTTTAGCTCAATTTTTTGTGCGGGATACTGAACAAAAACAGCAATTTTAGCATAGATTTTCATTTTTTTTAATAACAAAATTCACTATGCAGGATAAATAATAATACCATATGGGTCACAATGTACGCTATGATACCAAATATGTGTTTATTTGTGCAAATTATTAGGTTTTTTTCCTTTAAAATAAAATATTTATTAATAAACGTGTGATATCGGGGTTCCATTTTTTTACAACAGCATCTTAGAGTTGTCCTCCTTGCAGATTCAGCGGGTCCTGACCTGCGGGGCCGCGAGTATCCTCTGCAGGAGAACGCAGGAGACTGCAGCTACTCGTACCCACGATCAGGGTTCCGTGCACTGCGGTCTCCTGCTTGTGTTCTCCCTACGGAGGACGCATGCGATTGTGATGCCCTGGACAAGCCAGGGGTCACAGGTAATGACATCACCACACCCTACACCCCGGTTAGGCACACCTAAGCTAGACCTGAAATCCTTGTTGCCTTCCTCCAGGGGCTGATGTCCACACCAGGGGGTGGAGCCAGGCGGTTGGTCTCCGCCCACCAAGGAGTTCACAGTCCTGGAGGCGGGAAAACCAGGCAGATTAGGTTTGGAGTTTGAAGTAGAAGGAGGGAAAGTAGTGAAAGAGAAAAAGTGACAGTTTGAAAGCCTGAAGTTGGTCCGGGTGTGTGCCCTGGACCGAGACAGCAAGGTTAGCAGACGGCAGTGACCGTCTGCAGGAGTGGCCTATCGGAGTTACCATAAGGACCGCGGACGGGTGGTGGCCCGGCGGTACCGGACCGGTACACAAGGAGAAGCCAGCACCATTGGCAGGGGCCTTTCGGATTCCGGCAAGGCTAGGAGTCGCCGTGAATTTGCCAAATCCGTCAGTGAAGGGGACCTCCGGGTCTCCAAACAACTAAGTCCCGATTGAAGGCAACCGTCCAACCGTATGAGAGAGACACCGCCACCGCCAAGGCACCAGTTTCTCAGAGCCAGCGCCTGCGGGCAAAGAGGGGCTCATCCGGCCCATATCCAAGTCGGGGAGCGGGTTACCGGTGGGAATCCATCACTACCAACATTGAACATAGGTGCAGGGAAAGTGGGTGGCGTCACGGACAATATCCCTAAAACCAAACAACCATTCTCCTTTTCACTCACGGGCGAGGAGCGCCGCTCGAGTCCCCGGGATCCGGCCCATCGCTCGAGCCACCGAGCAGCAGCGGTCGCAGCAGCAGCGGCAGCCGGACCCGAGCAGTGGGAGAGCGTAGCGTCCCCTCCTCCGCCCGCGACACGATTCCGCAGCAAACAATTGACATGCTACAGTCTGGAAAGACGCTCCACAGGTCAGTATTTGCCGCGGAAAAAACAAGCACAGTAGGCATGGGATTTCTAGATATCCCGTCCACTATGCTTGTACTGTACAACACAGCATTTTGGACATAGCGAAAACACACTACATCCAAAACACTGCAAACACTGATCGTGGGCACACACTCTAAGATGTGTCCTTCTGTTACATGGTGTTCAGCTCTAAACTCACCAGGTGTCATGGTGACTTCTGACTGTGTTCACAGAGTCTGACAGGCCATCCCGTGCTTTTGAGTTCAATCAAACTCGGGTGTTGAACAGTAGTGTGTTTACTAGTGATCAATCTCCCAGGAGTTAATTTCCGCTTCCCTGTCATTGCTGCTAGGGTGACAGGTTGCTGGATGCCTATCACAGCCTCCTCCACCATTTAAAAGATGGTGAATGTCAATTATAGCTTAATTTGCAAATACCGGTCCTTGTACTCTGGTGATCTAGTTTTGGTGATCTCTTGAGCGTTATTTGTTGTCTTGTCAAAATATCCTTGTTGTTTATTTCCTCCCAGATTCTGTATTTCTTATTGAGCACGTATTGTCTTACCTTTATGTGTGTGAGCAGTGAGTTTGAGTTTTGGTTGTTCTCTCTCTGTCTATTTGTGTTGTATATGCCACTCCTGTCCTGGCCCTCCCCAGAGGTTGGGGAGATGGGGTAGAGGCCAGGGATATTCAGGAGCTAGGGTTAGGAAGGCGTCCCAAACATCATCACCATCATAAGTATATTTTGGGAACAGGACCAGCGAGCCCTAGAACCAGTGTAGTCACCCCATTTCCAAGTTACCTTGTCACACCCCTCGACACCTTCTCTATTATTTTGCTTGCATAGTACACATCTTATTACATGGTTGATGGATAACATATTGGAAAGTTCAGTTTGCATATTTCCAGTCTCATTCTGACTAGACATGCTCAGCCTTTCTCAATACAAGGGGATTAATAAAGGCCGAACACGACTAGTTAGCATGTAACTGTGGCGCCCCTGAGGCTCTGGTCACCACAGGGTACTGCAACTAAGTTAAGGAGCAGTATCTATCTGGGGAAAGTGACAGGTATCAGAAAACAGCAAATGATAAAATGTAACTTTTATTTATGTTTCTCTAAAAAGGGAGTAGACCCTGTCTTTAAAAAAATTCCATAAAAAATGCCATAAAGAGGGTAGGATAATGTATCGCCCCTAGAGCACTACAAAAGTGGGGGGGCCCATACACCCTGTTAGCTGGCATTAACACACAAACATAAAGACTGGTTACTAATGGCAACCACACTGAGGGCACCTGAATAGATCGGTATGAACAAGACTCCAGACTGCAGGGTCACTCCACCCTAGCACTGCCTGTTTCCAAGAACACACCGTGCCATACCCTCATGTAAACAGATAGAGGGAATGGAAACACTTATCAACTATATCAGTTCTGAATCAAAAATGCCCAAGAGGACAAAACAATAGGGTAAATATTTCTCTTTGGGAGAAGGAGGATTGGGGATTTAAACAGCATTTTTGTCACTTTAGAAGGGATCCCGGATCCAGAGTGGAAGTATCCGTGGATACGCCGTTAAATGGTGGCAAATTGTCTGTATGGAATCTGAACACACTTATATGGGTGAGATTGTTCCATTTTTCTAAACCAGACAAGGATACAATGGGGCTTTGATTATTTACCCTATTGTTTTGTCCTCTTGGGCATTTTTGATTCAGAACTGATATAGTTGATAAGTGTTTCCATTCCCTCTATCTGTTTACATGAGGGTATGGCACGGTGTGTTCTTGGAAACAGGCAGTGCTAGGGTGGAGTGACCCTGCAGTCTGGAGTCTTGTTCATACCGATCTATTCAGGTGCCCTCAGTGTGGTTGCCATTAGTAACCAGTCTTTATGTTTGTGTGTTAATGCCAGCTAACAGGGTGTATGGGCCCCCCCACTTTTGTAGTGCTCTAGGGGCGATACATTATCCTACCCTCTTTATGGCATTTTTTATGGCATTTTTTTAAAGACAGGGTCTACTCGCTTTTTAGAGAAACATAAATAAAAGTTACATTTTATCATTTACTGTTTTCTGATAATTAATAATCATCACCAGTGGCTATATTACTGAAAGTGACAGGTAGTTTTCTGGTGCTCACACCAGACACGTTTCACATGCAGTTAGGTGCCTTCCCCCGCAGAGGGGGTGGACTGGGATGGACAGGGAGAGTTAGCCATCCAGGAGTATGAGAGTTCCCGGTCACCAGGACAACCATTGGGGGGCGGGTGCCTAATGGGGTATAATAGGAAGTAGCCATGACACATAGTGAGTAGTGATGAGCGAGCATGCTTGTCACTACTCGGTACTCGCACGAGTATCGCTGTACTCGGGCTGCTCGGCGGGGACCGAGTAATCTCGCGATACTCGTGTTGTACTCGTGGTCTTCATTTCTGCATGTTGGCGCTCTTTTGAGAGCCAGCCCTCATGCAGGGATTGGCTGGCAGACCACTGCAATGCCACAGCCCTGTTAGTTGTGGAATTGCAGTGATTGGCCGGCCTGCACAGCGTGACCGAGCCTTTATATCGGCCGGCGCGCTGTGCTCTGTACACAGCTATTCAGACATTCAGTGTAGGGAGAGTGTCGCTGATTCAGGGAAAGCTTTGCGGCCCTTTATAGTTAGTTCCGGAGCAGGGCTGCAAACAGTGTGACCAGAAGTCCTTCTCAGGACTATTCTAGTTGTATACAGGCAGGCAGGGTATAGCCAGGTCGGAGTACAGTAGCAGAGTCCTTCTCAGGACTATTGTTGCTATATACAGGCAGGGTATAGCCAGGTCGGAATACAGGCTAGTGACCAGAAGAGTCCTTGTCAGGACTATTGTAGCAGTATACAGGCAGGCAGGCAGGGTATATAGCCATTCCTAGTGGTGACCGTATACCAGCCTTCATCATATCTGGGGCTGGTGTACACAGTGTAAAACAGTCCAGATAGTGTCAGACTTCTCAGTAATTGTCGCTCCTAAAAACCAGTTAGGTTCTTATTGCGTCCGTGCTTGCATTTAAAAACAGCACGTGTGTGGCAGTCGGTGGCAGCGTACAGGTGCGCGTTTTGCACAAACTATTATATAACGCACAAGTCTAGTGTATAATACACGTCAGTCAGCAGTGTCTGATAGTGTCAGACTTCTCAGTAATTGTCGCTCCTAAAAACCAGTTAGGTTCTTATTGCGTCCGTGCTTGCATTTAAAAACAGCACGTGTGTGGCAGTCGGTGGCAGGGGACAGGTGCGCGTTT
The DNA here is from genome assembly GCF_048569485.1 of Anomaloglossus baeobatrachus. Classification (NCBI taxonomy): domain Eukaryota; kingdom Metazoa; phylum Chordata; class Amphibia; order Anura; family Aromobatidae; genus Anomaloglossus; species Anomaloglossus baeobatrachus. The sequence goes on along the minus strand of NC_134360.1, from coordinate 215,459,142 downwards.
TGCACAAACTATTATATAACGCACAAGTCTAGTGTATAATACACGTCAGTCAGCAGTGTCTGATAGTGTCAGACTTCTCAGTAATTGTCGCTCCTAAAAACAAGTTAGGTTCTTATTGCGTCCGTGCTTGCATTTAAAAACAGCACGTGTGTGGCAGTCGGTGGCAGCGTACAGGTGCGCGTTTTGCACAAACTATTATATAACGCACAAGTCTAGTGTATAATACACGTCAGTCAGCAGTGTCTGATAGTGTCAGACTTCTCAGTAATTGTCGCTCCTAAAAACCAGTTAGGTTCTTATTGTGTCCGTGCTTGCATTTAAAAACAGCACGTGTGTGGCAGTCGGTGGCAGGGGACAGGTGCGCGTTTTGCACAAACTATTATATAACGCACAAGTCTAGTGTATAATACACGTCAGTCAGCAGTGTCTGATAGTGTCAGACTTCTCAGTAATTGTCGCTCCTAAAAACCAGTTAGGTTCTTATTGTGTCCGTGCTTGCATTTAAAAACAGCACGTGTGTGGCAGTCGGTGGCAGGGGACAGGTGCGCGTTTTGCACAAACTATTATATAACGCACAAGTCTAGTGTATAATACACGTCAGTCAGCAGTGTCTGATAGTGTCAGACTTCTCAGTAATTGTCGCTCCTAAAAACCAGTTAGGTTCTTATTGCATCCGTGCTTGCATTTAAAAACAGCACGTGTGTGGCAGTCGGTGGCAGCGTACAGGTGCGCGTTTTGCACAAACTATTATATAACGCACAAGTCTAGTGTATAATACACGTCAGTCAGCAGTGTCTGATAGTGTCAGACTTCTCAGTAATTGTCGCTCCTAAAAACCAGTTAGGTTCTTATTGCGTCCGTGCTTGCATTTAAAAACAGCACGTGTGTGGCAGTCGGTGGCAGGGTACAGGTGCGCGTTTTGCACAAACTATTATATAACGCACAAGTCTAGTGTATAATACACGTCAGTCAGCAGTGTCTGATAGTGTCAGACTTCTCAGTAATTGTCGCTCCTAAAAACCAGTTAGGTTCTTATTGCGTCCGTGCTTGCATTTAAAAACAGCACGTGTGTGGCAGTCGGTGGCAGCGTACAGGTGCGCGTTTTGCACAAACTATTATATAACGCACAAGTCTAGTGTATAATACACGTCAGTCAGCAGTGTCTGATAGTGTCAGACTTCTCAGTAATTGTCGCTCCTAAAAACCAGTTAGGTTCTTATTGCGTCCGTGCTTGCATTTAAAAACAGCACGTGTGTGGCAGTCGGTGGCAGCGTCAGGCTCTATATTGTCCCTGGATAGAGACGTGCATGATGGCCTGTAAACATGAAGTGCCCATTGTAAGGAAGTGGGTCTATTGTAGTATAGCCCTTAGGCAGGGCAGCCAAAAATTGGGAGGCTCCACGTTGTCCCTGGATAGAGACGTGCATGAGGGCCTGTAAACCTGAAGTGCCCATTGGAAGGAAGTGGGTCTATTGTAGTATAGCCCTTAGGCAGGGCAGCCAAAAATTGGGAGGCTCCACGTTGTCCCTGGGTAGAGACGTGCATGAGGGCCTGTAAACCTGAAGTGCCCATTGGAAGGAAGTGGGTCTATTGTAGTATAGCCCTTAGGCAGGGCAGCCAAAAATTGGGAGGCTCCACGTTGTCCCTGGGTAGAGACGTGCATGAGGGCCTCAAAACATTGTTCCCATTGCAAAGGAGCGGGTCTCCTGTCGTTGTAATATCCATTCTGCAAAGAATGGGCGAAAAAATTTACCACTGGGGGTATACCTGAAACAAAGGCCTAAGTATTGCAATTTGTAACGGTCATCATCATGGTGGCGCATGAGGAGAAGGAGGAGCAGTCCAGCGATTATCCAAAGTCCAGAAGTGTGTACCCATGGGTGAGTGGAGGTACATGGCAAACTTTAAATTCCGCTCTCATTTGCTGGTGGTGTGGTGAAGTCTGGCCCAATCCAACCCTTGTTCATCTTGATCAGAGTCAGCCTGTCAGCATTTTCAGTTGACAGGCGGGTGCGTTTATCTGTAATGATTCCACCTGCGGCACTAAAAACACGCTCTGACAAAACGCTAGCAGCAGGGCAGGCCAGGACTTCCAAGGCGTAGAGAGCCAATTCATGTCACGTGTCCAGCTTGGATACCCAATAATTGTAAGGCACAGAGGAATGTCGGAGTACAGTTGTTCGATCTGCAAGGTACTCCTTCAGCATCTGGGCAAACTTAGGATTTCTTGTGGCACTACCCCGCACCTCAGGGGCTGTGGTACGTGAGGGGCTGAGAAAACTGTCCCACATCTTAAAGACTGTTCCCCTACCTCTGGCGGATTGGACTTGTGCCTCTCTCGGCTGTACGCCTCGGTTGTCCACTGATTCATGACCTATGCCGCTAGCGTTTTGTGAGGGGAATGCTTTGCCTACTTCCGTGACTATGGCCTTCTGGAACTGCTGCATTTTGCCTGACCTCTCCGCCTCGGGAATAAGAGACATAAAGTTCTCCTTTTAGCGTGGGTCTAACAGTGTTACCAACCAGTAATGATTGTCGGCCAAGATGTTCTTAACGCGAGGGTCACGAGACAGGCAGCTTACCATAAAGTCAGCCATGTGTGCCAGACTCTTAACAGCCATCACTTCAGTATCCTGACCAACACGATGACTGAACATGCTGTCCTCCTCCTCCTCCTCCTCATCATCTACCCTGTCCTCTGGCCAGCCACGCTGAACCGAGGATATGACTGCATGTCATATCCTCAATTTGGCCAGAGAGTTGCTCCATGTCTTCATCCTCCTCCTCGTCATAGTCCTCCACTGCACGTTGTGATGAGACGAGGCTGGGCTGTGTGTTATCATCACCCACACCCACTACTGTTTCTTGCTCAAACTCATCGCGCTCCGCCTGCAATGCATCATGGTTGTTTTTTGAGCAGAGACCATTTTAGAAGGCAGAGAAGCGGTATGGTGACGCTAATAATGTCGTCATCGCCGCTCACCATCTTGGTGGAGTCCTCAAAGTTTTGGCGGATGGTGCATAGGTCGGACATCCATCTCCACTCCTCAGGTGTTATGTGTGTAGTTTGACCCATTTCCCGACGGCTTAGGTGATGCAGGTACTCAACAACTGCCCTCTTCTGCTCACATATCCTGACCAACTTGTGCAGAGTTGAATTCCAACGCGTGGGGACATCACACACCAGTCTGTGTGCCGGAAGATGCAAACGGCGTCTTAAGCTGGCAAGGCCGGCTGAAGCAGTAGGTGACTTTCGAAAATGTGCAGACAGGCGGCGAACTTTTACCAGCAGATCAGACAGCTCTGAGTATGACTTTAGAAACTGCTGAACGACGAGGTTGAGCACATGGGCCATGCATGGAACATGTGTCAGCTGGCCTCGCCTCAAAGCCGCCACCAGGTTCCGGCCATTGTCACACACGACCTTTCCTGGCTTTAGGTTCAGAGTTGTGAGCCAGTGATCTGCCTGCTGTTTCAGAGCTGTCCACACCTCTTCTGCATTGTGGGGTTTGTCACCTATGCAGATTAGCTTCAGCACTGCCTGTTGCCGCTTCGCCGAGGCAGTGCTGCAGTGCTTCTGTGTCGCCCTGGACAAGCCAGGGGCCACAGAGCACAACACTTAAACACCCCACACTCCCTGCAGGCATATCATAGTCAAAACACAAAATCCTTGTTGCCTTCCCCAGGGGCTGTTGTCCACACCAGGGTGTGGAGCCAGGCGGTTGGTCTCCACCCACCGAGGAGGAGGGAAAACACAGGCAGTGAGAGTTAAGCTAAGGAAGTGGAAGGAGGAAAGTAGTAGAGAGGAGAAAAGTGACAGCAAAGAGCCTGAAGTTGGTCCGGGTGTGTGGACCGGACAGGACAGCAAGGTTGGCAGGATGTGGTGACCGTCTGCAGTTGAGGCCGATTGGAGTCTGCCGTAAGGACCGTGGACGGGTGGTGACCCGGCCGTACCGGACCGGTATACAAAGAGAAGCCAGCACCATTGGCAGAGGACTTTCGGATCCCGGCAAGGCTTGGTGTCGCCGTGAATTTGCCAAATCTGTTAGTGAAGGGAACCTCAGGGTTTCCAAACAGCCAAGTCCAGATAGAAGGCAACCGTACAACCGTGAAGGGGAGACACCGCCACCGCCAAGGGCAACCGTCTCCCAGGGCCAGCGCCTGTGGGCAAAAGGGGCTCCTCCGGCCCATATCCAGGTCGGGGAGCGGGTTACCGTTGGGAAACCATCACTACCAACACTTAACTTAGGTGCAGGGAGAGACAGTCATCACTAACCTGCAGGGAGGAACAACCGCAGCCGTCCGAGTGACCCGTCCATCCAGCCACTTGTTTTACCGTGAACTGTGTCATCATCATTGGGCTGAGTGAGTACCTCCATGCCGTGCGGCACAGCGCTGCTCCTGCGACCCTGCACCTCATCAGGCCCCGCAACCCGCCTGTCATCCATCTCTACCCCATCACCAGGCCCCGGGACAACCAACCCCCCTACCCACGGAGGGGAGAAATAACAACAAAGCTGCTCCCTGTCACAGGCTCCCGGGATCCCCGTCCAGAGCAGCGGTGGTGTCCACACAATCACCACAACCGTGGGTGGCGTCACGGACAATATCCCCAAAACCCAAACCACCCCTTTTCACTCACGGGCGAGTAGCGCCGCTCGAGTCCCCGGGATCCGGCCATCGCTCGAGCCAACGAGCGATAGCAGCAGCCGTAGAGCAGCGTCAGCCGGACCCGAGCAGTGGGAGAGCGCACCGTCCCCTCCTCCGCCCGCGACACTTCCAGCTTGGGACTGGTGTGGAGGGTAAAGTGGATGAGGATGCGCAGGAGGAGGAGGAGGCTGAGGAGCATGACATTCCGGAGCTGTAGAGTGTGTGTGAAACCCTGACTGAGGTAGGGCCTGCAAAACTTGGTGTGTGAAGGACGTGTTCCGTCCCTCGCTCAGACTGGGTCCCAGCTTGCACAATATTAACCCAGTGTGACGTCAACGAGATGTAGCGGCCTTGCCCACATGCACTTGTCCACGTGTCTGTGGTTAGGTGGACTTTGGCTGAAACAGCGTTGTTCAGGGCACGTGTGATGTTTTGTGACACGTGGTGGTTATGCAATGCGGGGACGGCACACCGGGAGAAATAGTGGCGGCTGTGGACCGAGTAACGTGGGACAGCTGCCACCATCAGGTCGCGGAATGCTTCTGTCTCAACCAGCCTAAAAGGCAACATTTCCAGCGCAAGCAGTCGCGAAATGTTAGCATTTAGAACTGTGGCATGTGGGGTGTTGGCAGTGTATTTGCGCCTGCGTTCAAAGGTTTGCTGAATGGATAACTGAACGTTGCGCTGGGACAAGGACGTGCTTGATGATGGTGTTCTTTCTGCGTAGGCAACTGCAGGTGCAGGAGTGGAGGAGGCTTGTTCGCAGGCAGCATGGACAGGGGATTGGCTCGCATGCACAACCAGCGAAGACGTAGCAGTGACATCAGCAAGCACTGCTCCTCGACTCTGTTGTACTTCCCACAAAGTCGGGTGCTTGGCTGACATGTGCCTGATCATGCTGGTGGTGGTCAGGCTGCTAGTTTTGGTACCCCTGCTGATGCTGGCATGGCAGGTGTTGCAAATGGCCTTTTTAGAATCATCTGGAGCCAACTTAAAAAACTGCCAGTGTCAGAGTTCCGGGTTTTCCAGTTTTCTTTTGAAAGAGCTTGCCCTTTGTTAACATGGAGTTTTCTGTTCTGTTGCCCTACTTCCTGTCCATCTGTTTAAAAGCCGCCCCTAAAGCTTAGTCCAGTGCCTGAGTATACTGCTTCCTGTGTGCTCCTGCCCTGCTGCTTTTGGTTCCTGATTGTTATTCGGATCCTCTTGGAAAACAACCGACACCGACTCTGGACTTCATCTGGTATCATCTAGCTGTGCCCGGACTCCGTTTGCCGTCTTTGGTCGGCACTTCTGCCCGGTTCCTTCCGTTTAATACCACTCTGGACTCACATCACGTACGGACATTTTTGGACTTACCTATTGCCCTTTTGTGTCCCGGCTGCTGCGCATTTAGGGCTTCTGGGGTGATTGCCAGACAGTCCCTGTATAGGGGTTCGCTCTTGGTGGTCTCCCTGGGGGAGTCCGGTGCGCGGTCCCGGGAATTCCCTTTCGCTCCGTCCCTGGAAGGTATTTCCTGTATTTATGTTCTACTGTGTTTTTGTTCCGTTTATGTACATATTTGCTGGTTGCATATTATAAACGTCTTGCACCAAGAACTCGTCTCTGGTTGTCATTGCCCTAACGCAATCGAAATCCTCAATACATACAATAGTATTACAGCCAGACTCGGGAAGACCTAACATTTGTACAGGCACCTTGTGTCGTGTTGTTCCGGGGAACAGTTGCCTGACGTCTGCCTGGGGCCACCACTCTGCTTCTTACTGCCTGTTGGGATGCTACGCCTCCCTCCCCCTGTGCACTGCTGTCCTCGCTCTGCATATCCTCCTGCCAGGTTGGGTCAGTTACTGGATCATCCACCACGTCGTCTTCCTCTTCCGCACCCTGCTCCTCCTCCTGACTTCCTGACAATTGTGTCTCATCATCGTCCACCCCTTGTTGAGACACGTTGCCAACTTCGTGAGAACGTGGCTGCTCAAATATTTGGGCATCTGTACATACAATCTCGTCATGGCCCACTTCAACAGGAGCTGGCGAGAGGCCAGAATTTGTGAATGGAAACGTGAACGAACAGCTCTTCCGAGTGTACAAGTGTGGGATCAGTAATGTCCGTGGACGTGTACTCGGCCTGGTGGTAGGAAGGAGGATCAGGTTCTGAAATGTGCGGTGCAGTATCACGGCTACTGACACTTGACCGTGTGGAAGACAGAGTGTTTGTGGTGGTGCCAATCTGACTAGAAGCATTATCCGCTATCCAACTAACAACCTGTTGACACTGGTCTTGGTTCAAGAGCGGTGTACTGCTGCGGTCCCCAAGAATTTGGGACAGGACGTGCGAGCGACTAGATGTGGCCCTTTGTTGTGGCGAAATTAGAGCTTGCACACAACCTCGGTCTCTGCCTGCACCACCATCACGTCCACTTCCTTGTTCGTTGACAACGCCCTTGCGCATTTTGCAATGCTGTGCTGATGTGTATTATTCACTAGACTTGTGCGTTATATCCAAGTTTTTGCAAAACTCACACAAATGCAGCGGAAAGCTGCCACCAACAGGCACACACGTGCGGTTTTTAAATGCAAGCACGGAGGCTCTAAGAACCTAACAGGTCTCTATCCAGGGACAACGTGGAGCCTCCCAATTTTTGGCTGCCCTGCCTAAGGGCTATACTACAATACACCCACTTCCTTCCAATGGGCACTTCAGGTTTACAGGCCCTCATGCACGTCTCTATCCAGGGACAACGTGGAGCCTCCCAATTTTTGGCTGCCCTGCCTAAGGGCTATACTACAATAGACCCACTTCCTTCCAATGGGCACTTCAGGTTTACAGGCCCTCATGCACGTCTCTATCCAGGGACAACGTGGAGCCTCCCAATTTTTGGCTGCCCTGCCTAAGGGCTATACTACAATAGACCCACTTCCTTCCAATGGGCACTTCAGGTTTACAGGCCCTCATGCACGTCTCTATCCAGGGACAACGTGGAGCCTCCCAATTTTTGGCTGCCCTGCCTAAGGGCTATACTACAATACACCCACTTCCTTCCAATGGGCACTTCAGGTTTACAGGCCCTCATGCACGTCTCTATCCAGGGACAACGTGGAGCCTCCCAATTTTTGGCTGCCCTGCCTAAGGGCTATACTACAATAGACCCACTTCCTTCCAATGGGCACTTCAGGTTTACAGGCCCTCATGCACGTCTCTATCCAGGGACAACGTGGAGCCTCCCAATTTTTGGCTGCCCTGCCTAAGGGCTATACTATAATACACCCACTTCCTTCCAATGGGCACTTCAGGTTTACAGGCCCTCATGCACGTCTCTATCCAGGGACAACGTGGAGCCTCCCAATTTTTGGCTGCCCTGCCTAAGGGCTATACTACAATAGACCCACTTCCTTCCAATGGGCACTTCAGGTTTACAGGCCCTCATGCACGTCTCTATCCAGGGACAACGTGGAGCCTCCCAATTTTTGGCTGCCCTGCCTAAGGGCTATACTATAATACACCCACTTCCTTCCAATGGGCACTTCAGGTTTACAGTCCCTCATGCACGTCTCTATCCAGGGACAACGTGGAGCCTCCCAATTTTTGGCTGCCCTGCCTAAGGGCTATACTACAATAGACCCACTTCCTTCCAATGGGCACTTCAGGTTTACAGGCCCTCATGCACGTCTCTATCCAGGGACAACGTGGAGCCTCCCAATTTTTGGCTGCCCTGCCTAAGGGCTATACTATAATACACCCACTTCCTTCCAATGGGCACTTCAGGTTTACAGGCCCTCATGCACGTCTCTATCCAGGGACAACGTGGAGCCTCCCAATTTTTGGCTGCCCTGCCTAAGGGCTATACTACAATAGACCCACTTCCTTCCAATGGGCACTTCAGGTTTACAGGCCCTCATGCACGTCTCTATCCAGGGACAACGTGGAGCCTCCCAATTTTTGGCTGCCCTGCCTAAGGGCTATACTACAATAGACCCACTTCCTTCCAATGGGCACTTCAGGTTTACAGGCCCTCATGCACGTCTCTATCCAGGGACAACGTGGAGCCTCCCAATTTTTGGCTGCCCTGCCTAAGGGCTATACTATAATACACCCACTTCCTTCCAATGGGCACTTCAGGTTTACAGGCCCTCATGCACGTCTCTATCCAGGGACAACGTGGAGCCTCCCAATTTTTGGCTGCCCTGCCTAAGGGCTATACTACAATAGACCCACTTCCTTCCAATGGGCACTTCAGGTTTACAGGCCCTCATGCACGTCTGTATGCAGGGGCATTGGTGAACCTCACAATTTTGGACTGCCCTGGCAAAGGAAAATACTACAAAGACTCACTTCCTCAAAATGGGCACATTAGACTCAAGAGGCCTTCATGTACGTCTCTTCTCAGGGACATCGGAGTGCCACACAATGTTTTCACGTAAAATCTTTCATGTATTAATCTCAAAAAGTAACATACACCAGCTCTATCTCACTATTGCGTATGTGCCCTTAACATTTCTGCCATGAAAAATCATTTTGGGGTCATTTTGGAAGGTTTTCTGGTGAGTCCGTAAAAATGGCGTAAAACGCGGACAAAATTGTTCACAGCTGTGACTTTTCAGTGATAAATGCTTCAAGGGGTCTTCCCCATGCTGTTGCCATGTCATTTGAGCACTCTTCTGAGACTTTTGTGACATTTTTAGGGTTTCTCCATGCTGCCGGGGGGTCATTTCACAAAAATACTCGGGTCTCCCATAGGATAACATTGGGCTCGTTGCTCGGCCCGAGTACACGAGTATCTTGGGATGCTCGGCCCGAGCTTCGAGCACCCGAGCTTTTTAGTACTCGCTCATCACTAATAGTGAGCCTTTTCTGGCGGGACGTCCTATGAGACCAGACTGGGTGCAGGAAAGCACCAGTGCTGGTGGAACTTCACACATCTTATCTTTCTCTTGCGGGGCCTGGGGCTTGTGAGCTGGAGCTCAGCCCAGGTTCCTTCTGCTGATCGCTGGATAGCGAGGTCAAACAGGACCTTTCCACTGACTCCGGTAACCACCTGGGTCTTGCACCGGATAACCGAAGACTTACCAGCAGTGAACCAGTATGCTCTCAGGCAATCTCCTAACCAGTGAGTAAAATACCTAAACTGGAGCTCTTGCCTCGTTCCCATTATTTACCGGCGATGCTGTCCTGCGCTCCGGCAACTACAACTACCATCATCATTGTCCCCTGGGGTTCAGCCCTACTTGCAGAGGGCCCAACATCCAGGCTGCCATTAACATCAGCCCCAACGGCGAAGGACTGTGCTCCATCTACCTAGCCGCAACCCGCAAGTGGCATCACGACATAAACTTTATTATTTCTCCCCTGTACATAACCCCCTTCAAGCGACCCCCAGGGTCACGGCTACCCAGTGAACTGTCCCCATAAATATATAGCCCGGGACCGAGTACCCCATAGCCCTGGGGCGAGTCATAACTGCATGTATACAAATCTCATACTAGGGGACATATGACTGCCCACTCTCGCTGGCGAAACCGTAGAATCCTGACAGGGTGCGGTGCCCGATTTGTGACAATTGAAAAGTCAGCGATCACATAGAGAGACTGCAGACTTTCTTTACAAAACCTGCACAACCGTCTTAAGAAAGTCAGAGTATAGAGACTTGGCAATGTGTAATAAAAAAGAAAACGTACAAATTTTGTTTCTGATATGAAAAACTAACAAACTACATAGCTAGTGCTCCCTAATATACCGTAGGTAGCAATTTAAGTGGTAGTGGGCCTAGTTGCCATTCCATGTGACTTTTCAGAACAAGCTGTGATATAGAGGTACATGTTGAAGACCACTATTTCTGGCCATTATCTGGACTTGTAGCCTGCCTTTCTTTTTACCAAAAATATACCCCTTCCTCATGGTGCTTAAATCAGAGGATGGACTCCAGATATAATGAATTATGAAAAATCGTCACTCACTTTTTTCTTGTTTTTTTTTCAATTTATTTTCTTCACGTCTCAAACTGTTTGAGAAAGATCGATGGATTAGATTGAAACGCGTCACTATTCTATATGATGACTTGAAGAACATAAATTAAAAGAAAAACAAGACAAAAGTGAGTGCTGATCTTTGATAATGCCTCTCTTTTTACCAGTTATCCATTTAGCCACGCGGGGATTAGTGCGATGTTCGCATGATACTCGGCTCACGCTCGCAGCACAGTGGGAGCCAAGTGTCATGCGAGGGTCATGCCACTGTGGTCCGATCGTGCGATCAAACCACAGCTGTGAGGGGAGGGCCGGTGCTGTGGAGGGGAGGGCCGGATTTATCTCCCTATCTCCTCCGTTGCGATTCTCGCACTGCACTTGCGTTACACCGGTGTAATGTGAATGCAGTGCGATGTTTCTCTCGCCCCATAGACTTGTATGGGTGCGCTTTACACTCGCAGCATTCTGTGACTGTTTTCTCGGTCCGATTAGGGCTGAAAAAATAATTGATCATGGGAGCGGGCCCATAGGGTAATATTGATCCGAGTGGAATGTGATTTTTTTTTTGCATTCTACTCGCTACGTTTTTCTCACCGTTTGCCCTATGCCTTAAAGGTGCGATCTATAATTTTCAGCCCTGTGTAAAATATTGGGTGTAGACTAGCTGCTATGATGTTTGCAGTACACAGAGACATGAGGGAAACCAGCTCTTCTTTCTCTGTGTAGAACACAGATTCTGAAAAAAATAAAATAATAATAATAATAATCTATATATATAATTGCCTTATTCTGTCTGTCTGTCTGTCTGTCTGTCTGTCTGTCATGCTCCAAAATTGTGTCCTTACGGTGACACAAAGCTGATTGGCCGCTGGGCTCGCCATGGCCCCGCCTCCCCACATGGATAGGCCGCTCGCCCAGGCTGCGCCCCCACACGGATTGGCCAGCCGCTCGCCCAGGCTCCACCCCCCCACAGATTGGCACCCTGCAGGGATTGGCAATTCGGCCACGCCCCGCCCCGCCCCGCCCCCCTCACGCAATGCACGCTAGCTCTGGCTCCGCCCTTCTCCCCCCCCATTCCCCGAACTGACACGGCTGTCACGGAGCCACGACTCCCAGGTGAGTACTGTACTACCCGTCCCCCCCCCCGGGAGCCCATATCAGCGTACGCCGCCAACCCAGCCGACACTCGCATTGCTGGCTTTGCCGCCGTATGCTGGTGTGGGCTCCCGTGCGAGCGGGGGACGGGATACTTTGGTAACCATGCTAGCATGGTTAGAAGCGCATCAAGGTCCTGCAGCGGTGGAAGATCCACACGCACACACATAACAGCACACACACACACATACACACACATCAGATCACACTCAATCTCACACACACCTCACACACACCTCACACACACATCGCATCCACACACTCACAGCATCCGGCGATATCGCTTGCTTCTCGGCCTCGATACTGTGCTGTTGTGAGCTTCCAGGACCTGCCGGAGGATCACATGGCCAGAAGCATGTGCTATCTCCGGATGTTGTGAGTGTGAGCGCGTATGTGCGATTTCGTCAGTGTCTGTGTGTGTGAGTGTATGCGATCGGGTGTGTGTGAGTGTATGCGATCGGGTGTGTGTGAGTGTATGCGATCGGGTGTTTGAGTGTCGGCAGAGGAGCACGGCGTGCTGGAGGAGGCTGGGAGCAGAGAGGCTGATCTTGGGGAAGGCTGGGAGGGGGAGGCTGATGCTGGGGGTGACTGGGAGAGGAAGGCTGATGCTGAAGGAGGCTGGGAGGAGAGAGGCTGATCCTGGGGAAGGCTGGGAAGGGGAGGCTGGAAGGAGAGAGGCTGATGCTGGGGGAGGCTGGAAGGAGAGAGGCTGAGGCTGGGAGGGGAAAGCTGATGCTGGGGAAGGCTGGGAGGACGGAGGCTGGGAGGAGAGAGGCTGATCCTGGTGAAGGCTGGGAGAGGGAGGCTGATGCTGGGGGAGGCTGGAAGGAGAGAGGCTGATGCTGGGGGAGGCTGGAGGGAGAGAGGCTGATGCTGGGGGAGGCTGATGCTGGGGGAGGCTGGGAGGACGGAGGCTGGGAGGAGAGAGGCTGATCCTGGGGAAGGCTGGGAGAGGGAGGCTGATGCTGGGGGAGGCTGGAAGGAGAGAAGCTGATGCTGGGGGAGGCTGATGCTGGGGGAGGCTGGGAAGAGAGAGAGGCTGGGAGGAGAGAGACTTATGCTGGGGAAGGCTGGGAGCAGAGAGGCTGTTGCTGGGGACAGAGAGGAGAGGCTGATGCTGGGAGGAGAGAGGCTGATGCTGGGATGAGAGAGGCTGATCCTGGGGAAGGCTGGGAGGGGGAGGCTGAGAGAAGAGAGGCTGATGCTGAGGGAGGCTGAGGCTGGGGTAGGCTGGGAGGAGAGAGGCTGATGCTAGGGACAGAAATGGCTGATGCTCTGAGGAGAGAGGCTGATGCTGGGAGGAGAGAGGCTGATGCTGGGAGGAGAGAGGCTGATGCTGTGTGCAGAGAGGCTGATGCTGTGTGCAGAGAGGCTGATGCTGCGGGCAGAGAGGCTGATGCTGCGGGCAGAGAGGCTGATGCTGGTGCAGCATGGGGGATGGAGCACGATGGGGGGTGCGCAGCATGGGGGATGGAGCACGATGGGGAGTGCGCAGCATGGGGGATGGAGCACGTTTGGGAGTGCGCAGCATGGCGGATGGACCACGTTTGGGAGTGCGCAGCATGGCGGATAGACCACGTTTGGGAGTGCGCAGCATGGAGGATGGAGCACGTTTGGGAGTGCGCAGCATGGCGGATGGACCACGTTTGGGGGTGCGCAGCATGGAGGATGGAGCACGTTTGGGAGTGCGCAGCATGGCGGATGGAGCACGTTTGGGAGTGAGCAGCATGGCGGATGGAGCACGTTTGGGAGTGCGCAGCATGGCGGATGGAGCACGTTTGGGAGTGCGCAGCATGGCGGATGGAGCACGTTTGGGAGTGCGCAGCATGCCGGATGGTGCACGATGGGGAGTGCGCAGTATGGCGGGTGGAGCACGTTTGGGAGTGCGCAGTATGGCGGATGGAGCATGTTGGTGAGTGCGCAGCATGGCGGATGGAGCACATTTGGGAGTGCGCAGCATGGCGGATGGAGCACGTTTGGGATTGCGCAGCATGGCGGATGGAGCACGTTTGGGAGTGCGCAGCATGACGGATGGAGCACGTTTGGGAGTGCGCAGCATGGCGGATGGAGCACGTTTGGGAGTGCGCAGCATGGCGGATAGAGCACGTTTGGGAGTGCGCAGCATGGCGGATGGAGCATGATGGGGGGTGCGCAGCATGGCGGATGGAGCACGTTTGGGAGTGCGCAGCATGGCGGATGGAGCACGTTTGGGAGTGCGCAGCATGGCGGATGGAGCACGTTTGGGAATGCGCAGCATGGGGGATGCAGCACGATGGGGAGTGCGCTGTATGGGGGATGGAGCACGATGGGGGGTGCGCAGCATGGGGGATGGAGCACGTTTGGGAGTGCGCAGCATGGCGGATAGAGCACGATGGGGAGTGCGCAGCATGGCGGATGGAGCACGTTTGGGAGTGCGCAGCATGGGGGATGCAGCACGATGGGGAGTGCGCAGTATGGCGGATGGAGCACGTTTGGGAGTGCGCAGCATGGCGGATGGACCACGTTTGGGAGTGCGCAGCATGGCGGATGAAGCACGTTTGGGAGTGCGCAGCATGGGGGATGCAGCACGATGGGGAGTGCGCTGCATGGGGGATGGAGCACGATGGGGGGTGCGCAGCATGGGGGATGGAGCACGATGGGAGGTGCACACCTCCCCCCAACACACACACACACACACGCGCACTGCACAACACACACACACTGGGAACCACAAACAACGCCCTACACAGACACCCACACACACAGACAACGCTGCACACACACAACACCCAACACACAAACACCACAGCACACACAAATATACGCACATACCGCACAACACACACATTGCTCAAAACATACCTCCCCCCAAAACACACCACACACACACAAACCGCACAACACACACACACACACACACACACAGCGCTACAGACACACAGCGCTCCACAAACAACGCAACACACGCAACACACATACAACACCGCTCTCACCCCCCGCCACACCCAGAACATGTACAGCGCCCTACACAAACACTTGGTAACTACACACAACAACATCTATATATATATATATATATATATAACAAAAATCATACATGAACTACACAATACGTAAATTCTAGAATACCCGATGCGTAGAATCGGGCCACCTTCTAGTAATTAATAAATGTATTTATAAAGCGCCAATATATTCTACAGCATATAATGCAAAGTTTTTTACATTTGCTTGTACTATAAATTTATTCAAAGTTTTTGGAAACAAGAGAGACCTTGTATTGTTCAACCTTTTAACGAGCCTAGAGAGAGAATTGGGGATATTAGCCAAGCCAGGTGTGCAGCACTAGTTAGAAAATCCTCCTTCCATTAGAGAACTAATTTACAGATTTTTCAATTAAAACCTATTAATAAAACCCAAACTCAGCTGGTCTCCATAAATAGAGACAGCAACCCCAAAGTTGATCAGGAGTATTCTCATACTAACATATAACGATCAAGTGTACTACGAGAAAAAAGGGATTGCACTCAGTCCAATTTTATTCAACGAGTGTAACACCTGCCTGGATCAACAGACTCAGGGGGGATGTAATGGACAGACTAGAGGGAAGCCACTCACCAAGCAGGACCCTCAGAACCCTGAAACCCTTTAACCCCTATACAGGGATTTTGAATTACACAGGGCCCTGGAGATCACTACCTGTGGAAGGCTGCGGTCCGATGAGAGTAGTCATCAGGCAGGGTCAAACCAGGAATAGCAGAACAGGGACAGAATCGGCAGACAAGGATGTAATCAGAAAACGAAGCAGAGGTCAAATCCGGATCGGGCAGCGAGGTAAAAAACAGCAGGCAGAAGGGTAGTCAGCAAACACGCAGAAGTCAGCACACAGGAATCACAAAACAGAATAGGGCGGACCAGGAGCCAGGAGATCAGAACTATCTCTGGCAGTGGTTATGTGATAGGAGGGGGAATAAGAAGGGTGTGGTGTCTTCCCATTGGCTGTAGCTGAATGCTGGCAACTTCAGCTGGAAGACACACGCCACCCACAGTCAGCCAGCGGTACTGCAGATCCCAAGATAACCCAGCCCAGTGGATGATCGGAGCCTGCGCCCACCGGTGCTGCTGGCATCGACTCCTCTCCCATCACCAGCACCATCCACGGCAGGAACACGGCGTCGCCTGGTGATCGGGGCAGAAGTCGCTGGAGCAGACTCCGGCGGTGACGTAACAACGAGGCAGTGAGGAGTGGCAATTTTTTTCTCAAATGTATTTGGCCTGAGGAAATATCTCAGCATGCTGATGTCGCGGGCGGAGGAGGGGACGCTGCGCTCTCCCACTGCTCGGGTCCGGCCGCTGCTGCTGCGGCTGCCGCTGCTCTGTGGTGGTTCGAGCGGTGGGCCGGATCCCGGGGACTCGAGCGGCGCTCCTCGCCCGTGATTGAAAAGGGGGATTGCTTGGATTGTGGGGATTTGGATATTGTCCGTGACGCCACCCACGGTTGTGGAGATATTGGTGGCACCACCACTGTTCTAGACAGGGATCCCGGGAGCGGTGACAAGGAGCAGCTTTGTTGTTAGTTCTCCCCTCCGTGGGTAGCGGGTTGGTTGTCCCGGGGCCCGGTGATGGGGTAAGAAATGGATGACAGGCGGGTTACAGGGCCTGGTGAGGTGCAGGGTCGCAGGGGCAGCGCTGTGTCGCACTGCACGGTGGTACTCACTCAGCCAATGATGAGGACACAGTTCTCGGTAAAACACACGGCTGGATGGACGGGTCCCACAGACGGCTGCGGTGTTGTTTCTCCCGGCAGGTTGATGGTGACTGCCTTTCCCTGCACCTATGTACGGTAGATGGTTCCAATGGGTTCCCACCGGTAACCCGCTCCCTAGCTTGGATATGGGCTGGAGGAGCCCCTTTTGCCCACAGGCTCTAGCCCTGGGAAACGGTTGCCTTGGCGGTGGCAGTGTCTCCCTCTCTTGGTTGGACTGTTGCCTTCTGTCGGGACTTGGCTGCTGGGAAACCTGGGAGGTTCCCTTCACTAACGAATTCGGCAAATTCACGGTGACTCCTAGCCTTGCCGGGGTACGTAAGCCCCTGCCAGATGGTGCTGGCTTCTCTTTGCGTACCGGTCCGGTACCGCCGGGCCACCGCCCGTCCACGGTCCTTACGGTAGACTCCGATAGGCCACTCCTGCAGACGGTCACCACCGTCTGCCAACCTTGCTGTACCATCCGGGCCACACACCCGGACGCTGTCAGATAGTTGCTCCACTACCACACTTTCCTTCCTCCAACTTCACTTCCCTCACTGAACTGTCTGCTTTTCCCGCCTCCAGGACTGTGAACTCCTCGGTGGGCGGGGCCAACCGCATGGCCCACCCCCTGGTGTGGACATCAGCCCCTGGAGGAAGGCAACAAGGGTTTTGTGTCTGACTTCGGTGTGCCTGACCGGGAGTGTGGGGTGTGTGAGTGTTGTTCTCTGTGGCCCCTGACTTGTCCAGGGCGCCACATTCCCCTTAGTTAAATGCAGACCGTCCGCGGGCTGCCCGTCCATCACCGGTTTTATTTTCACAAACTGAAAAATAGAAAAACGGTAACACATTACAATTAAAATAACATCTTCCCACATCGGGAGGTACTCTTACTTACATGTTGCAAAACGGTTACGGCTTCCGCTCTCTCCCACCCAAGCAACCTGGCCCTGATGCTGCCCCTAAGCAAACAGGCAGCACCCCTTGACCCCAGTCCTGCACAAGCTGCCCGAGCGGGTTCTGTCCTTTTCAGGGGACCCACGTCCATGGGGAACCCCTGAAACCCCCAGAGGATCGCCACCGGTTCCAGTGGTGGCTGGGCCCCAGCCTGCTCCACTGCGGGCCCTTCCTCCAATCTGCCTCTCCGGAGGTGGCAACGGTAAAAGCCACAACAACATCATTTACATGCCACAAGTTTGTGGTTGCCCTGCTAGTTCTCGGGCCTGTTCATAAGGAGTTCCTTATGCATAATTGCAAAGGGGGTCCCAACGGGGACCAGTTGCCGGCAACGACCGGTTTCAATCAGGCTGACAATCAGGTAGCAAATCAGATGACTTTCACGGTATCATTTACTTATCATTCTTTTTTTTTTTAAAACATTTTAAACGGTACTCTGTGTTCCAAACGGGGAACAACTGCAGCGGGGCTCCGCTGACCTTACTCCGACTCTTCGGTGTCGGCTGGGGGAGGGGACGCGGTGGACACCCGGGCCTCCTGGCTGCCCCTCAGCTTGGCATCCAGCACAAACCACCCCCTCTCCCCACAGTGCCGGGTGTACTGCACCAAGTCGCCCGGCATCAGGTTACGGCCTGGCTGCTCCTCCGGCAGGTGGGCATTAACATCCCGCCGGGCTATGAAGACTTCGGCCTCCAGGCCCGGTTCATATATGAAGCCATAGCCCCGGCGGACATCAAACCGCCTCACCTGCCCTTCATACAGGGGGCCCCGGATGCGGAAGGTCGCCTGCCTCAGGCTCTCCTTCTCCCGGATTGTACGGGCCACCATCTCTGCCTTCTTCTTCTCCCGTTCTGCGATCTCCGGGCCCAACGGCACCGACTCCCTATCCCAGTACGGTGCTGCTGCGAGCTCCGGCGCACGGGTCGGGCCCCGCGAGACCTTCCGGACACTGCCTACCACTGGTAATCTGGGTGGAAGGTTCCGCGGTGACTTGGCCTGGGGTGCTGCTTTGCAGCGGCAACCCGGCGCAACCTCAGCCGAGGTGTGGGGGATGGGCACAGGGGCTTTCTTCCGTTGGGCCTTCTGCACGGAGCGGCCTGTCGGCTCCGGCTCGGGGGAAGTCTCTGTAAATGCCTCCGGCTAGGGCCTCTGGACTTTCCAGGGCAGCACTTCCGGTCGGTCACGGGCTCCGGCTACAGGTCGATCCGCCTGGGCGGACATGCAGGGTACCGCTACCGGTTGCGGGGGTAGCGGGCCTAGTGGCGGGGTCACGGCAGCCGATACGGGTAGCGAGGGAGGTAGCAGGGCGAGAGGGTTCAGACCAGGTCCCGCAGCCGCGATGACCGACCCACTAGGGGTACCGGGGCGTGGGTCACTCACCCTCCCTTCCGAAGCTCCCTCCTCTTCGCGTCTCCGCACGGTTGCTATAACCTCCGCCATGTCGGCCTCCCACTCCTCCAAGAGGAGCTGCATCTTGACCTGCAGGCGTTGTTGGAGCTGCGCGGTCCGGATCTCCACCCACGCCGTGGTTCCAGGCGCGGGGGCTACGGTGCTACGGGACGGCATATACATCTTGCTGGCGGCCTCTCCCAGGAACAAGATGGCTGCAGGGTCCCGGCGTCCCTGCTTTTATAGCCGCGGGCTACATGCGGCCAGACGCCATCAGTCCCCCTTAGTCTCTTTCCGGCTCCTCCTCTACAGGGGCGGGGTTTTGGCCTTCGCGCCTCTACTACTCGAGGAGATGCTCGAGCGGGAATTCTTCGCGCCCAAGATGGCGGCTTCTCCAAATTTTCGGCCGGACACCTCCGGCGGTAACAAGGCACACCTCTACCAGACGGCAGAGCGGTAAGATCCTGTTCACGGCGCCAAGTTGTCACGGGCGGAGGAGGGGACGCTGCGCTCTCCCACTGCTCAGGTCGGGCCGCTGCTCCTGCGGCTGCTGCTGCTCTGTGGTGGCTCGAGCGGTGGGCCGGATCCTGGGGACTCGAGCGGCGCTCCTCGCCCGTGATTGAAAAGGGGGATTGATTGGATTGTGGGGATTTGGATATTGTCCGTGACGCCACCCACGGTTGTGGTGATATTGGTGACACCACCGCTGCTCTAGATGGGGATCCCGGGAGCGGTGACAGGGAGCAGCTTTGTTGTTAGTTCTCCCCTCCGTGGGTAGCGGGTTGGTTGTCCTGGGGCCCGGTGATGGGGTAGGAAATGGATGACAGGCGGGTTACAGGGCCTGGTGAGGTGCAGGGTCGCAGGGGCAGCGCTGTGCCACACGGCACGGTGGTACTCACACTCAGCCAATGATCAGGACACAGTTCTCGGTAAAACACATGGCTGGATGGACGGGTCCCACAGACGGCTGCGGTGTTGTTTCTCCCGGCAGATTGATGGTGACTGCCTTTCCCTGCACCTATGTACGGTAGATGGTTCCAATGGGTTCCCACCGGTAACCCGCTCCCCAGCTTGGATATGGGCTGGAGGAGCCCCTTTTGCCCACTGGCTCTGGCCCTGGGAAACGGTTGCCTTGGCGGTGGCGGTGTCTCCCTCTCTTGGTTGGACTGTTGCCTTCTGTCGGGACTTGGCTGCTGGAAAACCCGGGAGGTTCCCTTCACTAACGAATTCGGCAAATTCACGGCGACTCCTAGCCTTGCCGGGGTCTGTAAGCCCCTGCCAGATGGTGCTGGCTTCTCTTTGCGTACCGGTCCGGTACCGCTGGGCCACCGCCCGTCCACGGTTCCTACGGTAGACTCCGATAGGCCACTCCTGCAGACGGTCACCACCGTCTGCAAACCTTGCTGTACCGTCCGGGCCACACACCAGGACAATGTCAGATAGTTGCTCCACTGTTACACCTCGTGGCTCTCCTGTGGCAAGGAATGAGACAGTCTCCTTGCCTGCCACGAGCGCTCCTGCTCCGCAGCGCCGAAGGTCTGCCAGACTGCGCAGAGTGCAGGAGAAACCTCCTCAGAGAGGCAGCACAAGGGTGACACCTAGTGGTACTCCTGTTGCAAGAAATGAGGCGGTCTCCCATTCCTTGCCTGCCACAGCTCCTCCTGCTCAGCAGCCTCGAAGGTCTGTGAGGTTGCGCAATGTGCAGAGATTTGCTGCTCAGGGAAGCAGTGAGACTCCCGTTATCTCTACACATTGTGAGACCGAGGATCCCAACTCTATTTCCCAGAGGCAGGAGGGTGAGCATGTGCTATGCTTGGTGGATCCTGATTCGCCCACTGACGTCACACGGCTTGATGACAAGGCTGGTGACATGGTGAATCCTGACTGGCCAGGCTGGGATGTCGTGGATCCTGATTGGGTCAAGTCTGTCATCTCCGCCTCGCGCCCGCCCTTGGCTGGAGCTACACCTCCTTAAAAGCTCCTCCTGCCATCATGGCGGCGCACGGCCGTCCTTCTATGTTTGGATGTCTGGCAGCGTGCTGCCACGCCACTGCTCAGGCATTATCTTCTTCTGTGGGCTTGGCCCTTGCTGCTTAGGCAGCACCTGGTTTGCAGGCCGTGTCCCTGCCTTGCTGCTCCGGCAGTAGCTCCTTCTACAGGCCGTGTTCCTGTCCCAGGTGAGCTCCTCGAGTCTCCACTGGACTCACCTGGTTATTGAAAGCACACGTGCTACCCTCGTGCCATATTCTCGTGACTTCCACTGGCACACGTGCGTGGGCACCTCTGTGCTTCCCCGTGCAACAGGTACACCGAGCCGTGTGATCCCTGCCATACAACCCACACGGGTTAGGGCAGACCGGTGTACATAGATCGTCTGTGACATTCCAGACGATCGCTAGCAGCAACCCGCTCACTCTTCACCCACCATAGCAGCGGTCCCTTACACCGCACAGTGGACCTTAGCCGGCGGAAGCTGTCCATTCCCCATCTTGGCACGCTTCCCCGGGTCCCCCTCGTAACACTCCACTACCACACTTTCCTTCCTCCAACTTCACTTCCCTCACTGAACTGTCTGCTTTTCCCGCCTCCAGGACTGTGAACTCCTCGGTGGGCGGGGCCAACCACCTGGCCCACCCCCTGGTGTGGACATCAGCCCCTGGAGGAAGGCAACAAGGGTTTTGTGTCTGACTTCGGTGTGCCTAACCGGGAGTGTGGGGTGTGTGAGTGTTGTTCTCTGTGGCCCCTGGCTTGTCCAGGGCGCCACACTGAGAGTGGACGTGTAAGTTGGTCGAGACTCACCTATTGAAGCTTATGGATGCAAGAAAAAAATCGGATGCCACAGAGACCATCCAAGTGGTGTCTGTTTTTTAAGAATACATTACCATTCTGCTGCATAGGACACTGTATATGGTCCTATAAATGATTATAAAAAAATAAAACCTGCTAAGAAAATAAATGGAGTGCATATGGACCGCATACGGGTGATAAGTGAGAAAAATGAGTCCTACTTTTCTGGCTGAAAATATGACCAATTTTTTTTTATGCACGTGTATGACTCTAGTCACTACTTATGGGTAGTACAAATGGAAGAGTAGTCAAGAAAGCTGGGGTTTAGTAACAGGAGGACATGTCAAGGATTCCAGGAGGAAACAGAGGCATAGTCAGGTCACGATCCGGGTCAGGGATTCCAGGAACACACGTATGGATACAGGGAGTAAACTATAACGTGGTCAGGTAACAGTCCGAGCTCAAAATAACAGGAGGTCGCATTAAGAACAGGGAGCAAGCAGAGGGGAGTCAAACTACAGTCCGGGGTCAAGCAACAAGGATCAGATCACAAAAAAACAGTTTAACAGCACACTCACAAAACCAGAATATACGACTGGCAGGGTTCTAGGAGAGCTTGCTCTGTTAAGAAACAGAGGAATTAAAGGGACAATGGAACAAATGAGCCACCAGCACTTCCCAGAACCAACATGGAAGCCAGCACTGTCAATCTACACTGACAGCTCAGTAAACCAGGTAAACACAGCAGAGCCACTCAAAGTGTGCGAGCCATCCAAAAGCTGCTGGCACAGATAATGAGCAAGTTACCTGAAGATGAGTATCCTTTTTCATTTTAGAAGACAGTTGAAACACTCAGATATTGACTGAAAAGCTGACATTATAATGTTCTGCAACATTAATATAATTAGTATTAATATAGTACCATTTCTTCCATGCACAGCCGGCTTTAGGCTATGTGCGAGTGGTGCGGTCGCACAGGGCGCCGACAGGCCGACAGCAGAGGGGGCGCCCAGGGAGCAGAGCTGTTTACTTTCACTTTGCCGCTCCTAATGCACAGGCTCCAGCAGGAGCTCCCTCCTCTCCCCTCTGTCGGCTCCCTGCACAGCCTCCAGCAGGGGGCGCCCTCCCCACCCCTCCCCTCATTTCTCCTCCCCCCCTCCCTTCTCCTCCCCTCTCCTCTCCTCTCCACTGTCGGCTCCCTGCACAGCCTCCAGCAGGGGGCGCCCTCCCCTCTCCCATCCGCTCTGCACTGTCGGCTCCCTGCACAGCCTCCAGCAGGGGGCGCCCTCCCCTCTGCTCTCCCCTCTGCTCTACCCCCTCCCCTCCGCTCTTCCCCCTCTCCTCCACTCTGCACTGTCGGCTCCCTGCGCAGCCTCCAGCAGGGAGCGCCCTCACCTGCTCTTGGCTTTGTGTCCTTTCTCCTGTCTTTACCATAGAGAGGGGGGAGGGGAAGCAGCACTGCCGGAGATGCTGTTAGAAAAGCCACACTGAACTCCTGGAGCCCAGGAAGTGACTGTATATGAGTATAAAATGCTGTGTCATCTGTAATGTATTATGTGCTGTATGTGTGTGTTATGTATAACATGTGTGTCCTGTATACTGTGCAATATCTAGCTGCCTGTCTATTATCTGTCTGTATGCCTATCTCTCTATTATATATCTGTCTATATCTATGTATCTCTATTATCTATCTATTATCTATCTATCCCTCTATCTATCTATCTTTCTATTATCTATCTATTATCTATCATATATCTATCTATCTCTTATCTATCTATCTTTCTATTATTTATCATCTATCTATCTGATATTTATTTATCTATCATCTATCCAGCGTTGGTCTGGCCCACAGACACCAGTCAATGCCCCAGAGGGCTCTCCAACTGGATATAGAGGGGACCCACCGGCAGGGGCACCACTGGCATCAAAGATCCGGAGCTCCGGCCCAGAACTTCTTGGCCTGAGCCCCGAATCTTCTGCAACCACCGCACTGAACTATGTCGGCGTCACCCTGATACAGTTCAATCCTGTAACAGAGCAAAGCTCCCTGCTCTATCACTGCCCGTCTCCTAAGCCACAGACCGCTGCAGGCCTGTGTCTTAGGAGACCATATATCCACAAGGGCAGAGCAGTGACATCATTGCATCGCGCTGCCTCCGCAGGCCACCATAGAAGAGAAGATGGAGGCTGCCGTGCTGGGAATCAGGATTAGGTGAGTATAATTTTTTTTAAGTTTATATGGGAT
Organism: Anomaloglossus baeobatrachus; assembly: GCF_048569485.1. NCBI lineage: Eukaryota > Metazoa > Chordata > Amphibia > Anura > Aromobatidae > Anomaloglossus > Anomaloglossus baeobatrachus. Next base: position 215,435,275 of record NC_134360.1, on the reverse strand, counting down.
CTGTGGGTCTCCTGTTGTATATAAGAGGCTATGTGGGGGCCCCTGCTGTGTATGGGAGCCTGTGTGAGGGCTCCTGCTGTGCATAGGAGGCTGTGTGGGGGCCCCTGCTGTGTATGGGAGCCTGTGTGTCTCTGTGTCAGTCTGTGTGTCTCTGTGTGTCTCTGTCTCTATATCAGTCTCTGTGTGTCTCTGTCTCTGTGTGTGTCTCTGTCTCTGTGTTTGTCTCTATCGACATTATATTATCTGACACATTACCTGTCTTATACTAACAATGTCCTTTGTTGCCTATAGCAACCAATTACAGCTCCTATTAATGACCTGTAGCTCCATTGATTTTAATGTAAGCAGGTTTTTCGGCAAATAACTGTAAAGCGCAGGGTTACATTTTCCCCTCAAAACATCAAGACATAGTCTATGACGTTCCCTGAGTCACATGGGATGTCTGCAAAATCTTGTGATTGTAAATGTGACGGTGCGGATTCCTTTAACGGACACACACACACATACACTCAGCTTTATATATTAGGTTACACACCCTACATATGCCCTATACCTGTCTTGTATAGTGTATAATGTCATGTAATTCTGAATATTGACCTGCCATATCCTATAGGTGTGTAATATGCGCTGTGTTAGGATTTCACTTGCCGATTTGAGTGGTCGTCATCTGATCGTTCACTTGTGATTTGCAATGTGTGGTCATCTGCCGAATGACGTCTCCTCCTGCTTCTCTCAAATTGAAAATTATAACTATGACCCCCAGTATAAATTATGAACCCCAGTCTGCAAATCACTGGTGAGTGATCATACAACCACTCAAATTGGCAAATGAAATCCCAACAGTGTGTATTACACATTTTGGGGGTTCGACCAGTCAATGTGCAGAATGTCAGACACAGGGGAGACACCGGTCAGTCCAGGGCAGCAGAGCAGGGAGAAGCCATTGGGCACCGGGCTCCTGGGCTCCTCATCCTGGTGGCATCATCCTCGGCCAGAGATTAAATGTGTTTTATCTGAAATGTGGAAGCATCAGAGTAAAATAAACACGACTGCAATAATGGTGCCGATGTCTGATTCCTTCCACGCGGGGGTCATGCAGGAGGAATCAGCCGTCAGATTCCTTACCTGGTAGCAAAATAACATTGGAGTCTCATATGTTACATGGCGTCACTGCCGTCTGCACATCACATGGAATGGTTTAGGGTATGTTACACGGGTCATCTTTTTTTTTTACCACAAATAAGCAGTGTTTTTGTCCCAAGAGTGCACCAAAACGCACCGTGGCAAAAACGCATAAAAAACGCAATGTGTTTTTGATGCGTTTTTACCACGTTTTGCCTAATGTGGTTTTTAAGTCTAATCTATTGACTGGAAGGGTTCAAAAACGAAAACGCAAAAAGAATTGACAGGTACATCTTCAAAAACGCAGCCAACAAAAGATGCCCAGTGTGACAGCAAAAGAGCAATCCCATAGACTTTGCTGGGAGGAGGAAATGCATGCAGGGGCATCTTTGTGACCTGAAAATGGCAACAAAAGATGTCCTGTGTGAACTTAGCCTTAGTGTCATTATGAAGGCCATTCTGTCAGTGTAATGCATCGTCAGCAGCTGAGGTGTATTATGAGGTTCTGCAGCAGCTGACGTGTATTACACGGTTCTGCAGCAGCTGAGGTGTATTATGAGATTCTGCAAGAGCTGAGGTGTGTATGATGAGGTCCTGCAGCAGCTGAGGTGTGTATTATGGGGTTCTGCAGCAGCTGAGATGTGTATTATAGGGTTCTGCAGCAGCTGAGGTGTGTATGATGAAGTTCTGTAGTAGCTGAGGTGTGTATTATGGGGTTCTGCAACAGCTGAAGTGAATTATGATATTTTGCAGCAGCTGAGATGTGTATAATGAGGTTCTGTAGCATCTGCGGTGTTTATTTTGAGGTTCTGCAGCAGCTGAGGTGTGTATGATGAGGTTCTGCAGCAGCTGAGGTGTGCATTATGAAGTTCTGCAGAATATTACATTATTTGGCACGGATTTATCTTACCAATTTGCCAACAAAATTATTTGCAGCATTGCAAAATGGGGTGAGCCCAGTCTGGTTAATAAAGGGACTACAGTATATATGCCATAGTTCTTCCATACACTGTGCCCCTACCTCATGGTGTGTATGTGGTACTGCACCTCAGTCTGTTCCGGTCACTTTAGCTGAGAGGCAGTGACACATATAACATGAGGACTCTTTATTATGTATAAAGCAGAGATTTTTTCTAATTTCTTACATTCCCCTTTAACATCTGTATTTTGGACATTTTGGTCTGGCGTACACACAGCATCGGCCGCCGACTCCATGGTGCCTTGTCTGGTATCATCTAATACATTTATCCTCAGGATCCCACCAATGGGACCACAACCTGCGCCGCTCTAAGTGTATAGGAATTTATATCATCTCTCCACGAAGAGCAGCAGCACCTAATTCTCAAGATACATGTGCACCCCATTGGGGGGATCCATATGTACCATCCATAATGTAATATCCAGGCATACAGCATGTACGAGATGAGAAGACCCCAATAAGAATAATTTCAGATGGGGTGGAATTAATGTGGATTTGAGAAGCTGATTCTCCAGCACAAATCTGGAGGACTTTATTGTACATTTGGAGAAATCAATTTTCTTAGGATATAAAAAAAAATGGCCTCTGGTCCCCATTTGTTTCCTGGAAACTGGGTACAAAATCAGTAGGGGGGGAGCACCAAGGGACAGTTTTGCACAGGGCACCGTTCAGGCTAAGGCCGGCCCTGCTTCCAATGGCGCTATACATATAAAAAGCGGTATACATAATAAAACCAAGTACAATAATCATGAACAATACAAGACATAGACTGGTAGAGGAGGAAAGACAACCCTGCTCCCGAGGGCTCACAATCTACAGGATGATATAATTTGCAAACAGGAGACATCTGAGTCGATATAAAAAATATTCTTTTATTGAAAATTCTACATACAAAAGGTTTAAAATTTCATGGTTATCATCAAAACATAGTCCCAGTCCACAATTACTGTCTAGTCTGGTCCATAACAATGGATTGGCTAGTTAACAAATATATTGCCATTGCTACCCCATTTTTGTTTTAATTGGCCACATACGATTATGGTTTATTTTTTAAGGTTTGTTTTTTAATGGATAGTTTTTTGATATATTACTGCATGGGGTGCACCGAATCCTCAGATATTTATATATCTTATTGGCGTCTATAATATATCAAGTTGCATCACCATTAATGTCTAGCTCCGTTTATATAGAGCTAGGTTAAATATAGTACACTCTAATTTTAAGAGCTACAATCATATAGTGCATCGCCATGCAGCATATAGAAAAAAGTATCCAAAAATATAAGTCAGATTTTACAATTGCCTCACAGTTATCTATCCTTCTACATTGGATCTCACAGGTGGCACTACATAGGCACTACATAGTATGTGGCACATCAATCACTACCCTCCATTTCATGGTGTTTGCACTTCTAAATAGTACGGCAGTAGAAAGTACGGTAGTAAACATCAATATTTACCCATTGTTACAGGCGGACCACACAGACATGGCAGCTGTTTTTGATATCGACTCAGATGTCTCCTGTTGCAAATTTAGAATGTGAGTTACAAGATATTTCACTAATGATGGGTTTTTGGAACTTTTGTGTAGTATGGATGATATAATTGTTGTATAGTACAATCAGTTTGAAGACTAGAATGATATAAATTACAGTGATGACATCAATTAGAAGTCAGATAATTTTGTATTGTTACGTAACTTCAGGTTAAAGCCTATTATTGTGTATAATGAAGTCAATTTATTCCTTCCAGGTATATCCGATTCCTTCTTCCATTCTTGGAGTCTGCAGAGCGTTATTTCATGGTTGGTCACAAAGTTACATACTACGTATTCACTGAAAATGTCAATAATGTAGTTAAACCCAAAGTAGTTGATGGTCGCATCTTGCAACTACACAATGTGGTTGCTGACCAACGCTGGCAGGACGTGTCAATGAGAAGAATGGATACCCTCACGATCTTCACCAAGGAGTATATGCGAAATGAGATAGACTATCTTGTATGCGCCGATGTAGATATGGTATTCAACGATCATGTAGGAGTCGAAATACTTGGAGACCTGGTAGCTACACTCCACCCAGCATTTTTTCTTTCTGAACTAAAGTCCTTTACATATGAGCATAGACGGATTTCTGCAGCATATATACCTAAAGGACAAGGAGACTTCTATTACGCGGGGGCTCTGTATGGTGGAAAAGTGGAGGAAATTTACAAACTTAGTAAGGAATGCCAGAAAGGTATTATGGAGGACAAGAAAAAAGGTATTGAAGCTGTGTGGCAGGAGGAATCTCACCTCAACAGATATCTGGTGTATAATAAGCCTACAAAGGTACTGTCCCCCGAATATCTCTGGGCCAATGGACTCGGTATTGAGGAGTTCATCAAGAGGAAGCGATTCTTAGCAGTACCCAAAAAAAATGAAGAAGTGAGGAACTAAAATACTGTTATGTAAAGATGAAATATGTCATGTGTTCCTATAGTGAAGAACTAGAAGCCGTTCTGGCCTTGTGTCACATGCTATAAGGGGGTTTATGGCCACTGCCAACAAGGACACTGAACTTTATATTTAATCTTTTATCTGCTGATCGTACTTAGAGTACAAAAAGCAAACAATGTTATTACGTCTAACATTATGCATATGTGTCTTTGTTAAAGTGATTTGAAAAATTAGATTTTTTAAATGTTCTTTAAAGTAATTCCTGGAAGAAAAAGAGAGAGAAAAGGGCGTAACGCAAGAATTCACATTTTCATGGTTTTTTTTTAAGTTCTGGTACTGCTGTAAGCGTTCTTTGTGTTTCGTCAACTTATACAGTTCCAAAGTCATTGCGTCAAGTGATTTGGTTATTAGAACTTCAAGACTTTTTTTTGCAATGGTTTACAAATTACTGTTGTATTTATATAAGTCCATTTTAATTTTAAAGTGCTAGTGCTATTAAATATATATTATTTATTTCCAATTTAGTGGAGGAGGTAAGTATTAAAAGCAGCCAAATAAATTGATGATGTACTATAAATACTAAAGTGCTAGTGTTCATAAATATATTCTATTTCATTTTAATTTAGTAAGCATGACAGGTAATGTAATGTGATGGGTAATCTTGAAGATTTTGGAGCCATGACTGGATTCAAAGGTGGAAAATTTCTCCTTATTGGGTAGGCTAGGCATTGGCCACAGGGAAAGAATCCCCATTTTGGTCCCTTTGTGCCAACGACATTCTGTAAGGTATTCCCCCTAAATTGAAATTTTACTAAGATATCTTTCAGATTCTCAGCTCTCCTATAAGTGATAAAGGTTGTTCCGAGATACATTTCCCCAGTGTTTAGGATCTTGTTAGAATATTGCAATATCCATTAAGTGCCCCCTTCATATCTTGTCAGTGGTCATTGTAAGGTGAAATTAATCTTACCTGGTTATCATTCTTCACTTTTCTCCTTGGCATCAGAAAATCTCTTTTGGTATTTCTTGCCCTTCTGAAAACATTCTGAATGATTGTCTTATTGTAGCCTGATTCCTGGAATTTCAATGAAAGTCTCTTGAGCCTGTTGTGAGAACGTTACACCTTTGGGACAATTCCTTTTAATCCTAAAGAGGGCTTTACACGGAGCGACATCGCTAGCGATATCGCTAGCGATGACACCCGCCCCGTCGTTTGTGCGTCACGGGCAAATCGCTGCCAGTGGCGCACAATCTCGCTTGTCCATGTCACATGTACAGCCCTCCCTAACAACGTCGCTGTGGGCGGGGAACAACCTCCCCTGAAAGGGGGAGGTTCATTCGGCATCACAGCGACGTCACAGAGCGGGCCGCCAATAGAAACAGAGGGGGCGGAGAGCAGCCGCATCTCCATCACTCCCACCTCGGTGCTCGTTGAGGACACAGGTAGGCTGTAGGTCGTTGTTCCCGAGGTGTCACACATAGCGATGTGTGCTGCCACGGGAACAATGAACAACCTGCATCCTCAACAACCAACGATTTTTTGAAAATGAACAACATGTCAACGATGGACAATTTGGTGAGTATTTTCCATCGTTAACGGCCGCTTGTTGGTGTCACACGCAACAACTTTGCTAACGATGCCGGATGTGCGTCACGGATCCGTGACCCCGGTGACATATCGTTAGATACGTCATTGCGTGTAACGGGGCCTTAAGAAATTGTGGTACAGGTATATTCTTGTTTGCTGGTCTAGGATGTTCAGATGTAGCATGCAGGAGTGAATTTACAGCTGTACTTTTGTAGAAAGTTTTAATTTCCACCAAAACTGTTTCACCCCTGTATATCACAACATCAACACACTCCACAGAGTTTTGACTGTGGTTCTAAGACAATTTAATATTACAGTTGTTCATGTTTAATTCCTCTGCAAACTCCTTGAGATCATGTTCATTTTCTTTCCAAATCATTAGAACGTCATCAATGTATCTTGACCAGCGTAGAACATTGTCTGCATTTCTGTCCAGATTGGTGAGAAAAATTTCCCTTTTCCACAGACCCAGGAACAAATTTGCATATGAGGGCATGACATCTTCTTCCATAGCTGTTCCTTGGAACTGTAGGTAGATGATCCCTCTAAAAAGAAAAAAAAATTTAAGGACAAATTCAAGGGCTGTCAGGAAAAGAAATACCTCCCAAAAATATAGGCTGTATGGTGTCATCTATTAAGATCCATCTACATTAAATATTTTGTATTCATTTATGATAGTTATGCACTAAACCAATTTAATATTGAGTTCGGTTCAGGGATTGTTTCAATTGCTTTTTCCTGTCTTGGGTCTGCTCAATTTTTCTATCTTCTCTTTTTCTTTATTTTTCCTCTTTTTCTTCTTTTCATATCTGCTGGATTGACCAAGTAGATTCCAGATACCATTTTTATTTTTTGCTCTCTCCCTTGTCCCACGGTTTTTCTGTGGTGCAGTAGATGAGGTGATATAATGGCTTTTTTTCCAGTTCGTCATTTTTTATTTTTTTGGGGGGGGGACTGTTTTCCTGTCCTCTATTTAGTCCATTAATCCTTTAGTATAGTTATCCTTCAATATTCTGAGTAATCAGTCATGTATATTTTTCATTATTGGTGTAGGTTAATGTTTCAATATGATATTATAGTTTCACTTGGGTACACTATTTGCTCAGTTTTTTTATATGTAATCATAGTCAATTTGTCACTTTTTTATACGAACAAGAGAAAAAAATGATTTAGATAGAAAAATCTCCTTTTTTTACACACGTTTCACCATTATCAACCCACACTGCATCATATTTTATTTCAGGGGGTTTTAAATCATTATTGAGTTATGTCCTTCTTATTAATGAGGGTGCAATTTTTTTTGGTCCTTTATCTTAAAGGGAACCAATCACCAGTATTTTCGTATGTAACCTAAAGCCAGTGCTATACTGGCACTATCAGGCTGATTCTATACATACCTGTAGTTGTCAGCTCGGATGTATAGGTGTTGAAATCCAAGGAAGTAACGTTTATAAAATTAGCTGCTTGTTGAGTAACAGCAGCTGAGGATCCGATAATATCTGGAGAGTATTCATAGTTATCCCCTCCCTCTGTTAGAATTAGCATAAGTATTATACAATCAACCTAGCAGGACCTGTGTGAGGTCATACCCATGTGACCTGGTGTCCAGCTTTGCTGCCTGAGGCCCCGCCCCTTCTGGTCTCATGGGTATGACCTCACCACAGGTCCCGCTAGGTTGATTGTATAATACTTATGCTAATTCTAACAGGGGGAGGGGATAACTATGAATACCCCCAGATATTATCTGATCCTCAGCTGCTGTTACTAAACAAGTAGCTAATTTTATAAACTTTACTTTCTTGGGTTTCAAAACCTAAACATCCGAGCTGACCACTACAGGTATGTATAGAATCAGCCTGATAGTGCCACTACCTCCAATTAGAAAACTAGTATAGTTCTCCTAATATAGCCATGTGTCTTACCTCATGTGCAGGGCATTGCAACTTAGGTATCCATGGTTACGTCTTCTCATATAGTGACAGTTAGTAAGTCAGTTAGTTGCTCGTGGTCATAGCGATGGATACCTAAGTTAAAATGCCCTGCACCTGAGGTAGGACACATGGCTATATGTCTGGCTAGGTACGGGAAAGTACCAAGGAAACAGCAAAAGGGAAGTGTCTAGGGAAAGGGAAGATGGTGACCCCTGACCAAACCTACTGCTGATTCTTGGGGTCCCTCACCACTCTAGATAGGATACACACCTATTTCCCAAGCCAAATACCTGACCCTAGGTATCCCTAGTGATGGGCCCTAAATAGGGAACAGATGGGATAAGCTCTATGTCAACTCCACTAAACACGATAGAAGACACAAGGAGGACACACAGTGGGAAAATGCATGAACTACTTATCCACACATGACACAGGTAGAATTTCAGCAAAGTTTTCAGCAACAATACTACAGAGGAGTACAAGCCACCTGCTTCCAACTTCGGCTTGAATGGACTGAAAATATCACCAGCACCAGCCCAAGAAAGAAAGGGATATTTATATACACCAAGAGAATACTGATGATCAGCAGCTGGGTGGAAGGCGAGCTCCCGCTGGGTCCAAAAGGGGGAGAGATGAAAATCCAGCAGGAAAGCTACCTATACCAATGAGTACTGACAGCAGGAACAATGGAAAGTCAGGGAGGATTCTGCACAGACAAACTAGGAACCTGCTATGCATGATATGGGCCACCAAGCTGACAAGCATAGGATTCCTGACGCCATTGCAGCAGTACCGGTGGCCTTGAGACACTATACACCCTCATGAAGAAGCCCACGCAAAACGTGTCTTGGGAGCTCCGTTTATACTCTATAAATTGAGCTGTGTATTTATTATTTTTCCATTGTGGTTTTCATTGTAATGGATTATACCTGCCATCCTCACGTGAGAACTATTTTCTATAATGTTCGCTACTATATATGATGGCATTTGCTAACCTGACCATTCGGTTTTCTATACTATTTCTTGTATCTATAGTATAATGAATTGTATTTGTTAATCTCATTTGAGAATTGCTTTCTATTTATTTACTGCTGTTTAATATACCTTTATTTATTTTGGCCAATTTTAATACCTATCATTACTAAATTAAAATTAAATACAATATATTTATTGACACTAGCACTTTAGTCTTTATAGTATATCATCAATTTTTTGGGTTGGTTTTAATTCCCCCCTACACTGTATTGGAAAAAAATATATATATTTAATAGCACTAGCACTTTAATATTGTGAATAACAGTTTCCCGCCTTGGTCATTTATACCTGCTAATTAACGTATTATGTGAGCATTGTATCATTCCTGCAATTATTTTCATTCTTTAAATATTTTTTATGATTTTTTTTTCATTTTAATAAACTTTTTATTTTTATGACTAAAAGTCTCTATTTATTTATCAGATTATTGTATTGTTTTTTGCATCAAATAAAAATATTTCTTATGGTTGTTCTCCCCATTGGGTAATAAGTAGAGTTGAGTGGATTTCTAATAATCCGGGTCCGGCGGATCCGTCGCGGGTTGGAAAAGAAGGAGAGAGAGAGAGAGAGGAGAGAGGAGAAGGGGAGAGGGGAGAGGGGAGAGGGGAGAGGGGAGAGAGGAGAGAGGAGGGAGGAGCGAGAGAGAGAAAAAAAAAAAAATATCCCGGATCCGGATCGTGCAGCCGGATTCCCGCATCCGGGCCGGTCCCGGATCGGACGCTGAAACCGCGTGGATCCGGATTTTTACAGTTCGGATCCGCTCAACACTAGTAATGAGATAAATCATTTACAGGAAATCAGCAACACTGGGTCTATATCACTTAGTGGAAAAAGTAGCATGTTTTTTAAGATACAGTATATTACAAAGTTATCTATATTCGCTCTACTATATTCGCTCTACTTTACATAATCATCATTCTTAATTTACCTTTTTTTCTGAAGGATTCAATGTTTTGCAGCAATTTTTCATTATTTTTAGCAATAAAATTTGGAAAACCTATTTTTTTAATGAACTTTTCACTTTTGAAGTGACTTTGAGGGACCTATGTGTCACACAACAAGTGTAGTAAGTGTGTTCAAACCAACTGAAGTCTGAAGCACAACAAAAAACACACCTCAAAAACACCACAGACAAGGAGGACTCCGGGGAAACAATAACAATAGTGCACCCTGGGACTACTGGGAAGGTAGACCTTCCTTGGGAAGGTAAACTTCCTATCCTCACTTGTAGCTGTCCCTACTTTCCTAGTCAGTCCCTGCACAGTGTGCGCAACTGTTGCAGAGCAGCACCCCGAGTCCCTGGGAAACCCTATAGATGCCCTAGCTAGTGAGAGGCAGGTGAGGTTCACTAGACCCATTGTTGCACTAAAAAGACAAAAGGGTAGGGGGAGACAAACAGATAAACAACCAACATTGAGAGGATATGACTTTAGGAGAATCCACAGCAGCTCCTTCCACCAAGGCGGCTTGCATACAAAAGGCTTTATATACTCAACAAAGCTTGTTAGGAGACCTAGCTATGTAAACACAATAGGGTGTGTCTAAAGAGCAGGTGCAGCTGACCTTAACTACACGAGAGCTGCAAACAGAAAAACTGGCATTAACTACTTCTGAACCAATGGAAACAAAACAACATTTAAATGCAGAGTCCCAAATAGAGATTAGAGGCTCCAGTCCTCAAGCTGCCATTAGTCTCCAAAAACAGGGAGATGGCCTTGACAGTTGTGACACTGTGTCAGAACCCCCCAAAAACAATACACCAGTTTAAAATCTGCACCCCTAATTGTATTCAGAGCTGAAAGTTTAAAAAATGAAAGTTTGTTAATCCTTCAGGTGTTGAAATTGATGCAGATTAGGAGGAAAAAAAATTGAAGTTTCTTTTTTTACAAAAATGTCACTTTAACCCCCAAACTTTCATGTTCCAAAATGTGTAAGTAGAAAATAGATCCCAAAATGTGTTGTGCTATTTCTCCTGAGTACACCAATGCTCTATATATGGTTGGAGCACACAACAGGGCATGGAGAAAGGCGAGCTAAAAAAGCTAAAAAAGATCGTGGATGGCAGGTTCCATTTGCAGAACCCCTGAGGTGTCAAAGCAGCAGAACCCCCCCCACACAAATTACTCCATTTTGGAAACTACACCCCTTAAAGAATTTATAGATGGGTGTAATTATCACGTTGAACCTACAGGTGCTTCACAGAGTTTTATAATATTGGGTAGTGAAAATTATATATTACATTTTTTACCACAAATCTGTTGCTTTAGCCCCAAATTTCACATCTTCACAAGGATAACAAGAAAAATTGCAAAACAGATTGTGGTGCCAATTTTATCCTGAGTATGCTGATGCCCACATGTCGTCAGAAACTACTGTTTGGGCGCACAACAACCTTTTCTGGATCAGCTTGCAGATGCCATGTTCCACAAATGGCAACAATTTGGAAAGTGCTTGCCTTGAGTAATTTAGGAGTATAGTGAGCATTTTAATCTAACAGGTGATGTGCGGAATTATATAACATTGGTCCATGAACATTTTGTCTTGAAGAATGAGAGATTACTTGTTTTCCATTTAAAAAAATAGCTCTAGTTCAAAATGTTTGATTTTCATAAGGGAAACAAAATAACATGTACCCCACAACTTGTGCATTTTTACCTGAGTTTGCTGATGCCCCGTTTGTGGTCAGAATCTACTGTTTGGCACACTGAAGGGCTCAGAATGGAAAGAGTACTGTTTGACTTTCGGAGTGCAAAATTGGCTGGAATAGATTCTAGACGGGAGCTCTGCGACATGTTGAGGTGCCAAAACAGTAGAACCCCCCCCCCCCCAAATGACACTATTTTGGAAACTACACCCCTAAAGCAATTCATGTAGGAGTGTGATGAGCATATTGAACCCATTGCTCTTTCTCAGAATTTTAGAATATTTGGCTGTCAAAATGAAGTATTACAATTTTCTGTGAAAATGTTACTGTAGCCCCAATTTTTCATTTTTACAAGGGTAACAAGAGAAAAGGAAACCCCAAGAAACTCTTTGGGCAAACGGTAACTATTTGAATTTTGGTGTGTAATTTTTGTTAGAATAGATTGTGTATGCCATGTCACCTTAGGGTATCCTGTGAACAGCAGAAATCTTCCACAATTGACCCCCATTGTGGAAACTACTATTTTAAACCCTCATGTGATTAAGGAATTGTATAACATTGGGCTGTGAAAATGAAAAATTACATTTTTTCCGTTAAAATGTTGCTTTACTCTCTAGTTTTTAAAAGATCTAATAGAAAAAAAATGGACCAAATAGTTTTTACGCAATTTTCCCTATGTTCGGCAATTCCCCATATGTGGTTAGAAACTACTTTTTAGGCACAATTTAAAGCTCAGAAGGGAAGGAGTGCCATATTAGAGGGCAGATTTTGCTGGAATGGTTTGCAGGTGCTATGTTATATTAGGAGAGCCCCTGAAGTGCCAGATAAGCAGAACCCAGCAAACGTGACTTCATTTACAAACTAAACCCCTTGTTTAGTTCATTTTCTCTGCTTCTGCATGTCACAGTACATGTTGGCATTCATGATTCCCTAAATGAACTGTAGCTCCACATAGCTGGCAGCACTCATTTAGCCCCAAACCATGACACTCCCACCACCATGCTTGACTGTAGGTAAGACACACTTGTCTTTGTACTCCTCCCCTGGTTACCACCTCACATGCTTGACACCATCTGAAACAAATAAGTTTATCTTGGTCTCATCAGATCACAGGACATGATTCTAGCAATCCATGTCCTTAGTCTGCTTGCCTTCAGCAAACTATTTATGGGCTTTCTTGTGCATCATCTTTAGAAGAGGCTTCCTTCTGGGACCCCAGTCATGTGGACCAATCTGATGCAGTGTGCGGCATATAGTCTGATCATTGACAGGCTGACCCCCACCCCTTTAACCTGCTGGCAACACTCATAAGTCTATTTTGAAAAGATAACCTATGATATGATGCTGCACTCAGCTTCTTTAGTTGACCATGGCAAGGTTTGTTCTGAGGGGAATCTGTCTTGTTATACCGCTGTATGGTCTTGGCCACCATGCTGCATCTGAGTTTCACAATGTTGCAATCTTCTTATAGTCTAGGCCATCTTCATGCAGAGCAACAATTCTTTTTTTCATATCCCTAGAGAATTCTTTGCCATGAGGAGTGATAACACCAAATGTAACACACCTGCTCTCCATTCACACCTGAGACCTTGTAACACTAATGAGTCACGTGAAATCGGAGAAGGAAAATTTCTAATTGGGCCGTTTTCACTTAGGGGTGTACTCACTTTTTGCCAGTGGTTTACACAATATTGCCTGTGTGTTGAGTTATTTAGAGGGCACCAAACTTACACTGTTACACAACCAACACACTGAATACTGTATATTGTGTTACAGTGTCATATCCTCCCATGAAAAGATATAATAAACTATACAGTGTCTCCACTCATATCCTGTCCACCGCCATTAACTTGAGAATGGCGGCAGCTATAGGCATAGAAGTGGAGTCTAAGGCGGGCTTTGCACACTACGACATCGCAGGTGCAATGTCGGTGGGGTCAAATTGAAAGTGACGCACTTCCGGCATCGCATGCGACATCGTAGTGTGTAAAGCCTAGATGATACGATTAACGAGCGCAAAATCGTCGTAATCGTATCATCGGTACACCGTCGGCGTAATCCATAATTACGCTGATGCGACGGTCCGATGTTGTTCCTCGCTCCTGCGGCAGCACACATCGCTGTGTGTGAAGTCGCAGGAGCGAGGAACATCTCCTACCGGCGTCACCGCGGCTTTCGTAGGATATGCGGAAGGAAGGAGGTGGGCGGGATGTTTACATACTGCTCATCTCCGCCTCTCCGCCGCTATTGGCCACCTGCCGTGTGATGTCGCTATGACGCCGCATGACCAGCCCCCTTAGGAAGGAGGCGGGTCGCCGGCCAGAGCGACGGTCGCAGGGCAGGTGAGTGCATGTGATGCTGGCGTAGCGATAATGTTCGCTACGCCAGCTATCACATGATATCGTACCTGCGACGGGGGCGGGGACTATCGCGTGCGATATCGCAGCATCGGCTTGCGATGTCGCAACGTGCAAAGCCGCCCTAAGTATAGTAAAGTAGCCATGCGCTACGCAATGAAAACACCTATAGCGCCACTTGGTGGAAAACAACGGAGTTAGCATTTTTATCTCGAAAATGGAACGAGATAGAGAAAAAAGTGAGTTACAAAGTTGTAGGTCATCATCAACTCAATATGAATCGACACCTTGCATACAGAAATGCTGTGATTAGAATGTGTAAAACTCACAAGGCTGAGGACGTGAACCGATAACTCACGGAGACCTTCCTACAAGTCATTAGGAATGGTGGCTGCGTGGAGTGGCCTCCACGCTCACCTGTCCTGACCCCCATTAGACTTCTTTCTGTGGAGTCACATCAAACAGCAGGTGTATGCGACCCCTCCACCAACATTGCAGGACCTACAATGATGTATCACACATGCTTGTGCAAACGTGTCACCTACCATATTGCACAGCGTGCAGCAAGATACAGTATGCTGTGCAGAGTCCAGATGTACATTGCAGCTGACGGGGGTCGCTTTGAGCATCAGACTTAAATGAGCGCCATATGCGTGAACAGCATTCAATTTTTTTGGGGGGGTCATGGGTTTCATATCATAGCATTTCTGTATGCAAGGTGTCGATTTGTATTGAATTGATGATGCCCTACAACTTTGTACTTCACTTTTTTTCTCTATCTTGTTCCGTTTTCGAGATAAAAATGGTAACTCCGTTGTTTTCCACCAGGTGGCGCTATAGGTGGTTTCATTGCGTAGCGCATGGCTAGTTTACTATACCTAGACACCACTTCTATTCCTATAGCTGCCGCCGTTCTCAAGTTAATGGCTGTGGACAGGATATGGGTGGACACACTATACAAAAATGTGTACTCACTTTTATGACATACTGTAAGTTCTAGGAGTATGAGTGTGGTTAAAATGTAGTTGAAGCACTAGAAGGAGGAGAAAGAGGAGAGATTACATCTTTGCTTGGCTGCTACATGAGAAATGAACTCATTGTTCTTTGAAAATCAGAGAATAGTGTACATTAACTTTCTGAGAGCTCTACTTTTTTTTTTTTCTTCCCTTTTGCATGTAAGAAGCTGTAACTCTGACACTCACCCAGAATAAACACATGGCGTCTTATAAGAACATGCTGCCTCCCAGGTCTTATATTATTGGAGGCCTGGTCGTGTTCATACTCTTTATCGTGGGATTTTGGTAAGTAATTTCTGTGTATTTTAGTTGCCTTTTTATTTATTTGTAAGTTTGCATGTATTTAAAACAGACACACATACATACACATTACACATACACATACACATTACACATACACATTACACATACACACACACACGCACATACACACACATACACACATATACATACACATTACACATACACACACATACATACACATTATACATACACATACATACATATTACACATACACACACACATATATACACACACACATACATACACATTACACATACAAGTGCATCTCAATCAATAAGCCATAATCATCAACATCAACAGAAATAAACACTATAAATAGATCCCTCTCTGTGTAATGACTCTATATAATATATAGGAATAGATCCCTCTGTGTGTAATGACTCTATATAATATATAGGAATAGATCCCTCTGTGTGTAATGACTATATAATATATAGAGATAGATCCCTCTGTGTGTAATGACTCTATATAATATATAGAAATTGATCCCTCTGTGTGTAATGACTCTATATAATATATAGAAATAGATCCCTCTGTGTGTAATGACTCTATATAATATATAGAAATTGATCCCTCTGTGTGTAATGACTCTATATAATATATAGGAATAGATCACTATGTGTGTAATGACTCTATATAATATATAGGAATAGATGACTATGTGTGTAATTACTCTATATAATATATAGGAATAGATCACTATGTGTGTAATGACTCTATATAATATATAGGAATAGATCCCTCTGTGTGTAATGACTCTATATAATATATAGGAATAGATCCCTCTGTGTGTAATGACTCTATATAATATATAGGAATAGATCACTATGTGTGTAATGACTCTATATAATATATAGGAATAGATCACTATGTGTGTAATGACTCTATATAATATATAGGAATAGATCCCTCTGTGTGTAATGACTCTATATAATATATAGGAATAGATGACTATGTGTGTAATTACTCTATATAATATATAGGAATAGATCACTATGTGTGTAATGACTCTATATAATATATAGGAATAGATCACTATGTGTGTAATGACTCTATATAATATATAGGAATAGATCCCTATGTGTGTAATGAATCTATATAATATATGAATTTCCTTTTTGTATTGAATTACTGATATAAATTAACTTTGTGATGATATTCTAATTTATTGAGATGCACTTGTATATATACTGATTTAATCCTTCCTGCTTAATGGAATAATTGAGTATTGTAGAAATTAATCTCTTGGCATATTTTCTCAATTACTTGTATCTGCATATAAAAATAACCGTTTATTTACTACAGTTTTGCAGCCTTCTAATATACCTAGTTGTAAACTTTATTGCCATTTTAAGAATTTCTTGTTGTCAGTGGATGGAAACATCCTTGCTCATTTCTTCTAAAGCCCCATCTGATCATGTTCAATAGCTGCTTGAGCCCCATAATGTCCTAATAGGTTTTTTTATAGTCTGTCTCCTTTTCTTCTCCAAGTGCAGGGCTCGTTAACTACAGGCAGTCTCCTCCGATGACAATAAAGACTGCTCTCATTCACCGACAGCAAACAAATATCATAAGAAATGCAAAAAGTTTAACACAAATGATATTAGAAAGTTGTACTCGTAGAAGTTGTAACTTCAGAAAGTTACATTCCTACAATGAGCATTGGTGGGGTTTTGATTTTGATGGATTTTCTGCAGTATTCCTATATCAAATGGAAGGTCAGTTTACACTGCATAAAAAGCACAGTGGCCATGAGACTTTTATAAATCCCTTCCACTTTGCTGAATATGTAGGATGCTGTTTTTTTCTCAGAGAATATATGCAACTTCAAAAACTCACCTAACACTCATCTAGTGAACTTATGGCTGAGTCATGGGAGGCACTATAGATGAAATGCCCCACTCAATGAAAAGGGGGCTACACCCTATTTGTACTGAGCATTTCATCTATAGTACCTCCCATGACTGTGTCCATAGTTGAGACCCAGTCACTCTTTGCCCTTATTTACATTTATGTCTCCTGACACATGGTGAGGTTTTAATACTAGAGTGTGTGAGTTACCGTCCTGATTTGGGTTCACCTTGTCGCGGTGGGATGGCTATATGCTTTTTTGACCAAAAATAGTGTTTACTAAGTACCCCATGTTTATTTATATGCACTATGCTTTTATTTAGTTACAGCAGGGTAGATGTCCATATTATTTTTATCTTGGGTTTGCTTTGTCTTATGGCCAGTGTGAACTGCATTTACTGTATATGCATGTGGGGCGCCCTGGACTAGCCAGGTCGTCACAGATAACACACAAACACCCCCACCCCCATTAGACAGTGACACCAGCCAAACACAAAACCCTTGATGCCTCCCTCCAGGGTCTGATGTCCACACCAGGTGGGGCGGAGCCAAGAGGTTGGCCCCACCCACCGAGGAGTTCACAGGCCTGGAGGTGGGAAAAGTGACAGTTGAGTGTTGGAGTTTGAAGTGAGAGGAGCAAGCACTTGAGTGTCTGGGTTTGTGGCCCAGGCACTGACAGCAAGGTTGGCAGACGGTGGTGGCCGTCTGCAGGAGTGGTGAAGCAACGTGGAACCGTAGGACCGGAGTCGGGGGTTGGCCCCCCGGTACCGACCGGGGAGCAAAGTGAAGCCAGCATACACAGGCAGGGCCATCGGACCCTGACCAGGCTTGGAGCCACCGACAATAGTCAAATCCGAGTGTGACCGGAACCCCAGGGGTTTCCTAACAGCCAAAGACCCGATAGAAGGCAACCGCCCACACCTTGAGGGTATACAGCTACCGCCTAAGGCTAGAGACCCAAGGGCCAGCGCCTGCGGGCAAACGGGCTCCTCCGGCATCCATACACTGGGGAGCGAACTACCGTTGGGGATCCATAGTAGTCAATCAAGTACATCAAGGTGCAAGGAAAGACAGCCTCCATCACCTGTCCGGGGAGAGACACTGCAGCCGGCTGCGGGACCCGTCCATCCAGCCGTTTGGTTTACCGAGGACTTTCTGCATCTCTTACTGAATGAGTACACCCGTGCCATCCGGCACCACGCCGCGCTGTCCCTGCAACCCTGCACCTCACCAACCCAGCCTCCCCGTCACATCACCAGGCCCCGGGACCACCGACCCCTACCCACGGAGGGGGAAAACAACATCCCAGCTGCTCCCTACCATCGCTCCCGGGATCCCCGTCACCAGCAGCGGTGGTGCCCATCTTCACCACGACCCGTGGGTGGCGTCACGGACTAAATCCCCCAAACCAACCACCTCTTTCACTCACGGGCGAGGAGCACCGCTCGAGTCCCCAGATCCGGCCCACCGCTCGAGCCACCAAGCAGCAGCAGCGCCGGATCCGAGCGTTAGCGAGCGTGCAGCGGCGGCGTCCTCCCCGCCCGCGACAGATGCATACCAACTCATGCTCTGGCTCATTATTTTGGTTTCTTTTAAACAATTGGCTGGATTCAGAAAAAAGAATGTTTTTCCCCATCATGAGTCTTTAGTTACGTAGTGTTCCTGTAACCACAATTTCCTTAAGGTCAATATAATGACAACATGTAGAACCTATGATCTGACACAGTCCACCTTCTTTTGCTGTGAGATAGTTTAGTACTATGTTGTATTGGTTAGTAACTACAATTATCTGTTTCTGTATGACATTAGATGTATTGAGGACATCAAGGACCTATAAGAGCTGGTCATCAAGATAATCAGTTGTTTCCACCAACTTATCCCACATTTGAGTTATAGAAGGGTCAATAAATAAGGCACTAAAAAGGCATTGACCATCCCCATTTCTACGAGATGCGGTTTACCACTTGGTATGGGTGTGTTCTTTGCAGCTCGTCTTTACAATGTGTGTATAGGGATTGTCTTTACATTTACTTTAGAGTGAGGCACTATAAAGGTTGAAGGGATCAGAAAAGCCAGTGTGCAAACTCCTGTGAAATTGTTAGGTAGCCATTTATAAGCCTAATGTCCACATATAATATACAAACTCTCTGATACTCCCACCACTGTTATTGAATATAGTAGCAATCTATTTAGCTAACAAGGTGGTGCTTAATATGTTCCTCATCTTTTCCTGGTACTGAGTGTCATTTGAGGTAAAACCTGATATTAGATTTTTTAAGGTGACGTTTACACAATCCCCATCATCATTCAGAAACTCATTCAATGTCATTTGTAAGGGCAATAGGGCCATTATTCCTAGTAGAACAGGCAAAAAGATCATCATTGTTCTTGTGGTATGACTCTTTTACAATGGCTGGCGTGAATCCAAATCATTTATCCTTCAAGCTTCACTGAAGTTTCTGTAGTTAGGAGAACCTGGAATGGACCGTCAAATCTTGGTTCAAGGATTTTCCTAGTGTGTCTTTTAGGACAACCCAGTCTTCTGGCTTGAGATAATGTGTTCCAAACGCTTATTTATGCATATTGGTTAGTCGATTATGCAAGGCTTGTACATAGCTGGTCATGTTATCGTGCTGCATCTGAAGTGACTGGAGAGAGTATAGTCCTGTTCTTGATGCAGAACCAAAAAAGTATCTCATCTGGAGAGAGAGCTAATTTTTTTTGCATGGAGCGTAGCTCATTGAGAAAAGAGCTAAAGGCAACCATTCTGTCCATGGCTTGCCTGTCTTCTCTTTTTCCTTTTGAATCTTTAAATTTATTGTCCCATTTAGTCTTTCCACCTTCCCACTACACTGTGGATGATAAGGAGTGTGGAAAGCCTTCGTAAAGACTGTAAAATCTTTCTCATAACCTCTCCTGTAAAATGTGTACCTATATCACTTTCGATCACTTCAGGAAGCTCATATCTATGTACCACCTCCTTCATGAGATTTTGAGTAGTAAACTTAGCTGTAGGTTTCGGTACCGGATAAGCCTCAGGCCAACCTTAAAAGAGATAAACACAAACAAGCAAAAACTCATATACACCCACTCATGGTAGCTGTATATAGCCAATCTGCAATCTCTGAAATGGGTAGAGCAGAAGAGGGGTGTGTTTTTGCAGAGTTTTACAATTTTTACTACATTGTGTCTGACACGCGTCATGCAAGACTGAGTTCACTTGGCTAAGATCCGAGGTTCCAGCAACAAAGTCCTGGAGGATAAATATTAAAATTGTAGAAATTTATTTATAACTTATTAAAAAGTCCAAGCATGGTTCTGAGCGTGAACCATGCTTGGACTTTTTAATATGTTATAAATAAATTTCTACAATTTTAATATTTATCCTCCAGGACTTTGTTGCTGGAACCTCGGATCTTTCTATGTACAAGACTGACACCTTTTCTTTCTTTGCACGAGTCCTGGATGCAGTGGTCTCCTCCGGCTGCAGGTGAGCGGATACAATTTTTTCTCTGTGGGTGCACTTGGCTGCCTGGGTAATGAACCCTGGTGCCACCCATCCTTGTCTACCAATGCATGTATAGCTGTTTTTGACAAATGCATTAGTCTATGCATTACCTGGGCCATCATTAAGAAGAGAGCTTGTGGTAGATGAAGTTTACTGCTCTTTTTCCACAAACCTTCTTCAGTTACTGGGCTCTCTACATCTTCCACTCCTTCTCATCCTGTTGAACCACCTGTTTCTGTAGGGATTTTAAGAATATCAGGAGTGACAGGTGCCACATGGTCTGAACTTGCGCTGGACTCTCAGCTAGGTCTTTTGGCTGCTTCCTTGACTGCTGCATCTGCACAACATTTTCTCTGTCTTAATCAATGTCAGCTCGAGCATGAGCTTTTATCTTCACTACGCAATATTGGACCATTATCATGACAAATCCCAAAAGAAAATCTACTATTGACATACACATTGGCTGTCTTACCCTTTGCCGCTCTACATGCCTCAGTAAGGGCCTTCAGCTCTGCCTCCATGATTGGTTTCTTTAGTCCACCCACAAAACCAGTTGCCAATATCCGTAACATTAAGTGTGTCTCTTGAAGAATATCCCATATATGTCCAAGTCATCTGCTAATGAGCAAAATATATTTCTACTGTCTCATCTTTTTCCTGCATTATATCATTTAAGGATATGGATTATTCTCTGTTTGTTCAAAGCCCATCACTGTAAGACATTATATTTTACCTAAGATCAATGTCTTCAAATATTCTAATGTTCTATCTCATAAAAATAATAATAATAGTAATAATAATAATACTCTTTATTTTTTCATATAGTGCTAACATGTTCTGCAGCGCTTTACATACATTAGCAACAATGTCCCATTAGGGCTCACAATCTAAATTCCCTATCAGTATGTTTTTGGAGTGTGGGAGGAAACTGGAAAACATGGAGGAAAGTCACACAAACAATGTGAGAACATACAAACTCCTTGTAGATGTTGTCCTTGGGGAAATTTGAATCTAGGACACCAGTGCTGCAAGACTGCAGTGCTAACCACTGAGCCACCCTGCCACCCACATCTAAAGAAGCTGCCCAGTTCTGGAAAAGCATTCTTTGGACAGATGAAACTAAGATCAACCTGTACCAGAATGATGGGAGGAAGAAAGTCTGCAGAAGGCTTGAAGCGGCTCATGATCCAAAGCAGAGCACATCCTCTGTAACACATGGTGGAAGCAGTGTGATGGCTGGACATGCATGGCTTCCAATGGCCATGGGTCACTAGTGTTTATTGATGATGTGAGTGAAAACAGAAGCAGCTGGATTAATTCTGAAATGTACAAGGCTATCCCTTCTGCTCAGATTCAGCCAAATGCAGGAAGGTTGATTGGACAGTGCTTCACAGTACAGATTGACACTGACCCAGTCATATTAAGGAAGCAACTCAGGAGTTTTTTTTAAGGCAAAGAAGTAAATTATTCTGCAATGGCTGAGTCAATCAGCAGATCTCAACCCCATTGAGCTGCATTTCACATGCTTAAGTCTCACACCCATGACTAACAGAGTTTACCCAATACCTTGTAAACCCTCAGAAGAGATAACACACAGGGAACACAGGGGTTACGATACAAAGGAAGTTCCTAACGCTAGGGAGAGGGGTGAGGGGGCACTTCCTGAACTCACCTCAAGCTGATTGCTGACCTTTGTAGTGTCTCTATACAACTTCTTGCAACCTGTCGCTGAGCTGGATACCTTAGGCGCTCAGCTAGCCCTACACTCACTCTGGCTAATGTGTAGGCCAACACGCTTACTAGACTAACCACCAAAATACAGAAACACAAAGGTAGGAATACAAACAGCGGAAATAGACAGGCAAAGGTAAAACATTCCACGCAGTTTCAGTGCAGCAAACACCACTGCTGCACACAACACAACAAATTTCTTCCAGAGCAATCTCCTTCCAAAATGGACCACATAGAAATGAGGAATTCACTTTCTATTACAGGACACATGTGATCAGATTACATGACTTAAATAGTATAAGCTGAAAAATAAGGAGCGCTGATAGTGTAATACCAACAGATCAGTGAGGTAGATCAGGAAAAATACACTCACCTGAAATGGTTGTGATAGTCACAACCACTGATAGAGCATAGGATGATGGCGTCTGCTGCAGCCCCACGTGGATGTGCATACAAATCAGAGTGAAAAGGGGGTTAATGCCGCGCATCAGCCAAAATGAAGATGTAGCACGTTGATGTTATAAACGTATTATTTTATTCCATCGGTCTACGCGTTTCGAGAATATACCTCTTCTTCAGGACCAGTGCATCAACATAGTATACTATGTTGATGCACTGGTCCTGAAGAAGAGGTATATTCTCGAAACGCGTACACCGATGGAATAAAAGAATACGTTTATAACATCAACGTGCTACATCTTCATTTTGGCTGATGTGCGGCATTAACCCCTGTGAGGCAAATCCCGGGATATGAAGATGAATTATGACTCCAGTCATAATCCCTCATCACTCCCTGGCAGTGCCCCCTCCCTTCTTGTTCTCAGTGTTCCACTTACACCTCCATGGCCATGTCCTGTGATATGGAGATGAGGTGGTGTGGGAACAATGGACACAGGATGACTCCCTGCCGTCACCCTGTAGTAGGAGCTGCTAGCTAATTAGCAAGGCTATGGAACTAGCCAGACAGAACGACTCCAGTAAAAAATGGTTCATATCTCGCAAGCCATATTTCCGATAAATATGGCAACCATAAAAATGGTGTCTCTGCATGCGGACGATGCCGGCACACCCTTTTTATGGGAGCAGGACATTGGGAAATGCCCCAGGCGTGATATCAGCCAAGTGGTGGCAGCGAGTTTGTGCCAAGGATTATTGTGGGGAGGCCAGTGAGATTCGGGGAGATTTTATATATTCCGCCCGCGGAGGTCGGGGGAATATATACCCTACTCTCACCGGGGACCCTTCAATAATCGGCATAAGTAGTATAGCGGCCTCCTTGCTTATTGTTGGGCAATTCCATAATTGGCCTGACTATAAGAGGGGCGCTAGAGAGCGCGTCACGTGCTCTGTCTGTCGGTCGGGAGGTATAAAGGAGGGGTGACCCCCACTTGTTACCCCCCGATTGTGACGTACTGGTAGCCAGCGCGGGGGATTTCTGAGTGACTCCCCCGGTGGTTTGTGACATATTGGTGGCATAGCGGTGGGATCGAGATAATAGTGTGTGTGAGTGTGAGACCCATACTCCCAGACACTAAAGACTGCCTGCAGCAGCTGTGGCTGCTGGGGTCTTCAGACTAGCTCAACACTAGAGTGTCAGAGTGCAGATACTGTAAGGTGTGTGGAGGCATCAGGTGTCAGTTCTGTGTCAGTGACCAAAAGTCTGCAAGAATGGCTGATGGCACCAGGAGCAGAGCTATGCAACTGGCCAATGCTAAGGCAGGAGCCGAAGAGAGGGAGGACGGTGCTGTGGACAGCAATGAGGAGGTTGCCCACGAGTCCTCCAGGAGCTCGACGCCAGAAAACCGTTCTGCAGAGGACATTGCACAACCTGGCACTGCTGGACAAGAGGAGGAGCAGCTCACCCAAGGGCCCTCAACGAGCCAGATGCCAGCCCTCCGCTCTGCAAGGGACAGTGAATCACCAGGCTCCGCAGCGGGCCGCAGATCACCACGTGCCATTCCACCGAGCCTGGGAGGCTCGGATAGCCTTCTTCAAATGGCTATGGCCCTTCTCCAGGCTGGAGACCAGGAGGGCTACAAGGGACTCCTGGCAGAGCGCAGGGCAGAGCGGCAAGCAGCGCGTGAGGCTGAGGCTGCGGAGCGGCAGGCAGCGCGTGAAGAGCGCCAGGCAGAGCGTGACTACCAGCTGCAGCTAGCTCAGCTCCGGCCCTCATCAGCCACACGTGACCTTCAAGACACCAAACTTCCAAAGGTCCGTGTTGAGGACTTCCCAGTGCTGGAGAAGGATGGAGACTTGGACTCTTTCTTGACTGCTTTTGAACGGACTTGCTTGCAGCACCATCTGAACAAGGACCAGTGGGCCAAATACCTGACCCCCCGTTTAAGGGGTAAGGCCCTAGATATCCTTGGGGACTTGCCCGCTGAGGCAGATCAGGGCTACGACACCATCAAGCGGGCCCTGATCCAACAGTACAACCTCACTCCAGAGTCCTACCGCAAGAAGTTCCGGAGCCTACAGAAGGGACCAAAGGACTCCTGGGCTGACCACCGGCGGGCACTTGCCCGAGCTGCCGACCACTGGACCCAAGGCCTGCAGCTTTCCACCGGACCGGAGATCCTGGACTTGTTCATCACGGAGCAACTCTTGTGGAACTGCCCTGAGGATCTCCGCCAGTTCATCCGAGACCAGAAGCCAAAGGGGTCCACGGCTACAGCTGCCCTTGCCGATGACTACACCAACAACCGGGCCCCTGAGGCCAGGAGAGCGGCCACCAGCAGCACCTGGAGAGGGGGTAAGATGAATTCGGCGACTGCCCCACCTGCCCCTAGACTGCAGGGGGTGTCCCCCTCAACTCCCCTCTCCAGGCCCGTGGCGGAACCAAGACGGTGCCACCAGTGCAACCTACCTGGACACTTCAAGGCCATGTGCCCTCAGCGTCCCAAGGCCCCGGCTCCGTCCCCGTCCCAAGGGCCGCCCAAGGTGTATTGTGTGGGTGGGGGTGGTGGTAGGTCCCTGGACAGCTTCCAACCTGTCACCGTCGGCCGGTCTGTGACCATAGGACTGCGAGACAGCGCCTCGGAGGTGACTCTGGTGCGGCCTGAGATGGTGTCCCCCCAAGACTTGATCCCTGGAAAAACCCTCGCTGTCTCCGGGATTGGAGGCATTGACCCGGCGCTGCCTGTTGCTGACATTTATGTGGACTGGGGCGCAGGGCGAGGGGTGAGGGAGGTGGGGGTAACTGATCGGATCCCTGCAAACGTGCTACTTGGGACAGATTTGGGGCAGATAACCTCCCAGTTCGGGCCCCAACCAAGGGCTGAACCTTCAGCCAGTACTGACATGCCTCCGGACAATGTTAATGTGTTATCTATGAATGATGTAAGGGAGGAGGGAGTGAACTCTGATATTTCTGCTTGCACAGACACCATAGACACACACGCAGCTGCAGCTGTGACAGGGGAGGGGGTCAGAGAAAGGTGTGACGATGCCTCTACAAGTAACCAGCCTGTGAGCTGGGATCTGTTGCCCTCTGCAGGGATAAGCAGAGAGCAGGGTGCTGCAGGGGGAGGACCAGTGTGTGGGGTGGGGGCTACCACAGCAAATGTGGGGTCCCCAGAGATTTCACAGCGGGGTTCTGTTGCTGCAGGAGGGGAACAGGCAGGTGAGATTGGGGCCGGTCCAGGAGCGGAAGTGCTCCCAGGTAAGATCTCGGTGCATGGTTCCCCCACAACCGGGGTGTCAGGAAGCCAGGTAGGTCTGCCTGAACCGGCGACTTGGTCAGGAATGGAGGAGGAGCAGGCACGACCCACGGTCGCAGCGGCTGTGGCCGCTGTCACCCGCAGTGGGAGTGCTGGAAGCCAAGGGGCCTCCCGGAGGTCCGATAGCTCTTCCCCTTCTGACCAAGTGGCAGCCGAGTCAGGTGGAGGCCAGGACACAGGTCCCGGGGTACTGACTGAAGATGTGACAGTCTCGTCGATTCTGGCCACATCTAGTCAGGGGTTTCAGGCAGCGTTAGAAGCTGACGACAGCCTGAAAGCTCTTAAGGAGCAGGCGGCACAGCCTCCCTCGGACTCGGACCCGGAGCGAGTGGTCTGGGACCAAGGACGGCTGTACCGGGCCACGGTCCAGCAGGGTTCACCGGAGGCGTGGCCCAGGGACCGACAGTTGGTGGTACCCTATCCGTTCCGGACGGAGTTGTTGCGGATCGCACATGAGATTCCGATGGCCGGACACCTAGGGATCGCTAAGACCAAGGCCAGGTTAAACCAGCATTTCTACTGGCCAAAAATGGGGGCCGATGTGGCTGCCTACTGCCGTTCGTGTGAAACCTGTCAGAGAGTGGGGAAGGCGGGGCCACACCCCAAAGCCCCACTGGTATCTCTGCCCATCATCGATGAGCCTTTCAGGAGGGTGGCTGTGGATCTGGTCGGCCCGCTGGCCATCCCCAGCAGCTCCGGGAAACGCTTCATACTGACGGTAGTGGACTATGCCACCCGGTACCCAGAAGCAGTGGCCTTGTCGTCCATTCGGGCTGACAAGGTGGCCACCGCATTGCTGGAGATTTTCTCCCGAGTGGGTTTTCCCCAGGAAATGCTCACTGACCGGGGGACCCAATTCATGTCCCAGCTGATGGAGGCCCTCTGTAAGCAAGTCCAGGTGCGACATCTGGTGGCCAGCCCGTACCATCCACAGACTAATGGCCTGTGCGAGCGGTTTAATGGCACCTTAAAGCAGATGCTTAAGATGTTGGTCGACTCCCATGGGCGTGACTGGGAGCGGTATCTCCCACACCTGTTATTTGCTTACCGGGAGGTTCCACAGGCCTCAACAGGATTCTCACCGTTTGAGCTCCTGTACGGGCGACGTGTGTGGGGCCCCCTGGCTCTGGTGAAAGAGGCTTGGGAAGGGGATTTGGCCACCCCTGGAGTGTCGGTTATCGAGTATGTCATGCGCTTCCGGGACAAAATGCAGGCCTTGACGCAACTGGTACACGACAATATGGCTCAAGCCCAGGCCGATCAGAAGCGTTGGTACGACCAGAACGCTTGTGAGAGGACCTACCAAGTGGGTCAAAAGGTGTGGGTACTGGTCCCCGTACCACAGGACAAGCTTCAGGCAGCCTGGGAAGGCCCATACCTCGTGTACCAGCAGCTCAACCCTGTAACGTACCTGGTCACCCTGGACCCTGCCCGTGGAAGGCGGAAGCCCTTCCATGTGAACATGATGAAGGCACATCATGAGCGGGAGGCATGTGCGCTCCCCGTGTGCAACCTGCCCGAGGAGGGAGAAGCGGAAACCCTCTTGGATATGCTAGCCCAGGTTAGGGCAGGCGGATCCATTGAGGATGTGGAGGTTGGCCACCAGCTCTTGGAAGACCAACGGTCCCAGCTGTGGGCCACCCTCCTCCCCTTCCGGGGGTTGTTTACCAACCAGCCCGGAAGGACTGACTTGGCTGTCCATCACGTGGACACTGGGGATCATCCCCCGATCCGGCGTTCAGCATATCGGGTCTCCCTGGAGGTGCAGCAACACATGCGCCAGGAGATTGACGAGATGCTGAAGCTGGGGGTGATCCAGGCATCCAACAGCGCTTGGGCCTCGCCTGTAGTCCTCGTCCCTAAGAAGGACCGAACCACTCGGTTCTGCGTGGACTACAGGGGGCTCAATGCGGTCACGGTCGCCGATGCGTACCCAATGCCACGCATCGATGACCTGCTCGATCAGTTGGCCGGGGCTCAGTACCTGACCATCATGGATCTGAGCCGGGGATATTGGCAGATCCCCCTGACTCGCAAGGCCAGGGAACGCTCTGCCTTTATTACCCCATTTGGACTGTACGAGTCCACGGTGATGCCATTCGGGATGAGGAATGCCCCTGCCACTTTCCAGCGGATGGTCAACACCCTGCTCAAGGGACTTGAAGGGTACGCGGCCGCGTACCTGGATGACATTGCCGTCTTCAGTCCCACCTGGGAGGACCACCTAGAGCATCTAGCACAGGTGCTCAGGCGGATCCACCGGGCAGGTTTGACCATCAAGCCGGGAAAGTGTCAGCTGGCCATGAGCGAGGTCCAGTACCTCGGTCACCGGGTAGGTGGGAGAACACTGAAGCCCGAGCCTGAGAAAGTGGAAGCCATCGCATCCTGGCCCACCCCCAGGACCAAGAAGCAGGTGATGTCCTTCTTGGGGACCGCTGGGTACTATAGGAGGTTTGTTCCATGCTATAGTAGCCTGGCAAAGCCCTTGACGGACCTCACCAAGAAGAAGCTGCCCTCTGCAGTCGATTGGACAATGGACTGCGAGACAGCCTTCCAGGCCCTAAAGGACGCCCTGTCCAGCCCGCCCGTGCTACAGGCAGCCGACTTCACGCGGCCGTTTGTAGTACAGACCGACGCCAGTGACTTCGGCCTCGGTGCGGTGCTCAGCCAGGTGGACTCTGCGAGCCAAGAGCACCCAGTCTTGTACCTGAGCAGGAAGCTGTTACCAAGGGAAGTTGCCTATTCCACGATGGAAAAGGAGTGCCTGGCCATAGTGTGGGCCCTGCAGCGTCTGCAACCCTATCTATACGGGCGCCACTTCATCGTGGAGACGGACCACAATCCCCTCAGCTGGTTGCACACCGTCTCTGGGACGAATGGGCGATTGTTGCGATGGAGCCTTGCGCTCCAGCAGTACAACTTCACCATTCGCCACAAAAGGGGCCGTGACCACGGTAACGCAGACGGGCTGTCCCGACAAGGAGAGGTCGCGGACGGGCGCACGGGGGAACACCGGAGTGTGCTGCCCCCTAGCGCCCTCAAAAGGGGGGAGGTGTGAGGCAAATCCCGGGATATGAAGATGAATTATGACTCCAGTCATAATCCCTCATCACTCCCTGGCAGTGCCCCCTCCCTTCTTGTTCTCAGTGTTCCACTTACACCTCCATGGCCATGTCCTGTGATATGGAGATGAGGTGGTGTGGGAACAATGGACACAGGATGACTCCCTGCCGTCACCCTGTAGTAGGAGCTGCTAGCTAATTAGCAAGGCTATGGAACTAGCCAGACAGAACGACTCCAGTAAAAAATGGTTCATATCTCGCAAGCCATATTTCCGATAAATATGGCAACCATAAAAATGGTGTCTCTGCATGCGGACGATGCCGGCACACCCTTTTTATGGGAGCAGGACATTGGGAAATGCCCCAGGCGTGATATCAGCCAATGGGGAACTGGCAGACAGGTCATGAGTCCCCTCGTTCTGTAGCTAAATTCATAACTGTCACAATGAGAGCATTGGCGTCCGCCTACGACGCTCCCAGGCCAAGTTATGGCCATATTCCATGTTGTGGATTTTGTCCATAACTCCAGCCAGGGGTGGAGCAGTGCTCCCTGTGAGGTCACGAAGGTAGGAGGGGACCTGGATTTGGCCAGGTTGATAACCCTACTTCGGCCATTTTCCAGTGTTCTTTTCGCTGGGGGCACGTGTAGGAAACATCTGTGGGAAGGATCCTAGAAACCTGGGTACAGCGCCCCCCTGTGGCCAGACGCAACAAGGTAACTGCTGGAACTGTGTATGCCTGTTTGTAACCCATGCTTTGATTGTAACTGTACTCTGACATATGTATATTCTGTAGATTCCCTATTGTATATATTGTAGTTTCTAGTGTGCTTTAGGCTGATTAAATTATATAATTAATCTTGGGCTGTTCTGTTATCTCGATCTTGAATCCCACGTCTGTGTGTTCGGCTAATAGTTACCGTGAAGCGGTTGGTGGCAGCGAGTTTGTGCCAAGGATTATTGTGGGGAGGCCAGTGAGATTCGGGGAGATTTTATATATTCCGCCCGCGGAGGTCGGGGGAATATATACCCTACTCTCACCGGGGACCCTTCAATAATCGGCATAAGTAGTATAGCGGCCTCCTTGCTTATTGTCGGGCAATTCCATAATTGGCCTGACTATAAGAGGGGCGCTAGAGAGCGCGTCACGTGCTCTGTCTGTCGGTCGGGAGGTATAAAGGAGGGGTGACCCCCACTTGTTACCCCCCGATTGTGACGTACTGGTAGCCAGCGCGGGGGATTTCTGAGTGACTCCCCCGGTGGTTTGTGACAACCCCCTTTTCACTCTGATTTGTATGACTTAAATAGTGAAAGGGAGTGATCCCAAAGAGCTGCACCTGAAATTTCAAGCTGCAGCCAGCAGCCAGGCAGGAGAGGGTGCTTAACTCCTACAGCACGACACATAATGAGATGTTATCAAATAACAGTAGTGAACCTGCCAGCAGCAAGACGCTGTGACCTTATGACATCAGATTCACCCTGGGTTTCTCCCGAGCAAGATACACTCATGATATTATAACAAAACTTAGGCCAGAAAGAGCCACAAAAAACAACAACTGAAGACAGTTACAGTAAAGGCCGGCAAAGCATTACAAAGCAAGAAACCCAGAGTTCGATGACATCCATGGCATCTAGGCTTCAAGCAGTCATTGGCTGCAAAGGATTCTCTACAAAGTATTTAAAATGAACATTTTATTTATGGTAAAGTAAATTTGTCCAATTACTTTTGAGCACCTGAAAATAGTGCCATGCAGAAGCCAAATCATGATGATTCGGCCACTGTCCAAATATTTCTGGACCTAACGTATATGTGTATATGTGTATGTGTATATGTGTATATACAGTGCCTACAAGTAGTATTCAACCCCCTACAGATTTAGCAGGTTTACACATTCGGAATTAACTTGGCATTGTGACATTTGGACTGTAGATCAGCCTGGAAGTGTGAAATGCACTGCAGCAAAAAAGAATGTTATTTCTTTTTTTATTTTTTTTTTTAAATTGTGAATAGTTTATTCAGAGGGTCATTTATTATTCAACCCCTCAAACCACAAGAATTCTGTTTGGTCCCCCTAAAGTATTAAGAAGTATTTCAGGCACAAAGAACAATGAGCTTCACATGTTTGGATTAATTATCTCTTTTTCCAGCCTTTTCTGACTAATTAAGACCCTCCCCAAACTTGTGAACAGCACTCATACTTGGTCAACATGGGAAAGACAAAGGAGCATTCCAAGGCCATCAGAGACAAGATCGTGGAGGGTCACAAGGCTGGCAAGGGGTACAAAACCCTTTCCAAGGAGTTGGACCTACCTGTCTCCACTGTTGGGAGCATCATCCGGAAGTGGAAGGCTTATGGAACTACTTTTAGCCTTCCACGGCCTGGACAGCCTTTGAAAGTTTCCACCCGTGCCGAGGCCAGGCTTGTCCGAAGAGTCAAGGCTAACCCAAGGACAACAAGGAAGGAGCTCCGGGAAGATCTCATGGCAGTGGGGACATTGGTTTCAGTCAATACTAGAGTTGAGCGCGGTTCGTGGTTCGTGGTTCTCCAGTTCTAGGCTCGAGTGATTTTGGGGCCTGTTCTAGATCGAACTAGAACTCGAGCTTTTTGCAAAAGCTCGATAGTTCTAGAAACGTTCGAGAACGGTTCTAGCAGCAAAAAAACAGCAAAATCCTAGCTTGGTTTCTGCTGTAATAGTGTAAGTCACTCTGTGAATCACACTATTATGACATTTCAGTGTATAGTGTGCGTGAACAGCGCCTTCAGATCACTGCTGTTTGTATAATGGCGATCGCCATTTTTTTTTTTTTTTTCTTGTCTTCCTTCCCTAAGCGCGCGCGTCTTGTGGGGCGGGCCAGCATGTCAGCCAATCCCAGACACACACACAGCTAAGTGGACTTTGAGCCAGAGAAGCAACGGCATGTGTGATAGGATGTCCATGTCACATGACCCTGCATTATAAAACCGGACATTTTCTTCACAAACGCCATTATCTCTTCTGCGTCTTTGGTGTCAGACATCACTGTCGCAGCTCCGTCCTCCTGAGTCCTATAGCCGATACAGCTGTATGCGCTGCATACACAGCGTTAGACAGCATAGGGAGAGCACTTTATAGCAGTCCTTTTAAGGGCTCAAACCGGCAGGGTCAGAGTTAAGGTGACAGGTCCTGAAAACAGCGCCAGCGTCTGTGCAGCCAAGGTCAGGGTCAGGGATTTCCTCCCTGCATTTCACCATTAGGAGGGAATAGAAAGGCAGGCTTCCATTCCTCTACCCAGAGCACCACAATCCTGCCACTGTACCCTCTTGTCCTCTGCACACTCCAACTAATTATAACTAAGCCATTATACTAGCAAACACTCAGTGTACCTAGTGGCATCCTATACGTGGCTATTGGACTTTGCTATAGTCCCACTAGTGCCAAGACATTTGCAGAGCGCATCTGCCTGCGTTGCACACTCCAACTCATTATAACTAAGCCATTATACTAGCAAACACTCAGTGTACCTAGTGGCATCCTATACATGGCTATTGGACTTTGCTATAGTCCCACTAGTGCCAAGACATTTGCAGAGCGCATCTGCCTGCGTTGCACACTCCAACTAATTATAACTAAGCCATTATACTAGCAAACACTCAGTGTACCTAGTGGCATCCTATACGTGGCTATTGGACTTTGCTATAGTCCCACTAGTGCCAAGACATTTGCAGAGCGCATCTGCCTGCGTTGCACACTCCAACTCATTATAACTAAGCCATTATACTAGCAAACACTCAGTGTACCTAGTGGCATCCTATACGTGGCTATTGGACTTTGCTATAGTCCCACTAGTGCCAAGACATTTGCAGAGCGCATCTGCCTGCGTTGCACACTCCAACTCATTATAACTAAGCCATTATACTAGCAAACACTCAGTGTACCTAGTGGCATCCTATACGTGGCTATTGGACTTTGCTATAGTCCCACTAGTGCCAAGACATTTGCAGAGCGCATCTGCCTGCGTTGCACACTCCAACTAATTATAACTAAGCCATTATACTAGCAAACACTCAGTGTACCTAGTGGCATCCTATACGTGGCTATTGGACTTTGCTATAGTCCCACTAGTGCCAAGACATTTGCAGAGCGCATCTGCCTGCGTTGCACACTCCAACTCATTATAACTAAGCCATTATACTAGCAAACACTCAGTGTACCTAGTGGCATCCTATACGTGGCTATTGGACTTTGCTATAGTCCCACTAGTGCCAAGACATTTGCAGAGCGCATCTGCCTGCGTTGCACACTCCAACTCATTATAACTAAGCCATTATACTAGCAAACACTCAGTGTACCTAGTGGCATCCTATACGTGGCTATTGGACTTTGCTATAGTCCCACTAGTGCCAAGACATTTGCAGAGCGCATCTGCCTGCGTTGCACACTCCAACTCATTATAACTAAGCCATTATACTAGCAAACACTCAGTGTACCTAGTGGCATCCTATACGTGGCTATTGGACTTTGCTATAGTCCCA
The DNA here is from genome assembly GCF_048569485.1 of Anomaloglossus baeobatrachus. Taxonomy (NCBI): domain Eukaryota; kingdom Metazoa; phylum Chordata; class Amphibia; order Anura; family Aromobatidae; genus Anomaloglossus; species Anomaloglossus baeobatrachus. The sequence goes on along the minus strand of NC_134360.1, from coordinate 215,401,479 downwards.
CTAGTGCCAAGACATTTGCAGAGCGCATCTGCCTGCGTTGCACACTCCAACTAATTATAACTAAGCCATTATACTAGCAAACACTCAGTGTACCTAGTGGCATCCTATACGTGGCTATTGGACTTTGCTATAGTCCCACTAGTGCCAAGACATTTGCAGAGTGCATCTGCCTGCGTTGCACACTCCAACTCATTATAACTAAGCCATTATACTAGCAAACACTCAGTGTACCTAGTGGCATCCTATACGTGGCTATTGGACTTTGCTATAGTCCCACTAGTGCCAAGACATTTGCAGAGCGCATCTGCCTGCGTTGCACACTCCAACTAATTATAACTAAGCCATTATACTAGCAAACACTCAGTGTACCTAGTGGCATCCTATACGTGGCTATTGGACTTTGCTATAGTCCCACTAGTGCCAAGACATTTGCAGAGCGCATCTGCCTGCGTTGCACACTCCAACTCATTATAACTAAGCCATTATACTAGCAAACACTCAGTGTACCTAGTGGCATCCTATACGTGGCTATTGGACTTTGCTATAGTCCCACTAGTGCCAAGACATTTGCAGAGCGCATCTGCCTGCGTTGCACACTCCAACTCATTATAACTAAGCCATTATACTAGCAAACACTCAGTGTACCTAGTGGCATCCTATACGTGGCTATTGGACTTTGCTATAGTCCCACTAGTGCCAAGACATTTGCAGAGCGCATCTGCCTGCGTTGCACACTCCAACTAATTATAACTAAGCCATTATACTAGCAAACACTCAGTGTACCTAGTGGCATCCTATACGTGGCTATTGGACTTTGCTATAGTCCCACTAGTGCCAAGACATTTGCAGAGCGCATCTGCCTGCGTTGCACACTCCAACTAATTATAACTAAGCCATTATACTAGCAAACACTCAGTGTACCTAGTGGCATCCTATACGTGGCTATTGGACTTTGCTATAGTCCCACTAGTGCCAAGACATTTGCAGAGCGCATCTGCCTGCGTTGCACACTCCAACTAATTATAACTAAGCCATTATACTAGCAAACACTCAGTGTACCTAGTGGCATCCTATACGTGGCTATTGGACTTTGCTATAGTCCCACTAGTGCCAAGACATTTGCAGAGCGCATCTGCCTGCGTTGCACACTCCAACTCATTATAACTAAGCCATTATACTAGCAAACACTCAGTGTACCTAGTGGCATCCTATACGTGGCTATTGGACTTTGCTATAGTCCCACTAGTGCCAAGACATTTGCAGAGCGCATCTGCCTGCGTTGCACACTCCAACTCATTATAACTAAGCCATTATACTAGCAAACACTCAGTGTACCTAGTGGCATCCTATACGTGGCTATTGGACTTTGCTATAGTCCCACTAGTGCCAAGACATTTGCAGAGCGCATCTGCCTGCGTTGCACACTCCAACTCATTATAACTAAGCCATTATACTAGCAAACACTCAGTGTACCTAGTGGCATCCTATACGTGGCTATTGGACTTTGCTATAGTCCCACTAGTGCCAAGACATTTGCAGAGCGCATCTGCCTGCGTTGCACACTCCAACTAATTATAACTAAGCCATTATACTAGCAAACACTCAGTGTACCTAGTGGCATCCTATACGTGGCTATTGGACTTTGCTATAGTCCCACTAGTGCCAAGACATTTGCAGAGCGCATCTGCCTGCGTTGCACACTCCAACTCATTATAACTAAGCCATTATACTAGCAAACACTCAGTGTACCTAGTGGCATCCTATACGTGGCTATTGGACTTTGCTATAGTCCCACTAGTGCCAAGACATTTGCAGAGCGCATCTGCCTGCGTTGCACACTCCAACTAATTATAACTAAGCTGCATTGTCAGGGATATTTATTCTTTATTATTCTGCTGTTAATAAAGCTAGACCACCACTGCAATCTTCACCACCTCTCAATTTTTACTACCACATTTTCAGTCCACAATCTTGTCGCAATCAACATGAGTGGCAAAATGACAGATGCTGGTGGAAAGGGGAAGAGGCGTGGTGGAAAAGGCAAAAAAGGTTTTGTCTGTGGGGAAGGTGGCAAAGCTCCAATATCATCTGCTGAAGATAGACCATCTACCAGCAAAAGTAAGATGTCTACTACTTACCGTGGACAATCCGATGTGCTCCCTTTTTTACGGACACGAACAACAGGAAGAAAGGTAGATGATGGGCAAAAAAGGAAAATGCTTGAATGGATCTCAAGTGGTCCAACAAGTGCCCTCTCAGCCACTTCAAGTACCGCATCCAAAAAACACCAGTCCTCTGAGTTGTCATCCCAATCACACTTGATTTCTCCCAGCTCTGAAGTCTCCATCAGCCCTGCACAGTATGGTGGAACTGAGATGGCTGAGTCTGCAGAGCTGTTCAGTCACACTATAGCCTGGGAATCAGAGGTCTGCTCCCAAGCTACAGTGAGTACAGAACAGGAAATGGTCTGCAGTGATGCCCAGAACCTTTGTGACTCTGATTCAGGCCGTGAGGACCAAGTTTCTGAGCATAATGTTGACCCTTTGTCACAAACTGTAACACCTGTGGTTATAGACAATGAGGAACATACTGATGAAGATGAGACGCAGATACCCGATTGGGATGACAACTTAAATATTCGGTCAGGGCAAGAAGAGGCTCGGTCTGAGGGGGAGGGGAGTGCAAACACAACAATTGATGATGAAGTTCTAGATCCCACCTACTGTCAACCCCCAGTCACGCACTCGAGGAGGTCAACAGAGGCAGTGGAGGAGGATGCAACCGACGACGAAGTTACCTTGCGCCTTCCTGGACAGAGTCGGAGCACTGGTAGCACGTCTACAACTGCATCCTCAGCCACCACTCTGCCTATGAGCATTATTCGGGGTGGATCAACAGGTCGCATGGCCTCTAAGCCTTGCCTAGCCTGGTCCTTTTTTGACATAGAAAAAGATCGCCCAAATCATGTGATATGTAACATTTGTCATGATTCTCTTAGTAGAGGTCAAAACCTCAGCAGTTTGACAACTTCTTCCATGAATCGTCACATGAATAAATATCATAGGTCCCGGTGGGAAGCTCACCGTGCTGCAATGCGGCCTAGCGGAGCGAACCATCCACTGCCCGCCCCTTCCAGTGCATCCGCGCGCTCTTCATCTTCTAGGACTGTGGGGACAGCTGTCACACCTGTTTTTCCACGCAAAACTTCCACCACTGTAACCGCAACAGGCAGTTTGCTTGTAAGGTCGTCAGTTGGTTTGGAAGGGGAAACAAGTGAGTGTGTACAGCTCTCTCAGACATCGATAGCACCAACGTTGGATGAAGGCAACATCATGTCTCCGCCTGCACTTTCCTCACAAACCTGCATTTTTCCAGGGACACCCTACTCAACACCGTCTACACACAGCAGCCAGATCTCTGTCCCTCAGATGTGGTCAAATAAAAGGCCACTTCTTCCGACCCATGACAAAGCTAAGAGGTTGACTCTATCCCTCTGTAAGCTGTTGGCTACCGAAATGCTGCCTTTCCGCCTAGTGGACACACAGGATTTTAGAGACCTTATGTCTGTCGCTGTGCCCCAGTACCAGATGCCTAGTCGCCACTACTTCTCTAAGAAAGGTGTGCCCGCGCTACACCAGCATGTCGCACACAACATCACCGCTTCCTTGAGAAACTCTGTGTGTGAACGGGTGCATTTCACCACCGATACTTGGACCAGTAAGCATGGACAGGGACGTTACATGTCGCTCACTGGGCACTGGGTAACTATGGTGATAGATGGTGAAGGGTCTGCTGCACAAGTCTTGCCGTCCCCACGACTTGTGTGTCAATCCTCTGTCTGTCCAAGTTCCGCCACAGCTTCTGCATCCTCCACCTCATCTGGGTCCTCCACCTCCGCCCCAAGCCTGCCTGGTCAGGCCACCAGCGTTCTCACTGCGCAGAAGGAATCACGCACCCCTCATTACTATGCTGGCAGCAGAGCGCAACGGCATCAGGCGGTCTTTAGCTTGACATGTCTTGGGAATAAGAGTCACACAGCTGAGGAGTTGTGGTCAGCTCTGCGGTCCGAGTTTAATAAATGGTTGTCTCCACTCAACCTGCAGCCTGGTAAGGCCGTGTGCGACAATGCTGCAAACCTGGGTGCGGCACTTTGCCTGGGCAAGGTGACACACGTACCTTGTATGGCTCACGTGTTGAACCTTGTCGTCCAGCAATTTTTAACACACTATCCCGGCCTAGATGGCCTTCTGAACAGGGCACGAAAACTGTCAGCTCACTTCCGCCGTTCAAGCGCCGCAGCAGAGCGACTTGCATCGCTCCAGAAGTCTTTCGGCCTGCCGGTTCATCGCCTGAAATGCGATGTGGCGACACGCTGGAATTCAACTCTCCACATGTTACAGCGACTGTGGCAGCACCGCAGAGCCCTGGTGCAATACGTCATGACGTATAGCCTGGGACAACGAGATGCAGAGGTGGGGCAGATCACCCTGATGGAGTGGTCTCAGATCAAGGACCTATGCACCCTTCTGCACAGTTTCGACATGGCGACGAATATGTTTAGCGCTGACAATGCCATTATCAGCATGACGATTCCAGTCATTTACATGCTGGAGCACACGCTAAACACTATTCGGAGTCAGGGGGTGGGACAACATGAAGGGGAGGAACTACAGGAGGATTCATATGCGCAAGGGACAACAACATCACCAAGGTCCAGACGTTCATCATCACCAACGCAGCAGGCATGGGACCATGTGGGACAGGGATCGACAAGGGCGCATAGTAGCAGGCGAAATGTTGAGCAAGGTGCAGGAGAACAAGAAGAAATGGAGGACGAACTGTCCATGGACATGGAAGACTCAGCGGATGAGGGAGACCTTGGTCAAATTTCAGTTGAAAGAGGTTGGGGGGAGATGTCAGAGGAAGAAAGAACGGGTAGCACCTCTATGCCACAAACACAGCGTGGACTTGGTCCTCATGGCTGCGCAAGACACATGAGTGCCTTTTTGTTGCACTACCTCCAACATGACAGTCGTATTGTCAAAATTAGAAGTGATGATGACTACTGGATTGCCACACTATTAGATCCCCGGTACAAGTCCAAATTTTGTGACATAATTCCAGCCATAGAAAGGGACGCACGTATGCAGGAGTATCAGCAGAAGCTGTTACTCGATCTTAGATCCGCTTTTCCAACAAACAACCGTGCAGGTGCAGGGAGGGAATCTCCCAGTTGTAACTTGACAAACATGGGACGGTCTCGTCATCTTCAACAGTCTACCCGTACCAGTAGGACCGTATCTGGTGCCGGTAACAGCAATTTTATGGAATCTTTTCATAATTTCTTTAGACCCTCTTTTGCAAGGCCACCAGAGACAACAAGTCTGACACATACTCAACGGCTGGAGAGGATGATACAGGAGTATCTCCAAATGAACATCGATGCCATGACTGTGCAACTGGAGCCTTGCTCCTTTTGGGCTTCAAACCTAGAAAAATGGCCAGAGCTCGCAACTTACGCCTTGGAGATTTTGTCGTGTCCAGCTGCCAGCGTTGTCTCTGAACGTGTATTCAGTGCTGCTGGGTGTGTGCTGACAGATAAGCGCACGCGTCTGTCCAGTGACAATGTGGACAGACTGACGTTCATCAAAATGAACAAGTCATGGATCCAGAAGGAATTTACTACCCCTGTGTCATCCTGGGGAGAGTAAATGCTTGTTGATTTGGAATGTGCTTGATGCAAATCAAAACATCCTGTTTGCAACTAGGGCACAAGTGCTGCCACTGAATGGGTGGGTGTGTGTGGGGCACAATTTTTGGAAAAAAAGGGAGACTCCGCTTGGAGTAACCCTTGCTTACATTGTTTTTAAAAGAAGCCAAGATGAACAAGTCATGGGTCAGCAAAGACTTTATCTACCTACCCCGGTGTCATCCTGGGGACGGATAAGAATGGCGTATTTTTGAATGTGCTTGATGCAAATCAAAACATCCTGTGTACAACTGGGGCACAACTGCTGCCACTGAAAGGGTGGGTGTGTGGGGCCCAATTTTTGGAAAAAAGGGAGACTCCGCTTGGAGTAACCCTTGCTTGATGTGTTTTTAAAAGAAGCCAAGATGAACAGAGCTGGGATCAGGAAAGACTTTGCTACCTACCCTGGTGTCATGCTGGGGACGGATAAGAATGGCGTATTTTTGAATGTGCTTGATGCAAATCAAAACATCCTGTTTGCAACTAGGGCCCAAGTGCTGCCACTGATGGGGTGGGTGTCTGTGTGGCCCAATTTTTGGAAAAAAGGGAGACTCCGCTTGGAGTAACCCTTGCTTGCTGTGTTTTTAAAAGAAGCCAAGATGAACAGAGCTGGGATCAGGAAAGACTTTGCTACCTACCCCTGTGTCATCCTGGGGACGGATAAGAATGGCGTATTTTTGAATGTGCTTGATGCAAATGTAGCTGTGAAGTGTACAACTAGGGCACAACTGCTGCCACTGAATGGGTGGGTGTGTGGGGCACAATTTTTGGAAAAAAGGGAGACTCCGCTTGGAGTAACCCTTGCTTGCTGTGTTTTTAAAAGAAGCCAAGATGAACAGAGCTGGGATCAGGAAAGACTTTGCTACCTACCCCGGTGTCATCCTGGGGACGGATAAGAATGGCGTATTTTTGAATGTGCTTGATGCAAATCAAAACATCCTGTTTGCAACTAGGGCCCAAGTGCTGCCACTGATGGGGTGGGTGTCTGTGTGGCCCAATTTTTGGAAAAAAGGGAGACTCCGCTTGGAGTAACCCTTGCTTGATGTGTTTTTAAAAGAAGCCAAGATGAACAGAGCTGGGATCAGGAAAGACTTTGCTACCTACCCCGGTGTCATCCTGGGGACGGATAAGAATGGCGTATTTTTGAATGTGCTTGATGCAAATCAAAACATCCTGTTTGCAACTAGGGCCCAAGTGCTGCCACTGATGGGGTGGGTGTCTGTGTGGCCCAATTTTTGGAAAAAAGGGAGACTCCGCTTGGAGTAACCCTTGCTTGATGTGTTTTTAAAAGAAGCCAAGATGAACAGAGCTGGGATCAGGAAAGACTTTGCTACCTACCCCGGTGTCATCCTGGGGACGGATAAGAATGGCGTATTTTTGAATGTGCTTGATGCAAATCAAAACATCCTGTTTGCAACTAGGGCCCAAGTGCTGCCACTGATGGGGTGGGTGTCTGTGTGGCCCAATTTTTGGAAAAAAGGGAGACTCCGCTTGGAGTAACCCTTGCTTGCTGTGTTTTTAAAAGAAGCCAAGATGAACAGAGCTGGGATCAGGAAATACTTTGCTACCTACCCCGGTGTCATCCTGGGGACGGATAAGAATGGCGTATTTTTGAATGTGCTTGATGCAAATGTAGCTGTGAAGTGTACAACTAGGGCACAAGTGCTGCCACTGAATGGGTGGGTGTGTGGGGCACAATTTTTGGAAAAAAGGGAGACTCCGCTTGGAGTAACCCTTGCTTGCTGTGTTTTTAAAAGAAGCCAAGATGAACAGAGCTGGGATCAGGAAAGACTTTGCTACCTACCCCTGTGTCATCCTGGGGACGGATAAGAATGGCGTATTTTTGAATGTGCTTGATGCAAATCTAGCTGTGAATTGTACAACTGGGGCCCAACTGCTGCCACTGAATGGGTGGGTGTGTGTGGGGCCCAATTTTTGGAAAAAAAGGGAGACTCAGCTTGGAGTCACCTTGCGGTGTTTTACATGATTTTAGAATGGCGTGCCATGCCTATATCTGTGTGTCCTCCTCTTTTTCCTTGTCCAGCTGTTTTGTTTTCGCATGAGTATATGTCCTTGTCACTTTCCCATGTGTTGGAGTTGTTTGTCACCTTTTGGACACCTTTGAGGGTGTTTTCTAGGTGTTTTACTGTGTTTGTGATTGCCTGCCATTGTTTCCTATGCAGTTCGAGTTCGGTTCGTCGAACGTTCGACGAACCGAACTCGAACGGGACCTCCGTTCGGCGAACCAACCTCGAGCCGAACCGGGACCGGTTCGCTCATCTCTAGTCAATACCATAAGTAACGTACTCCACCGCAATGGTCTCCGTTCCAGACGAGCCCGTAAGGTACCTTTACTTTCAAAGCGTCATGTCAAGGCTCGTCTACAGTTTGCTCATGATCACTTGGAGGACTCTGAGACAGACTGGTTCAAGGTTCTTTGGTCTGATGAGACCAAGATCAAGATCTTTAGTGCCAACCACACACGTGACGTTTGGAGACTGGATGGCACTGCATACGACCCCAAGAATACCATCCCTACAGTCAAGCATGGTGGTGGCAGCATCATGCTGTGGGGCTGTTTCTCAGCCAAGGGGCCTGGCCATCTGGTCCGCATCCATGGGAAAATGGATAGCACGGCCTACCTGGAGATTTTGGCCAAGAACCTCCGCTCCTCCATCAAGGATCTTAAGATGGGTCGTCATTTCATCTTCCAACAAGACAACGACCCAAAGCACACAGCCAAGAAAACCAAGGCCTGGTTCAAGAGGGAAAAAATCAAGGTGTTGCAGTGGCCTAGGCAGTCTCCTGACCTTAACCCAATTGAAAACTTGTGGAAAGAGCTCAAGATTAAAGTCCACATGAGACACCCAAAGAACCTAGATAACTTGGAGAAGATCTGCATGGAGGCGTGGGCCAAGATAACTCCAGAGACCTGTGCCGGCCTGATCAGGTCTTATAAAAGACGGTTATTAGCTGTAATTGCAAACAAGGGTTATTCCACAAAATATTAAACCTAGGGGTTGAATAATAATTGACCCACACTTTTATGTTGAAAATTTATTAAAATTTAACTGAGCAACATAACTTGTTGGTTTGTAAGATTTATGCATCTGTTAATAAATCCTGCTCTTGTTTGAAGTTTGCAAGCTCTAACTTATTTGCATCTTATCAAACCTGCTAAATCTGCAGGGGGTTGAATACTACTTGTAGGCACTGTAGATGTACATCTCAATCACTCTACTCTCATATATTCACTGATGATGTTGAAGAGAACTCCTATTTTGCAGGTACACAAAGAAGGGTCTTAATTCTTATGAAACACGCCATGAAGAACTTGGTACTCATAGTCAAGAAAACACTTCAATGTAACTTATTGGTAGATATATTCCCATAAGCAATGCATGATGTTTCAGTCACATTGAGCTTCAGCAGATGTGCCAAGGTTCAGAGACAGAATGGTAATGTTTGTGATGAATAAGTTGTCATGCAATGTTCGGTTCCAAACTCATTAAGTATCACGGCGGCGTCAGGCTCTCTTAACTCTGCAGAGTCTTACAGGCAACCTGATGTCACCTAGTTGTTCTGCCAGAGCTGGGCATTGGCTGTTTCATGCCCACTGTTCCTCAGTTCTGCAGGAGTTAATTCTTGCTGACCTGGGGTTGCTAATTACCAATCATAGCAGTTTCCTTCCTATAGAAGGTATTGGATCCTGCTACTCAGTGCCGATGATAGCTCCAGCTTTTGCAGCGATTCCGGTCTTGTTGTGGTGATCCAATCTTTTGGTGATCTGTGGTGTGCTTACTGTGCAGTGTGGAAGATTCCCAGTTGTTAGTTTACTTCCTCTTTTTTTACATTATTTTTCCCTGTGCATGTATTGTCATTCCTTTGTGTTTAATTGTAGTGCGTACAAGTTTTGGTTTTCCCCTCTCTGTAATTAGTTGTGGGGTTTGTGACTACAGTCCCAGCTCACCCCTTGGGGGAAGGAGGGAGGACTTACACCAGGGCTTCGGCAGGAGTTTAGGTCCCCCTGGCGGCTCAGACCTTGCTACCATCAAACGTACCTCTGAGAGAAGGGTTATCGCAGGGTCCCTAGTCTGAGGGTGAGCCTAGGTGTCACTGTCTAGACTTCTCTTCCCTGTGACATTAGTGCTGTGTAAAGCGGCAACCTGCTGAGCGAATACCACCTGTAAAAAACGTCTTTGAACCTTGGCACATTTGATGAACGTCATTGTGACCGAAACGTCATGCATTACTTGTGGGAATATACTATTTCTACCAAAAAATGACATTGACATGTTCTCTTGACTGTGAGTGGCAAGTCTTCATTACATATCTATATATATAATTGCCTTATTCTGTCTGTCTGTCTGTCTGTCTATCTGTCTGTCTATCTGTCTGTCTGTCATGCTCCAAAATTGTGTCCTTACGGTGACACAAAGCTGATTGGCCGCTGGGCTCGCCATGGCCCCGCCCCCCCCACGGATTGGCCGCTCGCCCAGGCTGCGCCCCCACACGGATTGGCCAGCCGCTCGCCCAGGCTCCGCCCCCCCCACAGATTGGCCTCTCGCCCCGGCACCCTGCAGGCATTGGCAATTCGGCCACGCCACGCCCCGCCCCCCTCACGCAATGCACGCTAGCTCTGGCCCCGCCCCCTCCCTCCCCCCGCGCATTCCCCGAACTGACATGGCTGTCACGGAGGTGAGTACTGTACTCCCCCCCACCCCCACCCCCCCCCGGCCCCCGCTCGCACGGGAGTGGTGTGGATACGTTGGTAACCATGCTCGCATGGTTACAAGCGCATCAAGGTCCTGCTGCGGCGGAAGATCCACACGCACACACATAACAGCACACACACAAACGTACACACACATCAGATCACACTCACTCTCACACACACCTCACACACACCTCACATCGCATCCACACACTCACAGCATCCGGCGATATCGCTTGCTTCTCGGCCTCGATACTGTGCTGTTGTGACCTTCCAGGACCTGACGGAGGATCACATGGCCAGAGGCATGTGGTATCTCCGGATGTTTTGAGTGTGAGCGCGTATGTGCGATATCGTCAGTGTCTGTGTGTGTGAGTGTATGCGATCGGGTGTGTGTGAGTGTATGCGATCGGGTGTGTGTGAGTGGATGCGATCGGGTGTGTGTGAGTGGATGCGATCGGGTGTGTGTGAGTGGATGCGATCGGGTGTGTGTGAGTGGATGCGATCGGGTGTGTGAGTGTCGGCAGAGGAGCACGGCGTGCTGGAGGAGGCTGGGAGCAGAGAGGCTGATCATGGGGAAGGCTGGGAGGGGGAGGCTGATGCTGGGGGAGACTGGGAGGGGAAGGCTGATGCTGAAGGAGGCTGGGAGGGGGAGGCTGGGAGGAAGGAGGCTGGGAGGAGAGAGGCTGATCCTGGGGAAGGCTGGGAAGGGGAGGCTGATGCTGAGGGAGGCTGGAAGGAGAGAGGCTGATGCTGGGGGAGGCTGAAAGGAGAGAGGCTGAGGCTGGGAGGAGAGAGGCTGATGCTGGGGAAGGCTGATGCTGAGGGAGGCTGGGAGGGGAAAGCTGATGCTGGGGAAGGCTGGGAGGACGGAGGCTGGGAGGAGAGAGGCTGATCCTGGGGAAGGCTGGGAGAGGGAGGCTGATGCTGGGGGAGGCTGGAAGGAGAGAGGCTGATGCTGGAGGAGGCTGGAAGAAGAGAGGCTGATGCTGGGGGAGGCTGATGCTGGGGGAGGCTGGGAGGAGAGAGGCTGATGCTTGGGAAGGCTGGGAGGAGAGAGGCTGATGCTGGGGACAGAGAGGAGAGGCTGATGCTGGGAGGAGAGAGGCTGATGCTGGGATGAGAGAGGCTGATGCTGGGAGGAGAGAGGCTGATGCTGGGGGAGGCTGGGAGGGGGAGGCTGATGCTGGGGGAGGCTGGGACGAGGGAGGCTGATGCTGGTGGAGGCTGATGCTTGGGGAGGCTGATGCTGGGGGAGGCTGGAAGGAGAGAGGCTGATGCTGGTGGAGGCTGATGCTTGGGGAGGCTGATGCTGGGGGAGACTGGGAGGGGAAGGCTGATGCTGAGGGAGGCTGGGAGGGGGAGCCTGGGAGGAAGGAGGCTGGGAGGAGAGAGGCTGATCCTGGGGAAGGCTGGGAACGGGAGGCTGATGCTGGGGGAGGCTGGAAGGAGAGAGGCTGATGCTGGTGGAGGCTGATGCTTGGGGAGGCTGATGCTGGGGGAGACTGGGAGGGGAAGGCTGATGCTGAGGGAGGCTGGGAGGGGGAGCCTGGGAGGAAGGAGGCTGGGATGAGAGAGGCTGATCCTGGGGAAGGCTGGGAACGGGAGGCTGATGCTGAGGGAGGCTGGAAGGAGAGAGGCTGATGCTGGGGGAGGCTGGAAGGAGAGAGGCTGATGCTGGTGGAGGCTGATGCTTGGGGAGGCTGATGCTGGGGGAGACTGGGAGCGGAAGGCTGATGCTGAGGGAGGCTGGGAGGGGGAGGCTGGGAGGAAGGAGGCTGGCAGGAGAGAGGCTGATCCTGGGGAAGGCTGGGAGAGGGAGGCTGATGCTGGAGGAGGCTGGAAGGAGAGAGGCTGATGCTGGCGGAGGCTGATGCTGGGGGAGGCTGGAAGGAGAGAGGCTGATGCTGGTGGAGGCTGATGCTTGGGGAGGCTGGGAGAGGGAGACTGATGCTGAGGGAGGCTGGGAGGAGGGAGGCTGGGAGAGGTAGGCTGAGAGAAGAGAGGCTGATGCTGGGGGAGGCTGATGCTGGGGGAGGCTGGGAGAGGGAGGCTGATGCTGGGGGAGGGTGGGAGGAGGGAGGCTGGGAGGAGAGAGGCTGATGCTGGGGAAGGCTGGGAGGAGAGAGGCTGATGCTGGGGACAGAGAGGAGAGGCTGATGCTGGGAGGAGAGAGGCTGATTGATGCTAGGATGAGAGAGGCTGATGCTGGGAGGAGAGAGGCTGATGCTGGGAGGAGAGAGGCTGATGCTGGGGGCAGAGAGACTGATGCTGGGGGCAGAGAGGCTGATGCTGGAGCAGCATGGGGGATGGAGCACAATGGGGGGGTGCGCAGCATCGGGGATGGAGCATGATGGGGGGGTGCGCAGCATCGGGGATGGAGCACGATGGGGAGTGCGGAGTATGGCGGATGGAGCACGTTTGGGAGTGCGCAGCATGGCGGATGGAGCACGTTTGGGAGTGTGCAGCATGGCGGATGGAGCACGTTTGGGAGTGCGCAGCATGGGAGATGGAGCACGATGGGGGGTGCACAGCATAGGGGATGGAGCACGATGGGGAGTGCGCTGCATGGGGGATGGAGCACGATGGGGAGTGCGCTGCATGGGGGATGGAGCACGTTTGGGAGTGCGCACCTCCCCCCAACACACACACACACGCGCGCGCACTGCACAACACACCACACACCACACACACACACACTGGGAACCACAAACAACTGCCCTACACAGACACCCACACACACAGACAACGCTGCACACACACAACACCCAACACACAAACACCGCGGCACACACAAATTTTCGCACATACCGCACAACACACACATTGCACAAAACATACCTCCCCCCAAAACACACCACACACACACTAACTGCGCAACACACACACAACGCTACAGACACACAGCGCTCCACAAACAACGCAACACACGCAGCACACATACAACACCGCTCTCACCCCCCGTCACACCCAGACAACACCCAGAACATGTACAGCCCCTACACAAACACTTGGTAACTACACACAACAACATCTATATATATATATATATATATATATATATAACAAAAATCATACATGAACTACACAATACGTAAATTCTAGAATACCCGATGCGTAGAATCGGGCCACCTTCTAGTTCACTGATAAGTCTGTCAAAAACTGTCAGCCCTTAGGCTACGCTGCTGTAATGAAGAATCCTTAGGACCAAGATTAATTGAACATTTTTTAATTTCCACAACGCGTTTCAATGCTGGACCAGTGTCTTTCTCAAGGGAAAAAAACAATTAATGTAATTGGTTTTTACCCTTGAGAAAGACGCAAGCCCAAGGTTGAAACTTGTTGTGCAAATAAAAAATGTTCAATTCATCATGCCCTAAGGATTCTTCATTACAGCAGCGCAGCCTAAAATCATGATGTTGTCGAAGTTGGTCAACTATAATGGAGGAGTTTATCACACGATACGCTACGATTCAGCAGCAGTGGATATTTTCAGGCATTCATAGGAGTTGTGCATGCACACAACCTGCTCAGGTGAGTACCTTCCTTTTAATTTTCTTATACCCAAAAGGGTATCACTGAATGGTCTTGTGCACTTTTGTTCCTGAACAATTTTTCTACCAAAAGGTTACCTGTCTAGCAGATGCCAAAGAACACTGGCTTTCAATTTGTAAATTCTATACAAGGATCTGTACAAACAATGGGACCATCTCGGTTGTTTCCATGGAGTGGCTACTGGTAGGAGAAGTGAGTCTAAGGGGTACTTTGCACGCTGCGACATCACTAGCCGATGCTAGCGATGCTGAGCGCGATAGTATCCGCCCCCATCGCACATGCGATATCTTGTGATAGCTGCCGTAGCGAACATTATCGCTACGGCAGCTTCACACGCACTTACCTACCCTGCGACGTTGCTCTGGCCGGCGAACCGCCTCCTTCCTAAGGGGGCGGGTCGTGCGGCATCACAGCGACGTCACACGGCAGGCGGCCAATAGAAGCGGAGGGGTGGAGATGAGTAGGACGTAAACATCCCGCCCACCTCCTTCCTTCCGCATAGCCATCGGGATGCAGGTAAGGAGATGTTCCTCGCTCCTGCGGCTTCACACACAGCGATGTGTGCTGCTGCAGGAACGAGGAACAACATCATACCTGTAGACCCACCGACATTATGAAAATGAACAACGTGACACAGATCACCGATTTTTGACTGTTTCACGCTCGTTCATCTTCACTCCTAGACTTTACACGTTGCAACATCGTTACTGGCGCCGGATGTGCGTAACTTTCGATTTGACCCCGACGATATCGCAGGTGCGATGTCGCAACGTGCAAAGTAGCCCTAAGGCAACGGTGACCAAAGGTAGCTGGGTCAAAAGTAGGGTGACAAGACTATTTTCAGTAGGCAAAGTCATAGAGAAACAGCAATGGTCAGATATTAGGTGGGAAGTTAAAGCGAATTCAGGCTAACCAGGGTCAGAGTCAGGAGGGATACAGAAAAAGAAAAGTCAGGATCATAAGCGGTGTCAATAACAAGATCGGGAAAAACTAGTAACTGCCAGCAGTATGTTGGACGTTTGCATACAGTGTGCTACTGCTCATCGGTCATAGCAGGAAGCTGTTTACACTTATTGGTCAGCACGTGTAGGCTTCACCACTGTTAACTATGTCCCTGCTTAACTATGATAGCAATTACTTTCTTTGTGAAATAAATATTTTTCAATCAAGGATTTCCTATATTTCTGTCTTTCAAATCACAGCATGCAGAACACAGACTTAGTGTTTCCATCCAAACAAGAAGCACCTATTGATTGGTCAAAGAAAATGGCTGAGAAGTCTATAGAACTGGAGAATTGTGAGAGGAAACTACTTGTAAATACTGCAAATTACAGGTAAGTCACAC
The DNA here is from genome assembly GCF_048569485.1 of Anomaloglossus baeobatrachus. NCBI lineage: Eukaryota > Metazoa > Chordata > Amphibia > Anura > Aromobatidae > Anomaloglossus > Anomaloglossus baeobatrachus. Next base: position 215,386,116 of record NC_134360.1, on the reverse strand, counting down.
AGGGATATAATGCACTAAGTCTTACAAATTACAGTCATATGTAAAAGTTTGGGCACCCCTATTAATGTTAACCTTTTTTCTTTATAACAATTTGGGTTTTTGCAAGAGCTATTTCAGTTTCATATATCTAATAACTGATGGACTGAGTAATATTTCTGGATTGAAATGAGGTTTATTGTACTAACAGAAAATGTGCAATCTGCATTGAAACTAAATTTGACAGGTGCATAAGTGTTACGAGGGGGACCCGGGGAAGCGTGCCAAGATGGGAAATGGACAGCTTCCGCCGGTCAAGGTCCACTGTGCGGTGTAAGGGACCGCCGCTATGGTGGGTGAAGAGTGAGCGGGTTGCTGCTAGCAATCGTCTGGAATGTCACAGACGATCTATGTACACCGATCTGCCCTAACCCGTGAGGGTTGTATGGCACGGATCTCACGGCTCGGTGTACCTGTTGCACGGGGAAGCACAAAGGTGCCCACGCACGTGTGCCAGTGGAAGTCACGAGAATATGGCACGAGGGTAGCACAGAGGTGCCCACGCACGTGTGCTTTCAATAACCAGGTGAGTCCGGTGGAGACTTGAGGAGCTCACCTGGGACAGGAACACGGCCTGTTGAAGGGGATACTGCCGGAGCAGCAAGGCAGGAACACGGCCTGCAAACCAGGTGCTGCCTAAGCAGCAAGGGCCAAGCCCACAAAACACAGTAATGCCTGAGCAGTGGCGTGGCAGCACGCTGCCAGACATCCAAACATAGAAGGACGGTCGCGCGCCGCCATGATGGCAGGAGGAGCTTTTAAGGAGGTGTCGTTCCACCCAAGGGCGGGCGCGAGGCGGAGATGACGGACTTGACCCAATCAGGGTCCACGACGTCCCAGCCTGGCCAGTCAGGATTCACCACGTCACCTGCCTTGTCATCAAGCCGTGTGACATCAGTGGGCGAATCAGAACCCACCACGCATTGCACATGCTCACCCTCCTGCCTCTGGGAAATAGAGGTGGGATCCTCGGTCTCACAATGTGCAGAGATAACGGGAGTCTCACTGCTTCCCTGAGCAGTAAACCTCTGCACATTGCGTAACCTCGCAGACCTTCGGGGCCGCTGAGCAGGAGGGTCTGCGGCAGGCCAGGAATGGGAGACCGCTTCACTCTTTGTAACAGGAGAACCACTAGGTGTCACCCTTCTGCTGTCTCTCTGAGAAGGTATCTCCTGCAGTCTGGCAGACCTTTGGCGCTAATGAACAGGAGCGCTCGTGGCAGGCAAGGAATGGGAGACTGCCTCAGTCCTTGCCTCAGGAGAGCCACGAGATGTAACACATAAGTACGGGCACCCTTATCAATTTCTTGTTTTGAACACTCCTAACTAGTTTTTACTGACTTACTGAAGCACTAAATTGGTTTTGTAACCTCATTGAGCTTTGAACTTCATAGGCAGGTGTATCCAATCATGAGAAAAGGTATTTAAGGTGGCCACTTGCAAGTTGTTCTCCTATTTGAATCTCCTATGAAGAGTGGCATCATGGGCTCCTCAAAACAACTCTCAAATGATCTGAAAACAAAGATTATTCAACATAGTTGTTCAGGGGAAGGATACAAAAAGTTGTCTCAGAGATTTAAACTGTCAGTTTCCACTGTGAGGAATATAGTAAGGAAATGGAAGAACACAGGTACAGTTTTTGTTAAGCCCAGAAGTGGCAGGCCAAGAAAAATATCAGACAGGCAGAGAAGAAGAATGGTGAGAATGGTCAAGGACAATCCACAGACCACCTCCAAAGACCTGCAGCTTCATCTTGCTGCAGATGGTGTCACTGTGCATCGGTCAACAATACAGCGCACTTTGCACAAGGAGAAGCTGTATGGGAGAGTGATGCGAAAGAAGCTGTTTCTGCAAGCACGCCACAAACAGAGTCACCTGAGGTATGCAAAAGCACATTTGTACAAGCCAGTTACATTTTGGACGAAGGTCCTGTGGACTGATGAAACAAAGATTGAGTTGTTTGGTCATACAAAAAGGCGTTATGCATGGAGGCAAAAAAACACGACATTCCAAGAAAAGCACTTGCTACCCACAGTAAAATTTGGTGGAGGTTCCATCATGCTTTGGGGCTGTGTGACCAATGCCGGCACCGGGAATCTTGTTAAAGTTGAGGGTCGAATGGATTCAACTCAGTATCAGCAGATTCTTGACAATAATGTGCAAGAATCAGTGACGAAGTTGAAGTTACGCAGGGGATGGATATTTCAGCAAGACAATGATCCAAAACACCACTCCAAATCTACTCAGGCATTCATGCAGAGGAACAATTACAATGTTCTGGAATGGCCATCCCAGTCCCCAGACCTGAATATCATTGAAAATCTGTGGGATGATTTGAAGCGTGCTGTCCATGCTCGGCGACCATCAACGATAAGGTGAGTATTTTTGCTCGTTAACAGTTGCTCGTAGCTGTCACACGCTACGATATCTTGAACGATGCTGGATGTGCGTCACAGAATCCATGAACCCGATGACATATCGCCCAATATATCGTAGCGTGTGACGCCGTCTTAACATTTGTCCTAGTGCAATCCGATCTTTTGTTAGATCAAGCAAATACACCCATCTGCATCTGTCCTGAGATAGACATATGTCTCATATAGCAGAAAACAGAGCTGAGTGCTGACAACTGCAGTTAACCATTTACATGCTGCTTTCAAGCTCAGACAGTGTCATTTAAATGGAATGTTTTGCTGCTGCATGCATGCATCAGCTATCATGTGCACCTTTCAGCAACCATGACAGGTGGGGGCTTGCTAAAGGCTCCCATTGCTTTCATGTTGGCACGCCTGTGAAACTCAATGGTATTGCAGTATATAGTATAAGCGATCAAACGATCTCAGGCTCAAATTTAAAAATAAAGTTGTAAAAAATATTAAAAAAAAAAAAAACTTCTCCCAAGTTAAATACATAGAAACTAAAAAATAAATATGTTTGACGTTGTTGTCCTTAAAAGTCCGATCTATCAAAATATAAAATCAGTTAACCCATATGGTAAACAACATAAAGAAAACAAATCAGGATGCTAGAATTGTGTTTTTTTGTTAGTACAACTCCTTAAAAATACGCAATAAAAAGCGATGATTTATTACATTCAGATTTTCCGCATCTTATGCAATTCTATAGAGAAAATCTTTACATAAAACGCAGCGTACCTGCAAGAGAAATTGACATGCTGTGGATTTGAAACTCGCACTGCAGGTTAGTTTACAGAATAAAAGAGAAGTGCAGTGGGCCGGAGATTTCTTTAAACCCTATCCACTGTGCTGGAACTGGAAGACGTTGCGTCAAAAGCTCACATAAAATGCATTGTGGAAACTTAACGTAAAGTTTAGATTAAAGGAGGAAAAGTAGTTTCCATTCCTACACACTACCCCACTGAGAAAGTCAATGCTAGACGAAACGCGCGTCGGGCTAAGGACAGACGAGTTTCACGGACCCTGCATTACGTATTTATTACATCCTCCTTTACTCCACATTTAAACTTTGATGCAGTATCCCCATTAGGAGTTCTATCAAACACTATTGCACTTTATTATTTATATTGATTTTTTGCCACTGGGATACAATTATTACAATATGCATTGGTAATTATTTATTTATTCTTTTATTTAACTATGCAGTTTTTTCCATATTTATTGATTATTTTTGGATGGAGTTTTAACATTTGCCTTTAGTGGTCCCTCTGATATTTATTACCTCGTTTTTTGTCTTTATTGGAGTAACCCTGTCTCTATAAATATTTATTGTTCCCACTTATTACCATGATTATTTCCATAAAGGATTTTTTAACAAATTAATTTTTTCAATAAAATATATATTTTTTATGAATTTATTTCTTTGGTGGTCTTGACTTTTATGAACCCTTTTATGCCTTATATCTGTTCATAGGGGCTTTTTGATATTACAATTGTTTTTTTTTTCATACACCTTACTAGGAGATTTCCATTGAAGAGCTCAGAAATAAATCACATCATCTACAATCCGTTTCCTGATAAAAGTACTTAATTATTAAGATTGACATTTTGATAAAGTGTGTTGGAGTTCCTTACTGTTCATTATGGGGAAATAGATTGAAATGACTTTGTTTAGTAGCTGTTAATTAATTGTATCAGTGGAATCACTAGCCAGAAATGATTAGCTGGAATGTTGCTTTGTATAGACACTAATTGGAGAGTTCAGATTAAATGCTCCTCGTAGAAAGCAAACATAAAAATGGTGAGTAGTATCAAGTGGTGCATTATCATAGTGACATTCTTTAGTAAAGCTGGTGTCACACTAAACGACAGCGACAACGACGTCGCTGTTACGTCACCATTTTCGGTGACGTAACAGCGACCTTGTAAGTCGCTGTTATGATCGCTGCTTAGCTGTCAAACACAGCAGAAGCAGCGATCATAAGGTCGCTGTGCTACATGTTCAGAGAGCAGGGAGCCGCGCTTAGCGCTGGCTCCTTGCTCTCCTGCAGCACACATCGGGTTAATTAACCCGATGTGTGCTGCAGCTACATGTCACAGTTCAGAGAGCAGGGAGCCGCGCTTAGCGCTGGCTCCTTGCTCTCCTGCAGCACACATCGGGTTAATTAACCCGATGTGTGCTGCAGCTACATGTCACAGTGCAGAGAGCAGGGAGCCGCGCGCACTGCTTAGCGCTGGCTCCTTGCTCTCCTTGCTACAGTATACATCGGGTTAATTACCCGATGCATACTGCAGCCACATATCACAGTGCAGGAGCCGGCACTGGCAGCAAGAGCGGAGGCTGGTAACCAGCGTAAACATCGGGTAACCAAAGAAAGGTCTTCCCTTGGTTACCCGATGTTTACGCTGGTTACAGCTTACCGCAGCTGCCAGTGCCGGCTCCTGATCGCTTCATTTCGTCGCTCTCTCGCTGTCACACACAGCGATGTGTGTGTCACAGCGGGAGAGTGACGACCAAAAAATGAAGCTGGACATTCAGCAACGACCGGCGACCTCACAGCAGGGGCCAGGTCGTTGCTGGATGTCACACACAGCGACAGCGACGGGACGTCGCTGCAACGTCACAGAAAATGGTGACGTAGCAGCGACATCGTTGTCGTCGTCGTTATGTGTGACACCAGCTTAAGGTAAGGTAAGGTAAGGCTATGTGTACACAGTTTGTTGAGGAGTCTTTTGGAGTTGGTCCAATCCAAAACACCCTTGAAAAATCTCTTAAAAACACTTGAAAGAGTCATTCTATTTATTTCTATTGTTCATATTGTTAAAGAGGACTATCTAGAGATAATTCTGATCAAATACTTAATTAACCTTGAGCCGTAAAAGATTATGAGAAATGACCCATAAAGTATATTATTTCACTTTACATAAGCCTGTATAGATAGATACATGTGACACAGATCTAAAGATGGCTGCCATTTCCTGTTCTTCAACCCTGCACTGGTATGCAAGGAATGTCGAGATGGAGAAGAGGACCAACTCACTGATGACCTCATGGACCAATCCACTGATGACTTCATGGACCAACCCACTGATGACCTCATGGAACAACCCACTGATGACCTCATGGACCAACCCACTAATGACCTCATGGACCAACCCACTGATGACTTCATGGACCAATCCACTGATGACCTCATGGACCAACTCACTGATGACCTCATGGACTAACCCACTGATGACCTCATGGACCAACCCACTGTAACTCTCTATTAATTGACCTCCTCCTAACTAGACTCTCTCCTCTATAGTCCATCCTTAATGCAGCAGCCAGGGTCACCTATCTGGCTAACCGCTACTCAGATGCCTCTGCTCTGTGCCAGTCATTGCAGTGGCTGCCCATATATCACAGGATCTAATTCAAACTGCTTGTTCTCACCCACAAAGCTCTCCACAGTGCGGCACCCCCTACATCTCCACCCTCCTCTCTGTCTATCACCCCACCTGTTCTCTACGCTCTGCAAATGACTTTTGACTAACATCCACACTAATTCGAACCTTCCACTCCCGGATCCAAGACTTCTTCCGAGCTGCACCAATCCTCTGGAACGCTCTACCCCAAGAAGTTAGGACGAATCACAACTTACTCGGCTTTAGACGCACCCTAAAAACGCATCTTTTTAGGGTGGCCTATCACACTCCCTAATCAAATCCAATTCACATAGTCCCTCTACAAGTTCTCACAACATAACCCCACTTCAAACTCCATGGCACCCAAATGCATTTCAAGGTTCTGGCAAATTGGTCCAGGAAGCCATTATCTATTCCCCATTTCCTTGAGATGGCTTGATTGTCATTGTAAATAAGCACTTGTACCTTGTCCCCCCCCCATCTCAATGTAGATTGTAAGCTCTCACGAGCAGCGTTGTCTTTTTTCCCCTCTAAATATTGTATTTTCTATAACTGTTACTTGTTTGTATATGATCCTCCTGAATTGTAAAGCGCTGCGGAATATGTTGGCGCTATAGAAATAAAGATTATTATTATTATTATTATTACCTCATGGACCAATCCACTGATGACCTCTTGGACCAACCCACTGATGACCTCATGGACCAACCTACTGCTAGTGGAAACATTTGAGCATGTCCACTGTAGAGCTGACCATGTCCCTTTCCCTTGTTTATATAAGCTGTTGCTCTGTTAAAATAAAGCCTGTTTTTGGAGCTGTCCCTTTCTCTGATCAAGGAGAGTTTACATCCAACTTTGTCTGATACTATTCTTTCATGCATGCTCTTGATCCATATCAATTAGGTCAGGAGCAGGCAACTAGAGAACACCGGTAATGTCCACCCCAACAATATGGTTAGTCACTTGACTGTTTTTCTTCTGATTCATGTTTTGAAACATATTTGGTGGGAGAAAAGAAATTGCAGGTCACTTCTTTACAGCATGTTCACAATGAGTTTTTGGAGTGAAAAGTGAGCAGGAACTGAGTGGAAGTGCTACAAATTGTCTTTAAAAACTCCAAAATTCTGAAAAAATTTAGTTTTACCAAGCACAGCAGTTTCAGGAAAACACAAATGATTGGTTTTCTTAGACGACATCTTTGCCGTGGTTCTTGCGGAGGCTTCACCAGCTCCACCTATCTCTCTATAGGGTGAAGTATAAAGATCGGGCGGCTTAGGAATGAATGATACTTCTTTTAACCACTTTGTAAATGTTTATCTTGGTCGCTGTAACATTGCAATAAAATGCAATAAAACGTGACCAACCCCAAAATGATATCAGTAAAAACATATGCTCAAGGCACAAAAATTAGCTGTCACACAGACCAAGATATCAAAAAATTAAACGTTACAGGTCCTGAGAAATAGCAACAAAAGCAAAAATTGTTTTGTTTGTTTTTTTTTTTTACAAATTTCTGAATTTTTTTCACAACCTAAATAAAAATGTCCGCTTTTTTAAAATATAAAATAAAATAAATTAATCTGATTGGTAATGAGAGAAAAGTAAAAACGCCAGAATTATGCTTTTTTGGTCGCCGCAACATTGAAATAAAATGCAATTAACGGCGATCAACAACTGGTTTCTCCCCCAAAATTGTATCAGGAAAAACATAAGCTCAAAGCACAAAAATAAGCTCTCACACAGACCCAGAGCCCAAAAAATTAAAACGTTACAGGTCTTGGGAAATAGCCACAAATGCAACATTTTTGGGGGATTTTTGGACATATTTCTGATTTTTTTTTTCACAACCCGAAGAAAAAAAAGCTATATATGTTTGGTATTTAAGTACTAATACTGATCTGGCAATCATGCTGCCAGGTCAGTTTTACCATGTAGTGAATGTGTTAAATAAAAAAAAACCCTCAAAAAAACATTGTGGAATTGCACTTTTTTTTGCAATTTCACTGGATTTGGGAATTATTTTTCCCTTTTTCCAGTTCACTATGTGACAGAATGAATGGTATCATTCAAAAGTACAACTAGTGCTGTAAAAAAATCAAGCCATCATGGAAAAATAAAAAAGTTACGCCTCTTGGAAGAAGGGGAGGGAAAAAACAAAAAACAAAAGTGGAAAATTGCCCAGGCGTGAACGGGTTAAACAACTGAAGCGGTTCCATGTTACATTTTTTAATAAATCACTTTTATTATTTAAATATACCAAATAATATAAAGTATTACTATACAAATTATACAGACAAATGCCAGGATACAAACCAGTGAGTCCCAGCCACACCAGTACTGCCTAGCAGTATTGGCCATATCATCTTCTCTATGACCATCACCTAACGCAGGAGGAATATGGTGGTCCATGGTGACAGAGACAGATGTCTGAGGAGCAGGTCAGGGTACAAATGTAACATTCACAATTTTGTGCAATTTTGCAACATAAATATTAGAAAATGTAAAAATGGATAGTTGTCAATATGCTTATACTTTTTAACCCCTTAGTGACGGAGCTAATTTTCACCTTAATGACCAGACCAAATTTTGCAATTCTGACCAGTGTCACTTCATGAGGTTATAACTCTGGAACGATTCAACGGATCCCGGTGATTCTGAGACTGTTTTTTCGTCACATATTGGACTTCATGTTAGTACCAAATTTAGGACAATATTTTTTGCGTTTATTTATGAAAAAAACTGAATTTTGGCAAAAATTTTGAAAATTTAGCAATTTTCAACTTTTGAATTTTTATACCGTTAAACCAGAGATTTCTGTGACACAATTAGTTAATAAATAACATTTCCCACTTGTCTACTTTACATAAGCACAATTTTCGGAAACAAAATTTTTTTTTGTTAGGAAGTTAGAAGAGTTCAAAGTTTATCAGCAATTTCTCATTTTTACATCAAAATTTACAAAACCATTTTTTTAGGGACCACATCACATTTGAAGTGACTTCGATAGGCCTAGATGACAGAAAATACCCAAAAGCGACACCATTCTAAAAACTGCACCCCCCAAAGTACTCAAAACCACATTCAAGAAGTTTATTAACCCTTCAGGTGCTTCACATGAACAAAAGCAATGTGGAATGAAAAAAAGCAAAAATTTAATTTTACCTAAAAATGTTGCTCTAACCCAAATTTATTCCCTTTTAGAAGAAATAACACAACAAAATGAACGCCAAAACTTGTTCCCCACTTTCTTATGAGCGCGCCGATACCCCACATGTGGTCAGAAACCTCTGTTTGGACAAATGGGAGGGCTTGGAACAGAAGGAGCAATATTTGAATTTTGGAAAGCAAATTTGGCTGAAATAGATTGTGGGCACCATGTTGCATTTACAGGTGCGCTAAGGTACCTAAACAGAAGAAACCCCTCACAAGTGATGCCATTTTGGAAACTAGACCCCTCAAGGCTTTTATCTAGGTGTATAGTGAGCAGTTTGAATCCAAGAGTACTTCACAGAATTTGATAAGCTTAGGTTGCCATATTGAAAATTTTCATTTTTTTCACAAAAATGTTGCTTTAGCATCATATTTCTTACTTTTTCAAGAGGCAACAACAAACCGTGGACCCAACAGGTTGTTATACAATGTCTTATGAGCACAGGGATACCCTACATGTGGCCAAAAACCTCTGTTTGGATAAATGGGAGGGCTTGGAATGGAAGGAGCACCATTTGAATTCTGGAAAAGTTGAAATAAATTGCGGGCACCATGTTTACATTTGCAGGGCCCCTTGGGTACCTATACAGCAGAAACCCCCCACAAGTGACCCCATTTTGGAAACTGGATTTTATTCAGGAGTATAGTAAGCATTTTGAATCCACAGGTACTTCACAAAAATGTTGCTGTAGAAACAAATTTCTCACTGTTAGGCTATGTGGCCATGATCCAGCGACACGGCGTCTAGTACACAGTGTCAGCCTTCCTGCAGAGATGTGAGTGTTGTCCACGGGAGAACGCAGCTGCCAATGCCCACGATTTGGGTTCAGGCTGCTGTGGAGCTATATGCTACCTGCAGAGAACACTCTTGTCTCCGCAGCATAAATTGACATGCTGAGGCTCAGGAAGCTGCACCACAGGTCAGTGTATGCTGCGGAGAAAAGAAGCACAGTGGGCATGAGATTTCTAAAAATCCTTCCACTGTGCTTCTACTGCACAACGCAGCGTTATGGATGCAGGGAAAACACTGCGCCTAAAACGCTGCAAACCCTGATCGTGGGCACACAGCCTAAAATGCTACAATGGATGAATGGATAGATGTCAAACATATATAACATCCGACCCCCCTGCATATTCGAAGCTGGCGCCCTTTAGTGCCTTTCATGTGGCACTAAAGGGTGCCTAGCCTTGTATTTAGCCCCCCAAAAAATTAATAATTAAAATAAACGACGTGGGGTCCACCCTATTTTTGATAGCCAGCTAGGGTAAAGCAGACAGCTGTAGCCTGCAAACCACAGCTGACAGTGTCACCTTGTCTGGTGATCAATTTGGAGGGCTCCCCAGGCGTTTTTTTTAAAAAAAAAAGCAAACAAACAAACGTGGGGTCCCCCCCAAATTAGATCACCAGCCAAGGTGAAGCGGACAGCTGGGGTCTGGTATTCTCAGGGTGGGAAGAGCCATGGTTATTGGACTCTTCCCAGCCTAAAAATAGCAGGCCGCAGCCGCCCCAGAAGTGGCGCATCCATTAGATGCGCCAATCCTGGCGCTTCGCCCCAGCTCATCCCGCGCCCTGGTGCGGTGGCAAACGGGGTAATATACGGGGTTGATACCAGCTGTAATGTCACCTGGCATCAAGCCCTGGGGTTAGTGATGTCACGGCATCTAAACAGATACCAGACATCACTAACCCAGTCAGTAATAGAAAAAAATAAACACAAAAAAAAATGTATTTGAAAAAAAACTCCCCGAGACATTCCTCTTTCACCAATTTATTGAAAATAAACAAATTCCGGTCGCTGTAGCCCATTTTGGAGGTCCCTCGACGGCTCTAGACCTGGAACGTATCCCCCATTTTCTGGAAGAGCAAGCTCTGCATGAGCAGTGTGGGTGCAGTAATCTGAGAATACTGCACTCACACTGCCCCGGTCCAACCTAGGGCAGAGTGACCTGCAGTAACCTCATTCCAGAATATGAGGGGCACGCTCACAGAACGTACCCCCCATTTTCTAGAACAGCAGGCTCTCCATGTGAGGAGTGTGGCTGCAGATTACTGCACTCACTCTCCCCCGGTCCACAGTGCAGCAGCGAGGTCAGCGTCCCTGCTTGCAAGGATCCAGCTGACAGCCGCTGTCTGCGCATGCGCTGCCAGCTTTCTAGGAGGCGGAGAAGTGATGGGCAGTCCGGCTCTTTTTGGTGAGCCGGTTCCTATGGCTCCGTTCACCAAAAAGAGCCGGATCTTTCAGCTCGTTCTCGGCTCCTTATTAAATATGTGTTCACCCCAGGTGAACACATATTTAAGATTATAGTGACGCCGCCAAAGCCCCGCCCACCCGCAGCTAAGCCCCGCCCACTTACAAGCGGCCAATTAGATTGCTGAGTAGGCGGAGTTTAGTCGCGGGTGGGCCAGGTTTGACGTCGAAAAGAGCCGTTTAGATATTTTTAGTGGCTCACACTGGTGATCCGGCTCCTGTCGTTCACAGCAGGGAGCCGGATCTTTGTGTCGGATCGTTCGCGACCGACACATCACTAAGGTGGAGTGATCGCGGCGACAGAGCAGAAGCCAGGTAACAGGGCTGACCGGGGGCTGACGCGGGGTGACGGGGGGTGACGGGGGGAGACCTGGCGACAACTTTTCTGTCGCATGTGACGTGTCACATGCGGCAGAAAGAGCAGGATGAATGCGGCCGTGCGTTACTGTGCGCTGCGCGCCACTATCTTGCATGCTCCGGCGGGGAAAACGGGGGGCTCTTTGGAGAACCGGAGGGGCTCCGGGGGACCAGAGGGCTCTGGTGTACCGGAGGAGGGGTCAGGGGGAGGACATTTCCCTCCGATCTGAAATGTTTGATCATTTCAGATCGGAGGGAAATTAATGCAGAGCCGGCGGCGGCAGTTTTCTGTGCGCTTCGGCGCCATTTTGACTTCCGGAGGGGGGGTAGGGGTGGGGGGGGGACTCTCCGGTACCGGGGGCTTTGGGGGCACTAGGGGTTTATATTTCTTTCTCATCTGACATGTTTGATCACGTCAGATGAAAAAGAGATCAGTTTTACCGGTCATTTCTTTTTTTTTTCATGTGTTCGTCGGTATACGGTGTATACCGGCGATCACATTATCGGGGTCCAAAAAAAACACCCCGATTCATAATCTAGGGGGTCTCAGCTGCCCCTGGTAGCTGAAACCCCCGAGATTTTCGGTCGCTGGGGGGCGCTACAGGGTTTTTTCGGCCCGCCGCTTTAAAGCGGCGGAACAGAATAAGTACCCTGTTTTGCCGCCACTTTAAGTCGTACGGCCGTCGTTATGAGGTTAAGGAGCAATAACAGAAGGACAGCACAATGCAGATATCTTCACTCGTAGCTTGTAACAATGGATAGTTGTCAATATACCTATATTTTTTTTAGAAGCAATAACAGAAGGACAGCAGAATGCAGATTTCTTCACTCATAACTTGTAAAAAGAAATAGTTGTCAATATACTTTTCTAGGAGCAAAAATAGAAGGACAGCACAATGTAGATTTCTTCACTCATAGCTTGTAACAATGGATAGTCATCAATATACCTATACTTTTTTAGAAGCAATAACAGAAGGACAGCAGAATGCAGATTTCTTCACTCATAGCTTGGAAAAAGAAATAGTTGTCAATATACTTTTCTAGGAGCAATAACAGAAGGGCAGCACAATGCAGATTTCTTCACTCCTAGCTTGTAACAATGGATAGTCGTCAATATACTTATACTTTTTTAGGAGCAATAACAGAAAGATAACACAATGCGGATTTCTTCACTCATAGCTTGTAAAAATGGATAGTCATCAATATACTTAGGCAGGCTTTGCACACTACGACATCGCAGGTGCGATGTCGGTGGGGTCAAATTGAAAGTGACGCACATCAGGCATCGCAGGTGACATCATAGTATGTAAAGCCTAGATGATACGATTAACGAGCGCAAAATCGTCGTAATCGTATCATCGGTGCAGCGTCGGCGTAATCCATAATTAAGCTGACGCGACGGTCCGATGTTGTTCCTCGCTCCTACGGCAGCACACATCGCTGTGTGTGAAGTCGCAGGAGCGAGGAACATCTCCTACCGGTGTCACCGCGGCTTCCGTAGGATATGCGGAAGGAAGGAGGTGGGCGGGATGTTTACATCCTGCTCATCTCCGCCCCTCCGCCGCTATTGGCCGCCTGCCGTGTGACGTCGCTATGACGCCACACGACCCGCCCCCTTAGGAAGGAGGCGGGTCGCCGGCCAGAGCGACGGTCGCAGGGCAGGTGAGTGCATGTGAAGCTGGCGTAGCGATAATTTTCGCTACGCCAGCTATAACACGAAATCGTACCTGCGACGGGGGCGGGGACTATCGCGTGCGACATCGCAGCATCAGCTTGCGATGTCGCAACGTGCAAAGCTGCCCTTATACTTTTTTAGTGGCAATAACAGAGGGACAGCACAAAGCAGATTTCTATGTCTTTACATAGCCATGCTATTTGCAGGAGCAACCATTTTCTTTCTGAAGCATGTGCTTTTATTAATAGCTTTCCTTTTCCTCTCATTCACAGCATACAGAACACAAAATTATCATTTGCATCCAAACAAGAACCACCTATTGATTGTTCACAGAAAGTGGTGGAGAAGTCTATAGAACTGGAGCATTGCGAGAGGAAACTACTTCTTAATACTGCAAATAAGAGGTAAGTCATGCATGGATATGTGTTATAAATTAATTAGTAATAAATGAATAAATAGCCAGAATGTAAAGTGAAAACTCTATTTCTGTCACTTCACAGTCTGGGACAATTGTCAGATGCTGTGGAGGCATAATATTGTAGAACAGATGTTGGTCACTTAACGGGAATCTGTCACCAGGATTGTGCTGCCTGATCTGCGAGCAGCATAATGTAAAGACAGAAACCCTCATTCCAGCGATGTGTCACTTACTGAGCTGTTTGCTGTCATTTTGATAAAATCAATGTTTTTTCTGCTTGCAGATCTAGCAGTTATAAAGAGCTCATGAATATGCTGGACTACCTGCAGCACACCTAGTAGTCCTGTAATGATGATCTACTGCTGATTAAACAATGATTTTTATCAAAACTACACTAAGCAGCCCAGTAAGTGACACATCACTTGAATCAGGAACTCTGCCCCTACATTATGCTGCTCTCAGGTTAGGTGTAAAGAACCTTTACATGGCTGTCTTTGCAATAGGAAGACCGTGTCTTTTATGGGGCACTAATTGGTATTTTAACATCTTCCTGACAAAGCAATTTTATATTTTTCCGCTTTCGATTCCCCCTCCATTTCTTCCAAAACCCATAACTTTTTTATTTTTCAGCTTTACTATATGAGGGCTTATATTTATGAGATGAGTTGTAGTTTTGATTGACACCATTCATTTTGTCATGACCAGCGATGCCATAAATTCTCCATTAAATGTTACTTGTTTAACCTAGCAGGAGGTATGGCGTTATCTCAAACACTTTAAATAGACAAAACACTGGACCTAAATGGCATACACCCCCAAATAGAGAAGAAATTAAGGACCATGATAGACAGACCATTATTTGTAATATTAAAGGTCTCAAAAATAACAGGGTCTTTATCACCGGGTTGGCGCAAAGCTAATCTGGTGCCAATATTCAAAAAACGTGACATTGCATAAGAAATTACCGTGAAGTTGGTAATGGGGCAGTAATGAATTGATCAATACATTAGCTAAATATCTCTTTTTTTCAGATAATCCTCAGCAGTTATGCAATGTCACATTTTAAATTTTTTAAATTTTTCATATATATAGTTGTATTTTTCATTCCTTATGTATTATAAAGCAGTTATGCTTGTTCATATTTCTCTGAATTTGGTGTGCAGCTTTCACTTCATATAGATTGTGTATTTTTTGGCTAGCACACATTTACAATGGTGGTCCAGCAGTCTTTTTTGATTGTTATGCAGTTTTTTTCTGGCTGAGAACCCAGTCCCGCCCTTTAGCTATGTTTATTCAATTTCCTATATAGCCAGGTCCCTTGCTTCCCATACACAAGCAGGTTTCAACCGCACATAAAGATAACATTTGGTTAGATACCCATGCACACAAGCAGGTTTTAACCGCATATAGAGGCAACGTTTGGTTAGGGATCCCATAAATAAGAGATTACCGTGAAGTTGGTTATGGGGCAGTAATGAATTGATTAATACATTAGCTAAATCTCTCTTTTTTTTTCAAATAGTCCTCAGCAGTTATGCAATGTCACATTTTAAATTTTTTCAATTTCTCATATGGCTAATTGTATTTTTCATTCCTTATGTATCATAAAGCAGTTATGCTTGTCCATATTTCTCTGAATTTGGTGTGCAGCTTTCACTTCAAATAGATTGTGTATTTTTTGGCTAGCACCCTGTTCACATTGACAATGGTGTTCCAGCAGTCTTTTTTGATTGGTAGACAGTAGTTATGGACACAAGATGGAGCAGTGAGACCAAAGAGGCATTGGTAAAAGGTGAAGCTGCCAGAAGGTGGGTATATGACAGGAGTCAGGGGGCATAGAGTTAAAGCCCTTTCCAGTGTTGAAAAATAAACAAAAAAGGCATGAGGGGTGCTTTAAACTCATTACCAGTGTATTGGCTCCCTATGTATGGAGAGGACAGAGGAGCTGAGGCCACATCTTACCCAGCAGATGCAGGCTGTGTTACTTTATGAGGAGCAAGCAGAGCTATGCTCGACTCACAGCAGTTAATGTCTTAAATGCCGCCATCAATCACTGATAGTTGTGGGCGAACAATTATACACAAGTACAAACAAGATGGGAACGTCCAGCCATCATACCGCTCAGGAAGGAGATGGGTTCTATGTACGATAGATGAACGTGCTATTGACAGACATGCATAGCAACTAAAGTACAAAAGCAAAAGACCTTGTGAAGATGCTGGCGGAAGCTGGTAAGATTGTGTCATTATCCACAGTGAAACGAGTACTATATCAACATCGTCTGAAAGGCCACTCTGCCAGGAAGAAGCCATTATTCCAAAATAAACATAACAAAACAGATTATTGTTTGCAAATACACACAGGAACAAAGACCTTAATTTTTGGAGACATGTCCTGTGGTCTGACAAAACTAAAATTGAACTGTTTGGCCATAATGACCATTGTTACATTTGGAGGGAAAGGGAGCAGCTTTGAAGCCTAATAACACCATCCGAACTGTGAAACATGGGGGTGGCAGCATCATGTTGTGAGGTTGTTTTGCTGCAGGAAGGACTGGTGCACTTCACAAAATAGATGGCATCATGAGAAAAGAAGATTATGTGGCAATACTGAAGAACATCTCAAGACATCAGCGAGGAACTTAAAGCTTGGGCCAAAATGGGTCTTCCAAATGGACAATGACCTGAAGCATTGGCCAAACTGGTTACAAAGTGGCTTAAGGATAAAATGTCAATGTTTTGTAGTGGCCATCACAAAGCCCTGATCTCAATCCTATTGAAAGTTTATGGGCCAAGCTGAAAAGGCCGGTGCAAGCAAGGCGACCTGCAAACATGGCTCAGCTACACCAGTTATGTCAGGAAGAATGGCCCCAAATTCCTGCCAACTATTGTGAGAAGCTTGTGGAAGGAGATCCAAAACATTTGACTAAATCATACAGTGTAAGAGCAATGGTACCAAATACTAATGAGGTGTATGGAAACTTTTGACTTTGCAGATGGTAATAAAAATGCCTTAAAACATCCTCTCTCTCATCATTCTGGCATTTGGCAAATAGGAATAATTTTGCTTCCTAATTGAACTAAAATGGGAACGGTTTTGATTTCATGTCAGATAGTTAGAAAAACCTGCAGATGTGTCTTTATACAGAGTGGAGGGAAAAACCTGCAGATATATCTTTATAGAGAGTGGAGGGAAAAACCTGGACATGTGTCTTTATAGATAGTGTATGGAAACTTCTGGTTTCAACTGTATATAGCTGACATACAATTCCGTAAACTGCATTATAACTTGCACCGCATCGCTTGGTTACCCGTTATTTACCTTGGTTACTAGCGCACACTGCTTAGTGCTGGCTCCCTGCACTCGTAGCCAGAGTACATGTACCACCCCGTGCTCGGCCGCAGCCGAGCCGCTCATATCCGGGCTCGTTTGTGGGTGGCTCGAGCGCCTCCGGACCGGGGGTCACTTCGCTCTGAAAGGGGCTGGCGCTTTGAGGGGGTTAAGGTTACGGTCAGGGCCGTGGTTTTTGTTTGAGTTCGTGATGCCACCCACAGGTTGTGGTGAATGTGAACACTCCCACTGCTGTTTAATAGGCATCCGGGGAAGATGTTGTGCAGCAACGTTGTTAACCCCTCCGTGGGCAGGGGTGACGGCCCCGGGACCCGATTGGTGTGATATGTCGGTGCTTGGCGGTGCAGGGCGATGCGTGGCCCGAGGGCACAGTTGTACTCACTATTACAGATGCACAAGAGTCTCTGGTAAACCAAGATGATGGTGGTCTGGTCCCCCACTCGGGTTGGTGGTCTCCACCTTTCTCCTGCACCTTCTTTGTAGCTGTGGACAGCCCGTGCTTCAGCAACAGGAGCCCGCTCCCTGGCGTTGTGTGTCGGGAGAGCCCGTTTGCCCACAGACGCTGGCCCGTGGGATCTCATTGCCTGAGCAGTGGCTTTTTATCCCTCTCGGTGGACTATTGTCTTCAGTCGGGACTTGGGTGGGAAAGGACCTAAAGTCCAGACCTCAATCAGTTAATTAACTGGGTCCACTGGTTTCTGGACGGAGTTTCAGAGTCTGAGTACCCCCTTTTTGCGCTCCGGTTTCCAGTCGGTTCCCCGGTTCGGCACCGCGGGCCACTACCCTGCCCCGGTCCCCTACAGTTCCACCGAGCCGTCTTCCCGGCTCCTGCAGGCTGAGGCCACCGTCTGCCTCCTAGCCAGAGGTGACTGGGCTCCGACCCAGACACCTGTCATTAGACTGTGGCAGACCTGGGCATAGGTCTGCCTCTGCACTTGACCTTCACTCCACTCCACTCTCAGACTCTAACTCCGACTCTCTGTGTGTTTTTCCTGCCTCAGGGCCTGTGAACTCCTTGGCGGGCGTGTCCAACCACCTGGGCATGCCCCCTGGTGTGTCCATCAAACCCTGCGGGAGGTGACTAGGGTTTTAAGATTGGCTGGTGACACCTTTTTAGGGGACGGTTGTTGTGCAAGGGCCTACCTGTGACTACCTGGCTAGTCCAGGGCGTCACATACACATCGGGTTAATAAGCAAACCGCTTTGCTTTTAGTTACCCGATGTGTACCTTGGCTACATGTGCACGGAGCAGTGAGCCAGCTTCAAGAAGCTGCGGACGCTGGTAACGACGGTAAATATCGGGTAACCAAGTAAAGCCTTTGCTTGGTTACCCGATATTTACCTTGGCTACCAGCATCCGCAGAAGCCGGCTCCGTGGTCCCTGCACATTCAGTTCGTTGCTCTCTCGCTGTCACACACAGTGATGTGTGCTTCACAGCGGGAGAGCAACGACCAAAAAATGGTCCAGGACATTCAGCAACAACCAGCGACCTCACAGCAGGGGCTAGGTTGTTGCTGGATGTCACACACAGCGACATTGCTAGCAAAGTCACTGCTACGTCACAGAAAATGGTGACTTAGCAGCGTCGTCGTCATCGCTGTCGTTGTGTGTGACATGACCATTACAGTCTGAAAATGAGAATCCTACAACAAATCATACTTCCTGCAGGTAAATGACAGAGGATTTTTTTTTGCACCATAAAGGTCATTGGATGTGTCTGGTGTTCCAGCTCCGATCATTTACTTGTATCATCCCATGACGATATATTATAATGTAACTATATAAAGCTGAGATTATTCCGCACACTGACCATTCCAATTATGAATCTTCCAGCCTTACTATCAATTCCAATAAAAACACCAATAAAACGCCTACAGAGTTTTCATCATATCCAGTTCTTACTCAAGACTTCATTAAAAACCCTGATGGACTGTACTCGACTAATCTTGTGATCAATATATTAACCACCTATCACCCAACAAAAACATAAAATAGACTAAAAAACGTGTAGATGCACATATAACCTCTTACCCTTAAAGGGAACCTGTCAGGTGAAATATGCACCCAGAACCACGAGCAGTTCTGGGTGAATATTGCTAATCTCTGCCCAACTGTCCCTGTATCTAGTAGTATAGATAAAGAGATCTTTAGAAAAAGTATTTCTAAAGATCCTTTATGATATGCTAATGAGGACAGCAAATAGTCGCAAGAGTGTTTGTTCCTGTGCTCATTCCACCCTTTTAACATGTTAGCCCACCCACAGGGACGTGCTAATGTGGCGCCCCTGTCCTGGTCAGGCACTACTGAGTACTTTACCCATGCTGGGTGGGTACAATACAGGTATTCCTGAAGGCTGACCAGGGTGTAGACACACACAGGCACGTAGTAGCCAGGTCTCCCACATGGACCTTTGAAGGGACCCCTGGGGAATCCAGGAGGGGGCGTGGCCTCCATCTCCACTTCAAGGGGTGTGGTAGAGAGGCTGGTTGCTAGGATGCAGAGGCAGGCACAGTGGGGAGAAGAGTAGTGAGCCGAGTCAGAGTTAGTGAAGACAGCACAGAGTGCAGACGTGAGGAGTCAAACTAGTCTGACACCGCAGGTGCAGTGACTGCTGGCGGGGGAGAAAGGGCTACCTGGTAGTGCCACCCGAAAACCACCTGAGGCCGGAGCGCAGTGAGGTGGCTGAGTAAGGAGACTGCCAGTAGACCCTGCCCGCACGGGGTTGCAGATCCCCAGAGCAGGGGCCCATTGAGTTGGCCTGCTAAACCTGTAAGTGGGGGCACTTCATGCCCTCCACGAAAACACCACAGAGTCCGCAGCTACAGCAGCAACGAGAGGGCCCATAGTGACAAGAGGCAAGTAGCTGGAGTCACTTGGCCCAAGCTGCCCGCAAACGGGCCGAAAAAGGGGAGAACAGGCGTAGGCGACTTTCCTGGGTGACCCCGTAGGACTTCAAGTCTGGGTCACTACAAACAACGAGGGCTAGGAAGGCGAGTCGGTAGTCACCCCTGGATACAGCCTGAAGGTACCTGGTTCTCCTGCAGCTTAATCACAGCATCGCCCGGATTGGCTCACTTGCAACATCTAAGCGTGAGTTAAACCCCTGAAAGACATTCCGTGTGTGATTCCTCTGCGCTCTGCTGCACTACACAGCTACATTCGGGCACTGGGGCCAGCCCCACTCTCGGGGGGGCCACGTCACCTTACTGCACCCACCATCCGCCCCAACCGCTCCCCAAAACTGCAGTGGCGGTCACCCCTGACCGCAATACCAAGAGTGGCGTCACGAATCCCCCATAGAAGTCAACCTGACCCTATTTGTGACCAGAAGAACTCCAGCACTGTGGCGTCCCTGAACAGGATCAGCGCTCCTGGGGCGCGACACTAACATGCTAATCAATTCCCATTGCCCAGTGTCATCATCGGCAATGGCACCACCTCAGAATTCTGGCCACTTTCGGTCATGCGCGCTACACCAATTTGAAGATGAGACGCGTACACCCAGCTTCTTAGTGCACATGACCGGTAGTCTGGGGATCATGCACATTGTGCCAAAATCCAGCGTCGGACGCAGTGGCAGCAGAGAGGTGAGTGCGACCATACCTCTGATTCTGCACATTTATTAGCATGCTAGTGTGACGCCCTGGCAAAACCAGGTAGTCACAGAAAGAGTTAATCCTCCTTGGCAGCTACACAATCCCCACACAGATGTACACGAGCCAATCAGGCCCTACTCACCCCCTCCTCAGGAAAAAGGGATGGGGGCGAGAGGAACTAAGGCAGTGGAGAGAGTTTTAGTTTCAGTTGTGCAGTAGTCAGTGAAGCGCTGACAGGGGAAGCTTGGAGCTCCCCGGGAGAAGGTGGTAGCTGGGGTTGGAGCCCTGGACTACCGGACTAGGTGGCTGTGAGGGCCACAGGCGACGGAGATCCGGTCGCGAGGATCCTAAGGCGACCGGGACAGGGTTGTAGCCCGCCGGTGCTGAGAGTGGTGAATCTGTCCGGAGGCCGTTCAAACAGACTAGTCCAGACAAGAAAGAGACAGACAGAGAGTGTGGAAAGAAGGGCCCTGTCTGTACATCATGGTGTGGGACTCGAAAACACCTGCCAAAGGTGACCGGCCATTTGGCAAGTTGGTTGACAAAACAGACTGTGTGTTTCCTGACCTTACACATGAAAGCAGCCTCATCCAACACCAGGACAACCGAACTGTGAGTTTCCTACTCCCTGCAATCCCTGCCACCACCACAACTCCCAATTAGGCCCCGGGACTACAACTCCCCTACCCGTGGAGGGTATCCTACCTTGCTGCCCCACACCATCAGTCCCGGGCACGGTCCCCAGAGGCAGCGACGGTGCCGCCATCTCATCGCCGCAACCCACGGGTGGCGTCACAGACAATCTCCCTTTACATATTCCCCTTTTGTTGTGGAGCCTGGAATCACAGACCAGGTCACGCCACCATGATACCTCTAGAAGCGACCCCATTGGCCCGGTTCCGAGTACCCCCTATCCCTGGGCAACACACTAGAACACCCAAAGGGGCGCGCCTATATGCTAAAGGGGGCTGAGTAGCCAAGGGAACTAACGCACTTACGACTATTCCCTGCGCTCATTAGCATATAATGAAGGACCTTTAGAAATGTTTTTTCTAAAGATCTCTTTATCTTTGCTAGTGTATACAGGGACAGTTAGGCAGGGATTAGAAATATATACCCAGAACTGCTCGTGGTTCTGGGTACATATTGCACCTGACAGGTTCCCTTTAACAAGAACATGTACATGAAGTAAAAGCAATAGTAATTTACACTCCACAATATTGAAATTACAACACCAAGAAGAAAAAGTAATGGAGTTATGGAAATTACAGGATCAAAAAACGTGTGCCAATGATGAAACATCTAAACAAAATTTAAAAAACATCTTCACTCATTGACTATCGGGTATGAGCACAACACGCAGAAATACACACACACCTTTGCTGCTGTCAATGAGATTATTAATGGTTGTCTGAGGAAGGTTCTGCCGTGCTGAATGGACTTGAGCACACAAATCATCAAGATCTGCTGCTGCCAACTCCCTTTGCAAATGCATACCAGTGACATACCACACATGCTCGATGGGAGACAAGTCTGGAGACGCTGCAGGCCATGGTGGTAGCAGTTGAAATGGGACAACTCTTTTAATTAGGCCGGTGTCCCACGTGCGATTACCTCGCGTTGCATCACCCATCACAGACTCACACTCTCCTCACAGGAGCGGGTCGGCTGCATAGAGATGCATGCAACCGACCTGCTCCTGTGGGGAGAGTGTGAGTCCGTGATGGGTGATGCAACGCGAGACTCGCGCGAAATACACGCGAGGCAATCGCAAGTGGGACACCGGCCTTACTATTGATAATTCTACAATGTTAAAACCTCTCTATGTAAGACAGACTAATGTAGAAATGCATATATATGGGAAGTGTGGTATGTGCTGTTTTTTTACATCCTTCCCTTTTTTTTAATAGGAAATTGGGTCTCAATGTTCTCACTCCTTGGCTCGCCCCAATTATCTGGGATGGAATATATGACATTAACATATTAGATAACCAACACAACAGTACAAGAATTGGATTGTTTGTATTTGCTGTGAAAAAGTAAGTATACATTGGAAACTAATGGTTAATTCACAATGCACAAAGCCTCCTTTTGTCCTTTTTTTTACTTTTTAATTGTTGCGTTAGATGTTCAATAACTTTTTAATTTTACTTTTTGGCTGCAAAACAGTATGACGGACTATTTTTTTGGGGGGTTTTTTTTGGGTGGGGGTGATGAGTTCTATTTGTTTAGAAGTACAAAGTTACATGTACTGCAAAACGATGCTAGTGACAAAGTCTTATTAATTTTATGGTTAGGAATATATAAAAACATCAACAATTTTAAACTTTCCGGTATTCACCATACATATTTTAAATGGTACTGTTATAGTTTGTCAGTATGAATAAAATTATACTACATTTATACAGATTTATTTACGTTTTTTTCTTTTACATTTCTACAATAAAAACTTTTTGAAAATTGAAAAACCTTTTTCCCCTACAATATGATCACTCTATAAATTAATGATATTTCTTTTCAATAAACAGTTATTTCAGGACTTACTTTTTGCGCGGCAAGCTAATGCTTTCATTGGTACCATTTTCTGGTACATATGATGATTTTCTTTTTTCATTTTTTGTTGTTGCATTTTTTTGGAATGGAAATAAAATGAACAAAAAACAGCAATTCTAGATTTTTTTTAATTTTAAAACTGACATGGCATTCTTTATTCTGTGGTTTGATCAATTCTGATGATTGCAAAGTTATTGTCATGGGTGTGTCACGTGTGTGTCATGTGATTTCTGGCCATAGAAGGTCACAGCGTCTGGCTGTGCAGAATGCTCCCTGACTTTCCATTGTTCCTGCTATCAGTATTCATTGGTATAGCTTTCCTGCTGGATTCATCTCCCTCCCTTTTAGACCCAACAGGAGCTCGCCTTCCACCCAGCTGTTAATTGTCACTGTTCACTTGGTGTTTAAATATCCTTTCCTGTCTTTGGACAGATGCTGGTGATATTTTCAGTTCCTTCAAGCCGAGATTGCAAGCAGGTGGCTTATACTTCTCTGTGGTTTTGTTATTGAAAGCTCTGCTGAACTCCTACCTGATTCATCCAATAAGTACTTCATGCTTTTCCCCCTATGTGTACCCTATCTGTCTTCTATAGCTGTTTATTGGGGTTGATACAGAGCTCATCCAATCCATAGGTTTTAATGGTGTGTACATTATTTGTGTGATACCATTCATCCTTTTAGTGGTTCTGTTTCCTCTTTCTTTCAGGCACTATTGTATTTTTCAGCTATTGAGTCTTGTACATTTCAAAGACTTGGGTTATCTTTATCTGTCAACAATACATTGTGGTAAACTGAGATGGAAAACAACTATATTCTCCTCCAGGACATTAATCTTTTATAAGTATGCAGCTTTTGTTAGATGGGCTACCTTCCATTAGATATCTAATTTACATTGACTTTTATTGTAGTTATCTCTGCTAGGTGGCATTGTTGAGATTTTTTTTTAATTTATTTATTAGATTGGGAAGATATAAATTACAGTGATGATATCAATTGTTAGAAGTCAGATAATTTTGTATTGTTACGTAATTTCAGGTTAAAGCCTAATATTATATAATATTTGTATATAATAAAATCAATTATTCCTTCCAGGTATATCCGATTCCTTCTACCATTCTTGGAGTCTGCAGAACGTTATTTCATGGTTGGTCACAAAGTTACGTACTACGTATTCACTGACAATGTCACTAATGTAGTTAAACCCAAAGTAGCTGATGGTCGCATCTTGCAACTGCACAATGTGATTGCTGACCAACGCTGGCAGGACGTGTCAATGAGAAGAATGGATACCCTCACGATCTTCACCAAGGAGTATATGCCCAATGAGATAGACTACCTTGTATGCGCTGATGTAGATATGGTATTCACCGATCACGTAGGAGTCGAAATACTTGGAGACCTGGTAGCTACACTCCACCCAGGATATTTTCTTGCTGAACCAAAGTACTTTACATATGAGCGTAGACCGATTTCTGCAGCATATATACCAGAAGGACAAGGAGACTTCTATTACATGGCAGCTCTGTATGGTGGAAAAGTGGAGGAAATTTACAAACTTAGTAAGGAATGCCAGAAAGGTATTATGGAGGACAAGAAAAAAGGTATTGAAGCTGTGTGGCAGGAGGAATCTCATCTCAACAGATATCTGGTGTACATTAAGCCTACAAAGGTACTGTCCCCCGAATATCTCTGGGCCAATGGCCTCGGTAATGAGGAGTTCATCAAGAGGAAGCGATTCTTAGCAGTACCCAAAAACCATCAAGAAGTGAGGAACTAAGATGCTGTTATGTAAAGATGAAATATGTCATGTGTTCCTCTAGTAAAGAACTAGAAGCTGTTCTAGCCTTGTGTCACGTGCTATAAGGGGGTTTATGGCCACTGCCAACAAGGACACTGAACTTTATATTTAATCTTTTATGTGCTCATGATACTTAAGGGTGCTTTACACGCTGCAACATCGCTAACAATATATCTTCGGGGTCACGGTGTTTGTGACGCACATCCGGCGCCGTTAGTGACATCGCAGCGTGTGACACCAAGGAGCGTCGTGCAACGATCGCAAAAACGTCTAAAATCGTTGATACGTCGCTCCTTTTCCAAATATCATTGGTGGTGCATGCCTCTGATTGTTCGTCGCTCCTGCGGCGTCGCACATCGCTGTGTGTGACGCTGCAGGAACGACGAACATCTCCTTACCTGCGTCCACTGGCAATGAGGAACGAAGGAGGTGGGTGGCATGTTCCGGCCGCTCATCTCCACCCCTCCTCTGCTATTGGGCATCCGCTTAGTGACGCTGCAGTGACGTCGGTATGACGCCAAATGCACCTCCCCCTTGAAGGAGGGATTGTTCGCCGGTCATAGCGACGTCGCTGATAAGGTATGTGCTTGTGACGCTAACGTAGTGATAGTGTTCGCTACGGCAGCGATCACCAAATGTTGCATGAGTGACAGGGGTAGGTGCTATCGCGCACGACATCGCTAGCTATCGCTAGCGATGTCGCAGCGCGTAAAGCACCCTTCAGAGTGCAAAAAGCAAACAATGTTATTGCTTCTAACATTATGCATATGTTTGTTTGCTAAGGTGAGTTGGAAAATTTTATACATTTTTTAATTTATCTTTAAAGTAACTGTAGGAAGAATGTCATGCCTATTGTAACAATAGAGAGGAAGGCACATGACAGAGAGATTGAGATTTCAGTGTTTTTTTTTTGTTTAGGTGCCACTCTCATAAAAAAGTCTATGTCCAACCCATGTCTCATAAGTCAAGAAAACTCCCTCCCTAGCAGACAAAGTAACCCCAACGTATGTTTTGCTTTTTTTGGAATATTTGCACAGAATGCTGTATTGAACTGCTTCCTCAGGGGTGATCAGCCTCATCATCATGCATTCTGTGCAAATATTCCATGCAGTTCCCCCCAAATTTTGATGCCCAGTCAAGATAAAGCCTGAGAGCTGGGGGCTGGTATTCTCAGACTGTGGAGACCTGTGCTGGTTGAGCCCCCAGCCTAAAAATAGCACCCTGCAGCTGTCCAGGGTTGTCGCATTCATTAGATGTGACAGTCCCGGCACTTTACCAGGCTCTTTCCGATTGCCATAGTGCAGTGGCAATCGGGGTAATAAGGGGTTAATTGCAGTTCACAACAGCCACTAAGCCCTAGATTAGTAATGGGAGGGGTCTATGAGACCCTCACATTACTAATCTGTAAATGAAAAGAAATAAACACAGACAAAATAACACTTTATTTAAAATAAAATGCAAAAAGCCACCCTCTTTCACCACTTTATTAACCCCCAAAACACCCCTGCAGGTCCGATGTAATCCACACATGGTCCCATGATGATTGCAGCTCTGTTACATCTGAGTCACAGGAGAATGTAATGTGCATATAAAACATGGAACACACCATGCCACAATACAAAACAATAAAAAATGTATGTTTTTATGTGGCATGCGACGCACCTGTGAGCACTCCTATATAGGGGGCGCCGTTGTAGCTCCACATATGGACCTGTGGAAGCCTAATTAGTTAGGCGAAACAGCTGTCGTCCTCTACCTGGGAGCCAGCTCACAGCTCGTCTCCTGCTTTTTACCCTGCACCGTCTAATAAACTAAAGATTCCTGCACAGCGGTACGGAGTGCGGTCCCTCATTTCCTTCACTCATCCATCGGTACCTGGACTTTTCTTCTGGACGAGCACCCCCGCTCAGGATACGGTAATTCCCAGCCCTCTACGAGCACACACACGCTTTCGCTGAGTGACATACAGTGGTGCAGCACCCTCTCTATCTTGCCGGCAGCTTAGGGCCCACGGCCACCTGGCAGATCAGCAGCCAGCTCCTTTCTGTGAGAGGAGCTGCACTGATCTGGCACAGATTACACGGCCGCTGTATGACCCGGTGCCCCCCTCCCCTGTCATCGTGCACAGCAACAATGAAGCGTGGAGTGGCCAGTGCAGCTCCACGCTCCATCATTCTCCACCACCCCCCGTGCCTGCGTGGTGACATCACTCCAATGTGATGGCTGTGCTCAGAGCACAGAGCGCAGAACGGGAGGACGCCGACGGCAGCAGCAGGGGAACGGAGGAGAGCTGAGAACGGAGCAGTGCTGGAACGAGTAGAGAGGTTATAGAACTTGTTTTTTTTTTTTGTTTTTTTCCAAATCCGTGTGTACATGGTGGCCAGGGGCCATGGGGGGCTGCATTGTACATGGAGCATGGGGGGCTGGCTGCATTATACATGGAACATGGGAGGGCTGGCTGTCTTATACATGGAGCATGGGGGGATGGCTGCATTATACATGGCGTATGGGGGGCTGGCTGCATTATACATGGAGCATGGGGGGCTGCATTATACATGGAGCATGGGAGCTGTCTGCATTATACATGGAGGATGGGGGGTGCTGCATGCATTATACATTTTGCATGGGGGGGCTGTCTGCATTATACATGAAGCATGGGGGGGTTGGGTGCATTATACATGGAGCATGGGGGGCTGGCTGCATTATACATGGAGCGTGGGGGGGCTGCCTGCATTATACATGGAGCATGGGGGGGCTGCCTGCATTATACATGGAGCATGGGGGGGCTGTCTGCATTATACATGGAGCATGGGGGGGTTGGGTGCATTATACATGGAGCATGGGGGGCTGGCTGCATTATACATGGAGCATTGGGGGGCTGGCTGCATTATACATGGAGCATGGGGGGGCTGGCTGCATTATACATGGAGCATGGGGGGACTGGCTGCATTACACATGGAGCATGGGGGGGCTGGCTGCATTATACATTGAGCATGGGGCAGCCTGCATTATATATGGAGCATGGTGGCTGGCTGCATTATACATGGGGGGCTTCCTGCATTATACATGGAGTATGGGGGGCTGCATTATACATGGGGGGGCTGCCTGCATTATACATGGAGCATTGGGGGCTGGCTGCATTATACATGGAGCATGGGGGCTGCATTATCCATGGAGCATGGGCTGGCTGCATTATACATTGAGCATGGGGCAGCCTGCATTATACATGGAGCATGGCGGCTAGCTGCATTATACATGGGGGGCTTCCTGCATTATACATGGAGTATGGGGGGGCTGCATTATACATGGGGGGCTGCCTGCATTATACATGGAGCATGGGGGGCTGGCTGCATTATACATGGAGCATGGGGACTGCATTATACATGGAGCATGGGCTGGCTGCATTATACATGGAGCATGGGGGGCTGGCTGCATTATACATGAAGCATGGGGGGCTGGCTGCATTATACATGGAGGTCTATGGGGTTGCATTATACAACATGACGGACACCTTTTCAATGGACTATATGGGTGCATTATACATGGAGGAGTATGGGGCTGCATAACACAATATGAAGGTTTTATGGGGTCGCGTTATAATACATATAGGACTATGGGGGCTACATTATAATATATGGAGGACTATCAAGGCTACCTTATACATGGACTATGGGGGTGCATTATAAAACATGGAGGACTATATGGTGCAGTATAATATATGAAGTACTATGGAGTGAATTATAATATATGGAGAACTATGGTAAATCCTTTATAATAATTGGAGGGCTATGAGGGCTACTTTATACATGGAAGACTATGGGGTGAATTATAAGATATGGAGGACTATATGGTGCAGTATAATATATGGTGGACTGTGGGGTGACATATAATACATGGAGAACTATGGCAAATACATTATAATACATGGGGGACTATGTAGCTGCATTCTAATATATGAAGGGTTATGTGGGACCCTTTATACTATATGAAAGGCTATGCAGGGGCCATTATTCTATTTGGAGAGCTATATAAAATGGGGGACAAAGATACAAGCAGGGGATGGGAACGTTTTGTGCAGAGGGAAAAGGGCTCTTTCCCTCAGCACCCAGCTTTCCCATTCTCTGCTATACATCTCTCAGCACCCAGCTTTCCCATGCTCTGATATGGGAAAGCTAGGTGCTGAGGGAAAGATGTATAGCAGAGCATGGGGAAGCTGGGTGCCAAGGACAAGATGGATATCAGACCATAGGAAAGCTGGGTGCTGATAGAGGGATTTCAGATCATGGGAAATCTGGGTGCTGAGGGTAAGAGCCAAGTGTCAGCATCATTGTCCTGTACCCCGAGTGTCAGTGTCATTGTCCCGTACCCCAAGTGTCGGTGTACGTGGAGGCGGGGCTCAGGTCCAAACTTTACACCGAGGCCCATCAAACTCTAGTTACACCACTGGGTGGCAGTATCATGTTATGGGGTTGTTGAAGCACCCAGGCACTTGGGTCCATAAAAACTGTGAAGGTCCAAAACAATTGGAGTGGGCAAATTGTCCAAGACATAACAGGAGAGATGCTCATTATGAAGAGAGCCTACACGAAAATTTATACCATGAACAGCCTGGGTAAACTCTTTCTGGCTGAGGGGGGTCAAATCAATGGCCCGGATAGGGATGGATCTCGCTAATGCACTACGAGTCAGGCCTCGAGTCTGAGTGAAGCAAAAATCCACTAGGTTAGCCCCCACGCCACTGTCCACCTGGACAGAAACTGTCTCAGTCCTTTCATCAATAACCACATCCGCCTTTATGGTGAACTGAGATGTGTAAATGGATGAAATATACACTCCCTGGTCGCTTCCCTCCACACGACCAGGGGGGCGCATCTTATCACAAGATGTAATTTTGGCAGGCCCCAATGTAATGACCCTTAATACCACAATAGAAGCATGACCCAGTACCATGGTGAACTACTGGGGACTTCACATGGTGGGAAGCACCCCGAACTGCATAGGTTTATCATAAACCACCTGTGGAATCTCTTCCCTAGGGAGAACCATAGGGGACCAGTTCCTGGTGGGCCTCTCACTGAGGCGCTATCAACCCATATAGCCAGGGCCTTGGCGGCATCCAACAACTCCAGAGCAAAATACTGGATCAGACAGTCTCGAAGCCTAGCTGACAACTTCTGAATGAAATGATACCTAAGGGCAGAGTCCTTCCATTGGGTGTCAGTGGCCCACCTATGAAAATCTGAACAGTATTTCTCAGCTAGTCGCGTGCCCTGTTGGAGCTTACGAAGTTTAGACTTTGCCAGGGAGATCCCATGAGGGTCACGATATACAAGAGCCAATGCCACGAAGAATTCGTCCACTGAGAGCAACAATGGATCAGTCAAAATAATAGCAGGGCTATCTACACGGATACTGTCTTCAACTCAGCACCTCTACTGGCACTGGCTCTTTAGAAGCAGATATTTCTTACCCTCTGCATCCTAACTATTATAGGGCACCACATTTTTAGAACAAAAAAATTCTAAGAGAAGCCGATTTGGTCAAAGATAACAATTTTATTAATGATTATAAATTGATGAATATCGACTGGCAGAATAACTAGAACAGGGGCATCACATGTATAAATATTAAAAAGTCAAGAACAGGTGTCACTGCATAGGTATTAAAAATACTGTAGCTGTTAAATTATTTAGCTGTGAAAAATAGGGTAAGTGAGGATATAAAATACCATACAAATTAGACTCAAGTGTTCACAGGTATAGTATATATAGCAATCATGTGGTAACAAAAGCCAGGATATGTAGTGTTTAAAAAATATATATAGAGCTGACTATTGATATTATTGGGGGTCAAAACTATATATACTGTTAATAACACTTACATTGGTATGTACAATGATTATAGCTGTAATATACATTGTGAATATGCTGTGAAAAAATGCTGTGAAAAAATGTATAATTACAGCAAAAGGTATCACTTATATGGCTTGTTATACATTAATATCCAGAGCAGGTGTGTAAAGAAACCGCCCAAATGGAGACATGATAGATAGGAAGTATTTATCTGTGCAGGAGAAGACCTGTGTACACATGTGATGCCAGCCCCGACGTGCACGTTTCAGCGTCACCGTCGCCAGGCCTAGTACATTGTTTGGTACATGGCTTTATTTAATTATTTAGGTGGTGCCTAGCCTCCCTCTTTGTGTTTGTGGTTTGTTTGTGTGTATTTATTGTTGGGCTTGATACACTTCTATTGTTTATGTACTGTGTACCCATTGTTACAATTTTGCTATGTTTACATATGCATTGTTTAATGATTTAGTAAGTTTCTTTGTTGAACCTTTTTTTAACCATGCATTAATAGAGATTTTGTACATATTTTTGACCAATAAAACTTTCTTTTTCTTTTTGTTGCAATGTCTTGTGGAGTGGTCTAAGTCTATGCCACCATATATATCGAGGACAGACCCTATGTAAATATTAAAATGTGGGGTAATCACTGCTGGCTGCTGCGGTGAACCGGCAGCGATCCTTGCACATGTCTGCTGCTAACTAGCAGGACCTGTCGTGAGGTCATGCCCATGTGACCAGAAGGGGCGGGGCCTCAGCCAACAGAGAAATGTTGCTTCATGGTATCAGCCTTGTTGGCTGAAGCCCCATCTTTTCTGGTCACATATCTATGACATCACACATGTCCTGCAAGTGAAAAAGTGAATTGATGTATAATACTTATGCTAATTCTAACAGGGGGAGGGGATAGCTATGAATATATTATTTGCTCCTCAGCTGCTGTCACTCAAGAAGCTGCTGATTTTATAAACTTTACTTTCTTGGATTTCAAAACCTAAACTGTTGTGAATGTCAGTTATGCTTTTGCTGCTGTGAGGCTCCCTCTTGTGGCCAGGAATGGTTTGGACAGAGACCAGGTGTGTTGAGCAATGGGTGTTTCCATTGCTAACTCTCTGCCTATTTAAACCCTGGTCTGCTAGCAGGCTATGCCGGATGTCAGTTGTTCTTCGTACATCAGCCTGCTTCATCCTGCTCCAGACCACATCTTCCCCAGATAAGTGCTTGGCTCTTTATTTGTTGTTTGGTTCTTTTTGCTCTTATCTGAGTTTGTCATTTGCTGTGGTTGTTTTCAGTTTATTTGCATGCAGGGATCTTCCCTCTCAGTTGCTTAGCTGGGAAGCTCCCTGCAGCTATATTTGGAGTATTGTTCCTATAAGTCCATGTGTTTGTTGCTTCTTGAATTTGTAATGGTTCCTGCTTTCTGTTCATTGGTATGACAAGAGCGCCTGGTATAGGACGGAGTTCAGATCTACCAATCTGAGGGCTTTTTGTACTATCAGGTTTTTGGATTTTTGCAGGGTTTTTCTCTGGCCACGATCAGTCCCTTTCCTATCCTGTCCTATTTAGTCAGTAGGGCCTCACCTTTTGCTAATCCTATCATCTATCTGTGTATTGTGTTTTCCTATATCACCGCAGTCTTTGAATGTGGGGGGCTTGCTATTCTTTGGCCACCTATTTTCTGAGGCAGAGAGTTATTCATCTTTCCTTCCTTTAGGATAGCTAGTTCTCTGGCTGGGTTCGCGGTGCACAGGATGTTAGTTCACTCCTTGGCTACTTCTAGTGTTAATGGTTAGTAAGGGGATGGCGGCCAGATTAGTTGCCAATGCTCTTGTCACCTTTTACCAATGATTTATGGTGGTCTTCTATGGTTCCGGATCCTAACACTAAACATCCGAGCTGACCACTACAGGTATGTATAGAATCAGCCTGATAGTGCCAGTATAGCACTGGCTTTAGGTTATATAAAAAAATCCTGGTAATTGGTTCCCTTTAAGTTCCAGAAGTAAGAATATTGATAATGTGATTAGCTCTACTGAACGCTGCACTATGGATTACCCAAGTTTATTTCTTTACTAGAAGGTGGCCCGATTCTACGCATCGGGTATTCTAGAATTTACGTATTGTGTAGTTCATGTATGATTTTTGATATATATATATATATATATATATATATATATATATATAGATGTTGTTGTGTGTAGTTACCAAGTGTTTGTGTAGGGGCTGTACATGTTCTGGGTGTTGTCTGGGTGTGACGGGGGGTGAGAGCGGTGTTGTATGTGTGTTGCGTGTGTTGCGTTGTTTGTGGAGCGCTGTGTGTGTGTTGCGCGGTTTGTGTGTTGCGCGGTTTGTGTGTGTGTGGTGTGTTTTGGGGGGAGGTATGTTTTGTGCAATATGTGTGTTGTGCGGTATGTGCGTATATTTGTGTGTGCCGCGGTGTTTGTGTGTTGGGTGTTGTGTGTGTGCAGCGTTGTCTGTGTGTGTGGGTGTCTGTGTAGGGCAGTTGTTTGTGGTTCCCAGTGTGTGTGTGTGTGGTGTGTGGTGTGTTGTGCAGTGCGCGCGCATGTGTGTGTGTGTGTGTTGGGGGGAGGTGCGCACTCCCAAACGTGCTCCATCCCCCATGCAGCGCACTACCCATCGTGCTCCATCCCCCATGCAGCTCACTCCCCATCGTGCTCCATCCCCTATGCTGCGCACCCCCCATCGTGCTCCATCTCCCATGCTGCGCACTCCCAAATGTGCTCCATCCGCCATGCTGCGCACTGCCAAACGTGCTCCATCCGCCATGCTGCGCACTCCCAAACGTGCTCCATCCGCCATACTCCGCACTCCCCATCGTGCTCCATCCCCGATGCTGCGCACCCCCCCATCATGCTCCATCCCCGATGCTGCGCACCCCCCCATCATGCTCCATCCCCCATGCTGCACCAGCATCAGCCTCTCTGCCCCCAGCATCAGCTTCTCTGCCCCCAGCATCAGCCTCTCTCCTCCCAGCATCAGCCTCTCTCCTCCCAGCATCAGCCTCTCTCCTCCCAGCATCAGCCTCTCCTCTCTGTCCCCAGCATCAGCCTCTCTCCTCCCAGCCTTCCCCAGCATCAGCCTCTCTCCTCCCAGCCTCCCTCCTCCCACCCTCCCCCAGCATCAGCCTCCCTCTCCCAGCCTCCCCCAGCATCAGCCTCCCCCAGCATCAGCCTCTCTTCTCTCAGCCTACCTCTCCCAGCCTCCCTCCTCCCAACCTCCCTCAGCATCAGCCTCCCTCTCCCAGCCTCCCCAAGCATCAGCCTCCACCAGCATCAGCCTCTCTCCTTCCAGCCTCCCCCAGCATCAGCCTCCGCCAGCATCAGCCTCTCTCCTTCCAGCCTCCTCCAGCATCAGCCTCCCTCTCCCAGCCTTCCCCAGGATCAGCCTCTCTCCTCCCAGCCTCCGTCCTCCCAGCCTTCCCCAGCATCAGCTTTCTCCTCCCAGCCTCCCTCAGCATCAGCCTTCCCCAGCATCAGCCTCTCTCCTCCCAGCCTCAGCCTCTCTCCTTCCAGCCTCCCCCAGCATCAGCCTCTCTCCTTCCAGCCTCCCTCAGCATCAGCCTCCCCTTCCCAGCCTTCCCCAGGATCAGCCTCTCTCCTCCCAGCCTCCTTCCTCCCAGCCTCCCCCTCCCAGCCTCCCCCTCCCAGCCTCCCTCAGCATCAGCCTTCCGCTCCCAGTCTCCCCCAGCATCAGCCTCCCCAAGCATCAGCCTCCACCAGCATCAGCCTCTCTCCTTCCAGCCTCCCCCAGCATCAGCCTCTCTCCTTCCAGCCTCCCTCAGCATCAGCCTCCCGTTCCCAGCCTTCCCCAGGATCAGCCTCTCTCCTCCCAGCCTCCTTCCTCCCAGCCTCCCCCTCCCAGCCTCCCTCAGCATCAGCCTTCCCCTCCCAGTCTCCCCCAGCATCAGCCTCCCCAAGCATCAGCCTCCACCAGCATCAGCCTCTCTCCTTCCAGCCTCCCCCAGCATCAGCCTCCCCAAGCATCAGCCTCCACCAGCATCAGCCTCCCTCGTCCCAGCCTCCCCCAGCATCAGCCTCCCCCTCCCAGCCTCCCCCAGCATCAGCCTCTCTCCTCCCAGCATCAGCCTCTCTCATCCCAGCATCAGCCTCTCTCCTCCCAGCATCAGCCTCTCCTCTCTGTCCCCAGCATCAGCCTCTCTCCTCCCAGCCTTCCCCAGCATCAGCCTCTCTCCTCCCAGCCTCCCCCAGCATCAGCCTCTCTTCTTCCAGCCTCCCCCAGCATCAGCCTCTCTCCTTCCAGCCTCCCCCAGCATCAGCCTCCCTCTCCCAGCCTTCCCCAGGATCTGCCTCTCTCCTCCCAGCCTCCGTCCTCCCAGCCTTCCCCAGCATCAGCTTTCCCCTCCCAGCCTCCCTCAGCATCAGCCTTCCCCAGCATCAGCCTCTCTCCTCCCAGCCTCAGCCTCTCTCCTTCCAGCCTCCCCCAGCATCAGCCTCTCTCCTTCCAGCCTCCCTCAGCATCAGCCTCCCATTCCCAGCCTTCCCCAGGATCAGGCTCTCTCCTCCCAGCCTCCCCCTCCCAGCCTCCTTCAGCATCAGCCTTCCCCTCCCAGTCTCCCGCAGCATCAGCCTCCCCCTCACAGCCTTCCCCATGATCAGCCTCTCTGCTCCCAGCCTCCTCCAGCACGCCGTGCTCCTCTGCCGACACTCACACACCCGATCGCATCCACTCACACACACCCGATCGCATCCACTCACACACACCCGATTGCATCCACTCACAAACACCCGATCGCATCCACTCACACACACCCGATCGCATCCACTCACACACACCCGATCGCATACACTCACACACACAGACACTGACGATATCGCACATACGCGCTCACAGTCACAACATCCGGAGATACCACATGCTTCAGGCCATGTGATCCTCCGTCAGGTCCTGGAAGGTCACAACAGCACAGTATCGAGGCCGAGAAGCAAGCGATATCGCCGGATGCTGTGAGTGTGTGGATGCGATGTGAGGTGTGTGTGAGGTGTGTGTGAGAGTGAGTGTGATCTGATGTGTGTGTATGTTTGTGTGTGTGCTGTTACGTGTGTGCGTGTGGATCTTCCGCAGCAGCAGGACCTTGATGCGCTTGTAACCATGCGAGCATGGTTACCAACGTATCCACACCACTCCCGTGCGAGCGGGGGTTGGGGGGGGGGGAGTACAGTACTCACCTCCGTGACAGCCATGTCAGTTCGGGGAATGCGCGGGGGGAGGGAGGGGGCGGGGCCAGAGCTAGCGTGCATTGCGTGAGGGGGGCGGGGCGGGGCGTGGCCGAATTGCCAATGCCTGCAGGGTGCCGGGGCGAGAGGCCAATCTGTGGGGGGGGCGGAGCCTGGGCGAGCGGCTGGCCAATCCGTGTGGGGGCGCAGCCTGGGCGAGCGGCCAATCCGTGTGGGGGGGGCGGGGCCATGGCGAGCCCAGCGGCCAATCAGCTTTGTGTCACCGTAAGGACACAATTTTGGAGCATGACAGACAGACAGATAGACAGACAGATAGACAGACAGATAGACAGACAGACAGACAGACAGACAGAATAAGGCAATTATATATATAGATTGTAATCAAGTTGGGGTCATGTCTGCCACCACACAGCGGCCAGAGTAGAAGCCGCAATCTACAATATTTTGAATGCACCAATGAATTAGAACAGACTGTAAAGCATGATGCAACTCTGGATCAATACAAGAAAAATAAAGCGATGTTGTAATAAGATTGTATTCAGACAAAATGATGGTAAAAGGTGAGCACTTAAAAAGCCATTATGTGAACTGAATGCCATTTTATAACAAGGTAGCCTTTATGAAATAACCACTAACATTCCTAACATTTGAGAGGCTCCTCTTAGTGGTAAATATTTTCCTAGGAATATTGATTTATTTGTATTATTCATGCAGACACATTGTGTATGTGACAGGTTTACTGTAACACGTTAGACAAGTTCTTTCCATAAAATGTAATAGATATATTTGCCATAATGTCATTCCACATGGTACTTGTAAATTTAAGCTCTAGAAGCATATTGTTTGCTTTATTGTGGTATAATTGCTCTTATCTTGGACCAGGTAACGCCAATCTTTGTGTGTGTATATATATATATATATATATATATATATTTTTTATATATATATATATATATATATATATATATATTTATTTATATATATATATATATATATATATATATACACACACATATACAGTATACCGTATTTTCCGGATTATAAGACGCACTTTTTCCCCCCAAAACTGGTGGTAAAATGGCGCTGCGTCTTATAATCCGGATATGGCTTACCGGAGCGGGTTCACAGGAGGCAGGGTCGGCAATACTGAGGGCTCAGAGGAGGGGGAGTCACTGCAGTGGAGCGGCTCAGGAGGGTCATAGGATGGAGGATCGGCGATATGACGGGCACCATTGAACTGACAGCAGGCTCCATTGAATCGCCCTCGGTTGATGCTACGGACTTCAAGAAAATGGCCGTGTAGGTGGCACGTGTGCAGATTGACATGATGGACTTCAAAAAAATGGTCACGGAGTTTTATCTGCACACGCACTGGCTCCACAGTCATTTTATTGAAGTCAATCTCGTCAACCATGGGCAATTCAATGAAGCTCGCAGTCCGCCGGCAGATCAATGGCACCTGCTGCCACGACACCGCTGAGCCCGCAGTATCACCAACCCTTCGTCCACTAACCCTCCTGACTCATGACACCCCCTCCTCTGAGCGTGCAGCATCGCCAACCCTGCCTCCTGTAACCTTCCTGAGCTGTTCCACCACCGCCACTCCCCCCTGGTGAGATATTATAAGACGAACTAGGATTGTAAGATGGACCCTCATGTTAACATTAAAAACTATTTTTTCCTTTTTTTCCTCCTCTAAATTTGGGGCGCATCTTATAATCCGGTGCGTCTTATAAAATGAAAAATATGGTATATCCCTATGGTAGTGAGAATGGAAATCAACCAGAAAAATGTTGGAAAAGTTGGATACTGATCAGGTCGAATCAGTTTCTTGGCCATTTACCCGTATCATTGATCTCCAGAATTTGACCTTGTTCTTGGATTATGAGGTATAAATACTCATACTCTCCCTGAACTGATTCAAGAGGACAGTGGGCCAAGCATCGCGTCACCAAATTTTATATAAGACCCGATGACGCGATGCGGCCGGCCAATCACAGTAAAGCCAGTAGCCAATAATCCCTGCATGTCGATTGGCTGTCTAAAAGCAGCAAAACATGCAGGGCGGAGACTTGAGCATGGCTCTCGAGCACCGACGATGCTCGATCAAGTAACAAATGTCTCGAGCTTGATACTTGAGCACGCTTTCCGGTCTTTCCTGCTTTAACCATGCAGTTCAGGTGAGAAGAAACTGCAATAATTGTAAATGATGTTTTGAACTTTTAGGGTACCTCTTTAAGTGGAGCAATTTAACGTATGCTAATATTCCAGTTCGATCTTCCATGGCAGTCATAATGTTGTAGGGTTTAGTAAGCAGTAGAGGCTCCCAACATGCTGTGCCAAGATTGCTGTGGGCACAAGTTACAAAAACACATGAGGGAGTCTTTTACAATCATTGAAGAAAAAATAGTGGCGGTCTATGGCAGGAAAAACGGCCTACCTGAGCATGTTGCATTTTTGAAAAATGGCAACAAAAAATAAAAATACCACCTGAAAAAATCATAGTATGTTGTCACCTGTTGTGTGTTCACCCTCGTTCACTGTGAAGCATTTGCGATGCCTTTTTTTTTTTCATATTTTTTCTCTCATTACCCACTGTTGGGTTTTGCAGGGAAAAAAACAAAGCTTTAGTTTGTTGGCAGGGATTAAAGATGTTTTCTGGAATTTAAAGATGTGTCAACTTGAGCAACTTGATTTTCGCAATTTGCCCACAGTCCGGTCTTT
Source organism: Anomaloglossus baeobatrachus (assembly GCF_048569485.1). Taxonomy (NCBI): domain Eukaryota; kingdom Metazoa; phylum Chordata; class Amphibia; order Anura; family Aromobatidae; genus Anomaloglossus; species Anomaloglossus baeobatrachus. The sequence goes on along the minus strand of NC_134360.1, from coordinate 215,347,259 downwards.
GGCTGGAGTCTCATCAGATAAACACTTGGTCAGTCTGATACACTTCTCGGTGAGGCTTTCTGATTTGGATTTAATGAATGCTTTGAAATATATTTGCCTAAGTGATTTCATTCCCATGGCTCACGCATTCCCCGTTACTGTATTTGGCTGTTGACTTGTAATGACAAAGATTAGGCCAATTAATAGACAGAGTTGTGATGCTGCTTCTAAGTGACATCACCTTGTGTGTTTCGGTCACCGGTGAGCAGCGACCATCCAGGGTGAAACCACTGGACTGTGCATCAGGAGCAACCAGCAGCTATTACAGGGATTGTGAGGTGCTCTGAACGAATGGCCTAAACGCATGGCAGCCAGGGACCAGAGAAAACAGTCTCTTACGGACAGATTCTATCACAATGTCCAGTGCATGAGTCCTCTGATATAGCAGCACCAAAGTGGAGGCTGAGATGAGACGGCACTAAGGTGTTGGTCCGGACAAGTCAGAACTGTGGTGAAGGCTCAGGTGCGGCGACAGTCTGGTGATGGCTCAGATAGACGGCACTGCGGTATAGACTCTGACATGACAGCACTCAGGAGATGGTTCAGACATGACGGCACAGAGGTAATGGAGGTGAGCTGGCTCTAGGACGAGACAGTAGTTAATAACAAGATACTGGTAGTGGAACTAGACACAGAAATAAACAGGGACCTGAGAATTAGCAACGCACTATAGGAAATGTTGCTCAGGCGCCTCCTGTCAGGGGAGGTGGTCTTAAATACCTTTAGGGTACAGTTGATCTCAGGGATTGCTTCCAGGTAATGAGACGCCAGCCCTTTAAAAAGGGGGGCATGGCCGCGTGCGCTCCCTAAGGGCACTTACTGAAGACCTGCGATCAGCCAAGAAGCAGGAAGAGGTTGCAGCAGACTCTGGGACAGGAGAGGAGAGAATAGAGCCCCTGGACGGGTGAGAAGGAAGTGGGGACATGGGGAGATGCCACGCAGGGACCGGAGGCTACAGAGCTGCGAGACAAGTGAGAGGGGGGACACCCCCACTGGGGTCTGGGAACGGAAGCACGTGTGGACGCCACACTGGGACCGGGTGCTACATAGTGTACATAGTAAACTTTTATGTTCATGTACACTTGAGAATCAAAATTAGAGAACAATGTATGATCACTTGCTCTGGGAGGGCTACTCCCACGAAAGAAAAATCAGAATAAATATTGTAGTCTGCAACTTAATGCAATTTTAATTAAGCTTAACTAAAAGTAACCAGTAGAATATGTACAAAATCATTTTTCCATGCCAAAGGTGTCCTTTAACATTGCATGTATCCAAAAACCCTGTAAACACAGAGTTCAAATTCAGCCTGTATTACAGGAAGGGTCTCTCCCACATGAGAAAAAGCTTACTGGAGATTGTGGACTGAAGTAAACAGTAACATGTAAAATCATGTTTTTCATGTCAAATGTGTTGTCTAAAATTTTAGGAAAATGGTAAATCATTTAAGCATAGGTGTAGTAATTTGACCGCTGTGGCCTCTTGTATTCTCATAGCATTGTAGAATAGTAACCTTTGAAGCAATGCAGCAATGAATGTGCTATATACAAACGTATTGTAAAAAGCAACTATGCTCTTGCTTTTATCATTTTTAATTTGAGATGGGGCATAAAACTATCCAAAATCTTTAAAGAGATGTTCTCAAGTTTATGGAATAGGGGGTAGCTTTCCTATCGCTGGGGGACCAACTGACATGGCTGCCACTGATCTCGAGAATCAGGGCTCTAAAGCGCTCCAGCTGAATGTATCTGAGGTCGATCATTCACCCTACCACTCTATTCATTCCTAATAAGAGTGCTGGAGATTGCCGGCTTAACTTTGGCATTCCTATTAGGCCGGTTTCACACTTGCGTTGAACGGCATCCGTTACTATCCGCCGCCTCGAGGAATTACGGTAACCGTTGCAGGAAACCGTTTTATTCCTCATAGACTTCTATTAGCTACGGAAAGCAACGGATGGCCTTGCGTTGCATTCGTCAGTCGACGCTGCGTTGCATCCGCTTGGCGGATGGAACGCTGAATGTAGCGTTTTTCTGCGCTTGGCGGAGTGTCAATAAAACGCAACCTGTAGGATTCCGTCGGCGTCCGTTGTTTTTATAATGGACGCTTATGGTGGCGGATTCCGTTAACGCAACCGTCTTTACACAACTGCGCATGCCCAGATGTGTAAAGTCAAGGAAAAAAACCTATAACGGATTGCGTTATTTTGTACGATCCTTTGCATCCGTTGTGCCAATATATGCAACGCATCCGTTGCATCCGTCACACAACGCAATGCAACGGATGCCGGTCAACGCAAGTGTGAGAGCGGCCGAAGAATGAAAGGAGCAGTAGGACACATAATCAATCTCAACTATATTCAGCTGGGGCTCTTTTGAGCCACAGGCCTCAGAATCTGTGTGCCTATGAGAGTTGGACCACCAGCGTTCAGAAATGTATCCGCTATCCTTTGAATAGAAGATAACTTTAAAACTTGAGTGCGCCACTTTAAAACAAAGGAAACTTCATATTATCTGTAAAGCTTGTTACGGTCTAATATATCAAAGGAAACATAAAAGAACTTTCAGAAGAAATGAAATGTGTGCATTCATGTACACTGTCGAGCAAAAGGGTAACAAGTCTGGAATCGTGGGCCGAAAAAAGGTGAAGTCTCGACTTCAATATCATCATAAGAAGTGTCGGCTCGAGGTTGCAAAAATGTACGAAAAGTGGACAGTAGAAGATTGGAAATGGGTGATTTGGAGGGATGAAACGAAAGTCAGTAGACTAGGCTCTGATGGGTGAAAATGAGTCCCCAAGGAAAAAAGGAGCTTATGTATTGAGAAATTGAAGGAACTGTTAAGTTTGGTGGAGCAAGCTTGACGATATGAGGTTGTTCCACAACCAAAGCAATTGCATACTTGACCAGAATTTATGGTGGTTTCAATGCTGAGCTTTACGTGAGTATCCTACAAGGCGAGTTACTTCATACACTTGAGTACTATGGGTACGAAAAGGAAGACATAGTATTCCAGCAGGACAACGACCTGAAGCATGCGTAGAGATTGGCAAAGATCTGATTCAATGACAATGAATTAGAGGTGCTGGATTGGGACCCACAGTCCCAGGACCTTGACCCAAACAATCACTTGTGGGTAGAGTTGAATAAAAAGCTGTATACTGTACATACCCAAGTGAGCCAACCAGTATGCACCAACAATGGGAACATGTTGAAAAGAGGAGCCTTTGAAGAAGCCGGGCCAGTGAGCTGTCTGCCGATTGAACAGCTACCTGATGTGTATGACCAATGAAACATGCACAGGAATAAGCTGCAAAACCAGCTATCAACAACAGTGGCGCTATTTTGTAATTTTTTTTCCTAGTATCACACAACCCATATAATCCACTTTAGATTAAGTACCAATTTTGGGTTAAAAAATCTGTTACTTGCAATGAAACAACATTTGACGATGTGCAAACCCGGCTCGATGTCTCTTGCTTTAGTATAATACATAAGAGAAGCAAGGACACCTGTGACGAGTACATAAGAAAGCATCTGTACTGAATTCTTTAGAGGCCAAAATGCCCTTTTTGATTTTACTGCTTTCTATTATATACACCAAATCCATTTTTAGATACATTTGCCTCCTACCAGGCTCAGAAGGCACACCGGACTCTGCGGGCTCCTCAACAGTGTCGTGTAGCAGGCAGCAACAATTCAGATCACAGTGGGGGCAAGTTGCTAAGTTTCTAATATATTGTATAAAAGTGTTGAAAATGAAAAAAAAAAATGTTGCCGCTGCATCTCAGCCTTATAAAGGTTTATTGAACTTTGAAGCGCGATGGAAGGATACAGTTGCTATTTCTAGATGAGATCCTTGACAACATGTTCCGGGGACATTTTGCCACTAAGCAATTTTATAGATCAGACATTCTAAATATCATCATCCCACAAAGAAAAAAAAAAGGTGAATTCTCAGTTTACATTATTCCAAATAGGTGCGGAACAATGGGGGATGGTGCAGGCTGCATCAAGGCTTCGACCATTGTGCGTGGTAATGCGCTTCTTCGGGTTTAAAGGGAACCTGTCACCAGATTTTTGACTAGAAGCTGTGGCCACCACCATTGAGGCCTTACATACAGCATTCCAGAATACTGTATATAAGAGCCCAGGCCGCTCTGTATAATGTAAAAAAACCCCACTCCGATGGGTGTAGCTGCTCTTCGGTCCGATGGGTGTCACTGCTCTCTGGTCCGGTGCCTCCTCTTTCCAGTCAGGCACCTCTTCTCTGCTGTGATCTTCATCCTCCTTCTTCCCAGCCCAATGTGGATGACGTATCTACGTTATCCACACAAGCCGACATTGCGGTCCTGCACAGCCACACTTTGATCTGCCCTGCTGAGGGCAGATCAAACTACTGTAATACGCAGGCGCGAGGACAGTTTAAAGACCTCCTGCGTATGTGTGTGACACCCTGGAGAATCCAGGTAATCAATTAGGCCCCCGCACTACACCACTCCCACACTTATGAACAGCAGCCAACCATTTAAAGCCTAGTCACCCCCTTAGGGACAGACACACCAGTGGGTGTGGCCAGGCGGTTGGTGCACACCCACCCAGGGGTTTAGACAGCCCAGAGTGGGAAAGTAAACAGTTTAGTGTTGAAATTCAAGTTGAGAGGAGCTGGGGCTAGGTGTAGTCCCAGCAGCAGGAGAGAGTGTTCAAGTTGAACGGTGCCAGGGTTGGAGCCCTGGTACCATTGGCTAGGAGGCAGACGGTGGTCTCCGTCAGCAGGAGACGGGAAGACGGCTCGGTGGAACTGAGGCATGCTGGGCCAGGGTTGTAACCCGCCGGTACTGACACGGGTAACCGACCCGGAAACCGTAGCACAAGGGGGGTACTCAGACCCTGAAGCCAGAAGCCAGAACTGACTGGAGCTGGTTAATTCACCGATTGAGGCCAGGACTAGAGGTTCTGTCCCACCCAAAGTCCCTCATAGAAGACAACAGCCCACCGATAGGGGATAAGCGGTTACCACCAATACCCATAGATCCCACGGGCCAGCGTCTGTGGACACGGCTCCTTAGGCCACATCCAGCTGGGAGCGGACTCCTACGTTACACACGGGGAAGTCATACTCTAAGAAAACAGTGCAGGAGAAGGATAGAGACCACCAGCCGGGTGTGGGACCCTGAGTACATCCGGCCGTGGCACCGGCCACCACCACCTTGGTTTACCAGAGACTCGTGTGTTATTTGCCAACAGTGAGTACACCAACACCCTCTGTGGTCGTCATTCCACACACCGTGGGTGGTGTCACGAACTTACCACGTACATATACGTCCCCAATCCACAACCCCCTTTTAGTTGAAGTGACCGTGAGACCCCCTGGTCTGGAGACCCTCGAGCCACCCACAGAAGGTCCGGATCCGAGCAGTGTCGGCTGCTGGCATGGAGGCGGCACATGTGCACTACAGTACTTTGACCTACCCTCAGCCAAAGTGTGCCTGTGTAGGACCTCAATGCCGGCTAGTAGTATGACGTAGGACACTTCATGCACACGGGCCTCAGAAGAAGGAGGACGGCGATTGCAGCAAAGAGGAAGCGCCAAACCAGAGAGCAGCAACACCCATCAGACCAGACTGCCCCTACATGAGTATTATAAGAGTGTTTTTTACGTTCTACACAGCAGCCTGGGCTCTTAAATACAGTATTCTAGAATGCTGCATATAAGGGCTCACTTGTAGTGGCCGCAGCTTATAGTCACCAAATCTGGTGACAGGATCCCTTTAATTGACATCACAGCTTACGACCTCTCATTTATGAGCCTTGCTTTACATCACCAAAGAGGTGAATTGTGAGAGAAATGGTTAAGATCCTTCGTTCAGCCATATTGTCTTCTCTAAATAGTTTGTCATTGTCCATAATTTTTGGGAAAGTACAAAACTCCTAATTCTGGTCTAGAGTGAACTGTTTACGGTGATATTATAGACAAGTTTAATGCGTCATTTGGCGCCATGAGCATAATCCATTATATCAATAGTTATTATTCCTTCCAGATCATGGTTCTTGCCAATATTGTTGCCAATCATTGTGTAATCCTTCTCCGGGCAGAGTCCCCTATAAAAGGGTGAGCTCCTGACATAATATACAAGACACTTTGGAAAGACAACCTGTGCATATCTTTAGTTTTTAGGGCGGCGTTACACGGGACGATATATCGTGCGATTGCATGAGCGATCGCACCCGCCCCCGTCGTTTGTGCATCACGGGCAATTTGTTGCCCGTGGCGCACAAAGTCGGTAACCCCGTCACACGTACTTACCTCCCGAACGACCTCGCTGTGGGTGGTGAACATCCTCTTCCTGAAGGGGGAGGGACGTTCGGCGACACAGCGACGCCACACAACGGCCGCCCAATAGAAGCGGAGGGGCGGAGATGAGTGGGACATAACATCCCACCCACTGCCTTCCTTCCGCATTGCCGGCGGGACGCAGGTAAGCTGTGTTCGTCGTTCCTGGGGTGTCACGCGGAGCGATGTGTGCTGCTTCGGGAACGACGAACAACCGGCGCGCAGAAGGAGGAACGACTTTCTGAAAATTAACGACGTGTCAACGAGCAACGATAAGGTGAGTATTTTTCCTCGTTGACAGTCGTTCGTAGCTATCACACGCTATGATATCTCTAACGATGCCGGATCTGCGTCACGGAATCCGTGACCCCGACGACATATCGCCCGATATATCGTAGCGTGTGACGCCGCCCTTAGTCTTCATAGTATCTAGATAAATCTAATGCCGATCAACTCTGCCTGAGAGAGAGAATATCTAATCTCTAACAAACATTCTATTGCAGTCTATTTTTTACCATAAAGGCAAAAGTCTATTGCAACCTTATAGATGGAGGTTAATACTTTTGATTCCAGAAAAGAGCAGGACATTTGCCTTTATGGTATGTTCACACGTGGAATTTTTCATAATTTTTCTGCACCCAAACCCTTCTTCCTTTGGCTAGGAAACTGCTGCATACAAAATTTGAGTATTACATGCGCTTTTTGGTACATTTTATATTCATTTTTGTTGTGTTCTTTTTGGTGCATTTTCTAGGCAGATTTCAAGTGTGCTTTTTCTCTACAGGAAAAAGGGGAGTAGTGACTGAGCCCATGCTGTAGGGGGGGCCGCCAACCACAGCACCTACTTCAGATGGATGTGTGTTCAACAAGACAACAACCTGAAGCATATGGCGAGATTGGCAAAGAAATGGTTCAATACCAATGAAGTACAGGTGCTGGATTGACCCCAAAGTCCCCAGACCTCAACCTAATCCAACACTTTTGAATAGAGTTGAAGAAAAATCTGTATACATACCAAGATGAGCGACTAGTATACACCAACACTGGGAACGTGTAGGAGAGACCTGGGATCAGATTGCAGTCGAAATGTGCTTGAATCCGATCAAGAGAATGTCCAGAAAGATTCAATCAGTGTTGAAAGTCAAAGGCGAATTTACAAAATGCTAAAAAAAAAATAATAAAAATGAAAATGTAAATTTTAAGGAAAAAAACAGTAACAATGCAGTGATATGACAAGTGGCCTAACTAATCATATGCTAAATAATTGAAAGTCAAATTTATGTGTGAGATAGCCAAGATGATTGTCTATAAAATGAAAATAGTCTAAGGGCGGCGTCACACGCTATGATATATCGGGCGATATGTCGTCGGGGTCACGGATTCCGTGACGCAAATCCGGCATCGTTAAAGATATCATAGCGTGTGACAGCTACGAACGACTGTGAACAAGCAAAAATACTCACCTTATCATTGCTCGTTGACATGTCGTTCATTTTCATAAAGTCGTTCCTCCTTTTGTGCGCCGGTTGTTCGCTGTTCCCGGGGCAGCACACATCGCTCCGCGTGACACCTCGCTAACGACGAACACAGCTTACCTGTGTCCCCCCGGCAATGCGGAAGGAAGGAGGTAGGTGGGATGTTACGTCCCGCTCATCTCCGCCCCTCCGCTTCTATTGGGCGGCCGCTGTGTGACGTTGCTGTGACGCCGAACGTCCCTCCCCCTTCAGGAAGAGGATGTTCGCCGCCCACAGCGAGTTAGTTCGGGAGGTAAGTACGTGTGACGGGGTAAACCAAATTGCCCGTGACGCACAAACGACGGGGGCGGGTGCGATCGCCTTTATGTTTTAAGCTGTAGTGGATGGGGAGATATCGAGCCTGTAAGTCAAGACTTCAAAACATTGTTACGCTTTTGCTTGTAACTATATTTGGGATTTTTGTCATGTTACATTTTTTACATGTATGTAATATATAACAGTATAAGATCGCCACTCCTTTTTGTATGTGAATTACATTTCTCCTCCTGACCATTTTTTCTATATACTGATTTAAAATATAATATACTCATTTCATTGGACTGCTAAGTTGGTTCCATTTCTTTCCCAGTTTTCTGCTAATTGTCATCAACCTGTCTCCCCAGGCCAAAATTGTTCATAAAAAGAGGGTATGCATGAGACCAATATACCTTCTTACCATTTGGTATTATGTTTTATGATATTGACAAGCGTTACACTTATTTCATTTAGTTGTTGCTTTCTAATAGTACACCTGCCTATTCTCTGTAGTCTAGAGATTTATATAGGATAGAGTAGCTCACTAACTTAACAAAAATCCTCTAAACCTACCTTCCCTCCCATCCCGTAGGAAATTCACCTAAGAAATTATTGATATAGCATTGTGTACACTTTTCTACAGCTGTAGTCCCTTTCAAATAGTTAGCTCAGAGAGCTAAGTCTGTTGGACACTGATACAATCCGGTGCCTATATCAGCTTGACTAAGTTTGGAGCATGCACGCTTCCACTGTGATAACTGTGATGGGCCTGAGCTCAGGACTTACCAACCTGGATTAAGGTCAATGTAATGATGCAAAGTTATGTCTGTTCAGCTGATATTTGCGTGGTCGAGTGGGGGAAAGTAGCAATTCACTGACCAATGTGTGATACCACCACTAACTTGCTGTTGGGCCCTCCAGGTGTGTCACTGATAACGCAGATTTTTACTCTGCTTTACTGTAAACATCATCGATGCAACTGTCCCTCTTACCGGATGAACTAGACAGTATCCTCTGTTAACTGGAGAGGTTTTCGTCTCACTGGGTTCTACAACCCCCATGGATGGCGATGGATGAAGATCCACACGTTGTTACGGGGGGCTGTCTGATAATAACCTAAAGGAGTATCAGACAGTCAGGGTCCACCGTGCAAAGACTCTGCGGCAGACTATGGCAGAGTGCAATACCTCTGTTAACTCACAGAAGGATATAATAAGTAAGTAAAGCAATTCCTCCCTTAATGGAGGGTTTGTGGAATGATCTCTGTTAATAATCACAGAGACAAAGGCAATGTGTGCGAAATGGCACCTGCCTAGGTCCGCTCTTCTAGTGGTGCAAAAGAGACGAACAGCAGCGTAAGCCGCACAAAGCTCCTACCTCTGTTCGCTCCCCTAGTGTGCGAGGATACTAACAACTGCCAGACGCAGTATAAGGAACGTTACCCTAGCGGCAACGTCCACCTACGAGTCGAATCACAAGGCCCAGCCAGACCATGTGCCTCAGGCACCTGCCTATGTCCGCTCCCCTAAGAGGTAAGGATACGGACAGCAGCCGAAGCTGTAAGGTATAAGAACGCTACCCTGCCGGTAGCGCTCACCTAGCATAGACAGAGGAATGCCTAGAGGAACGCGCACAGAGCGTCTACTCTTATGCATGAACCAAGAGGACTGAGCCAATGTGAAGACTGCGCACCTCCATGTTGTCTCCAGCCCCTTTTATAACCTGGGTCCACCCCAAACCCAGGGTGGAACCACCAAGGTCCAATAGCAGAGTGCCATGTCATCAGTGACGTCACATGCGACCTATCCGGAACCGCCACGTCATTGATGACCTCATGGCAGCCACGCCCCAAACACTTCACCAGTCATCGTCTGATGACCAATACTGAGGTGCCAGATCATAGGGGTGGGCCTCTGCGAGCCAGTCCGGAGTTGCCACGTCATCAGGACACCTGACACCCTCTGCCCTATCAGGGCCTGCCACCTCACGGACATGCTCAGTGAGGTCCTTACCGGACCTAGCCTCTGGTGCACTAAGTGCCTGAGCATGCCCAGTAGCCTGAGCAACAGGCTCAGAAAGCAGACTATCAGTTTGAGCATGCTCAGTAGGCACATCCCAGAACTTAGACACAGCACAAAGTCCAAGTACCTGTGCAAAGAAGCTGTTAGGGTTAATTGTGGGAGCATGCTCAGTAGCCTGAACTGAGGACTTAGTCTCAGACATAACACAATCAGGCTGAGCATGCTCACTAGGCAAAACACCGGGCTTCAACTCTGGCTGGGGTAAATTGGCGCACGCATGCGCACTAGCCGCCTCTCCACACTTAGACGTGGTGGAAGGAACAGCCAACTGGACGACTCGAGGCACGGCCAAGAACGGCAGCCGGCGCCTGGGCGAAACAGGAACCGCAGCAGGCTGCTTGCGGCTATGGCGGCGCTGGTTCGTAACACACGTCCTCTCCCTTACAGCTCTCACTCTCTCTTCTGACAAAATGGCCGTGCACCAACTTCCTATTAGATACCTCCTCCTAGATGCTGGCACTACCCCCTGCCAGGGCTCCATCTGGTGCTGTGCTGTCAAAGTGCAGTCAAAAGCAGCAGAACAGAGTGCATTTAGTTTTATACAAGTTTCTGTTAACAAAGGATCTATTTTTGTCTCACAACCTTGAGTATATATAAATCTCTAGTGTCTATATAAAAGTTAAAAAGAAGACATAGACAGTGTCCTCTTGTGGCTGGTAACTAGTACTGCAGGCAACAAAGTTCTCAATGTCCAAGCAGTACACTGTCATATACATAGTTATGGAAACATAACAGCAGCTGTAAAAAGATTGCTAATGTCAATGGAGTGGCTCTTTTCCTAAAACCTCACACACACAAAGTTTTTCAGGAGAAAAAAAGCCACAAAGAATGAATCCATGCATAGCAATGTAAAAACTACTTGCTGTGCATATCTTCAGTCCTTTTAAGCTTCTTTTAACAGGCTTCAAAGGCCGAGAAGCAGCTAAAAGAAATGACCAGACCATACTTTTGGCAACTTGCAAACCGCTCACTATTTTGTATATACAGTCATAAAAAAAGAATTCCTATGAAACCACCAGACAAGAAGAGACCAAAGAAAGCCCTTCAAGAAATCACCACTTTCCTAAATCATCTTCTGTTTGTAAAACTCAGATGATACACTGGCATCCAAAGGCATTGTGTGAACAGTGAACATACCTTTACTGGCAACCCCAGCTAACAGAAGCAGCACTGCCTGTCACAATCCAGTTTGTAATGGAATCCAGCTCACCCACGTCTGACCTCACCGCACCTCAGACTCGGATCCGGCATCCGTTATGATTAAGGGCGTTAAGCCAGAAATGCGTTAACCACGACCATGCCATGTCTGTATTGCACTGAATAAATCACCTGGTTACTCAGCTGGATCGTTTTCCTTCATTTCACAATCCAGTTTGGACTCTGCTGTGGCAGAGTTGTATTTGTCACCTGGTCCTGTGGTCGGTGTATCCCTGTGCTTGGCCAGTGAGCGGAGCTGATCCTTCCATGCCTCGTTCCCGGGATCACGTTGCTTTCTCAGGATATCTCCTCAATCGGTGTGGCGCCAGTTATAGCCATGCTCTGCAGTGTGCGCACCTGGTACCTGTAAGTTCTCTTGATTCTTCCCGCTACCTCGTCCGACCCCCCTGACTTCAGTCCTCCTTGTTCAGTCCGACCTCCCTGACTCCCGTCCTCTCCATCTTGTCTTACCTTCCAGTCTTCCTCTCCTGCTCCCTGTTTGATGTTCCGTTCATGCACCCCCCTCCTACGGCTTGCTTTCCTGGTTCCCGACCTCCAGCTTGCACCTGACACTGACTCTGCCTACTCCCTTTTACTGCATGACCTCCTGGCTCTGACCCTGCTTGTACGACTTCTCTGAGTAATCAATTTGCGATTACTCCTGTGACACCTTGTGGATCCATAGTCCTGTTACACACACCAGTGTTTCGGCTCCCCCTAGTGGTGACTTTACTCTGCCACTATGTTACCTTTTATCTCTTTTGACCTGATTTTCCTCTTTTTTCTTTATTCTTCTGCTCCTATTGTGTCTCCTAATGAGGCTTTGGTTTCTCAGCTGATGTATCTGTATTAATTTGACCAGACCATACTTTTGGCAACTTGCAAACCGCTCACTATTTTGTACATACAGTCATAAAAAAAGAATGCCTATGAAACCACCAGACAAGAAGAGACCAAAGAAAGCCCTTTAAGAAATCACCACTTTCCTAAATCATCTTCTATTTGTAAAACTCAGATGATACACTGGCATCCAAAGGCATTGTGTGAACAGTGCACATACCTTAACTGGCAACCCCAGTGTTACATCACCGCCGGAGTCTGCTCCAGCGACTTCTGCTCCGATCGCCAGGCGATGCCGTGTTCCTGCCGTGGATGGTGCTGGTGATGGGAGAGGAGTCGATGCCAGCAGCACCGGTGGGCGCAGGCTCCGATCATCCACTGGGCTGGGTTAGCTTGGGATCTGCAGTACCACTGGCTGACTGTGGGAGGCATGTGTCTTCCTGCTGAAGTTGCCAGTGTTCACCTACAGCCAATGGGAAGACACCACACCCTTCTTATTCCCCCTCCTGTCAAATGTCCACTGCCAGAGATAGTTCTGATTTTCCTGGCTCCTGTTACGTCCTATTCTGTTGGTGATTCCTGTGTGTTGACTTCTGCATGTTTTCTGACTACCCCCCTGCCTACTGTTTTTGTACCTCGCTGCCCGATCCGGATTTGACCTCTGCTACGTTTGCTGACTACGTCATTGCCTGCCGATTCTGTCCCTGTTCCGCAATTCCTGGTTTGACCCTGCCTGGCTACTACTCTCATCGGACCGCAGCCTTCCACAGGTAGTGATCTCCAGGGCCCTGTATAATTCAAAATCCCTGTATAGGGGTTAAAGGGTTTCAGGGTTCTGGGGGTCCTGCTTGGTGAGTGGCTTCCCTCTAGCCTCCCCTTTACAGCCCATCTGAGTCTGTGAATCCAGGCAGGCGTTACACCCAACTAACAGAAGCAGCACTGCCTGTCATAATCCAGTTTGGACTCTGCTGTGGCAGAGTTGTATTTGTCACCTGGTCCTGTGGTCGGTGTATCCATGTGCTTGGCCAGTGAGCGGAGCTGATCCTTCCATGCCTCGTTCCCGGGATCACGTTGCTTTATCAGGATATCTCCTCAATCGGTGCGGTGCCAGTTATAGCCATGCTCTGCAGTGTGCGCGCCTGGTCCCTGTAAGTTCTCTTGATTATTCCCTCCACCTCGTCCGACCTCCCTGACTTCAGTCCTCCTTGTTCAGGCCGACCTCCCTGACTCCCGTCCTCTCCATCTTGTCTTACCTTCCAGTCTTCCTCTCCTGCTCCCTGTTTGATATTCCGTTCATGCACCCCCCTCCTACGGCTTGCTTTCCTGGTTCCCGACCTCCGGCTTGCACCTGACACTGACTCTGCCTACTCCCTTTTACTGCATGACCTATTGGCTCTGACCCTGCTTGTACGACTTTTCTGAGTAATCATATTTGCGATTACTTCTGTGACACCTTGTGGATCCATAGTCCTGTTACACACACCAGTGTTTCGGCTCCCCCTAGTGGTGACTTTACTCTGCCTCTATGTTACCTTTTATCTCTTTTGACCTGATTTTCCTCTTTTTTCTTTATTCTTCTGCTCCTATTGTGTCTCCTAATGAGGCTTTGGTTTCTCAGCTGATGTATCTGTATTAATTTGAGGTGGGGTCGATGTTATTGAATGCGCTCGAGTTGAACTCAGTCGTCCAATATTAATGCCTACTTCTATAGATTTCTACTGTGGTTTTGTTTATGGGCATTCCAATCAAATATGTGACCAGTCACGAAATTATATTTGTCATAAAGTGACATTTCCCTCTATTTTCTTTGATCTTGATTAGTTTCTTCTTGAATGAAGTTTATTTTCTCTTAAGCATTATCTTTACTTCGGATTGAATATTTAAATTCTGCTTGTTTCCATTGTTTACAAATATTTTATCAGAACCAAATTTTATGACATCTTTCTATACAGTGTGTTCACCCATATCCTGTCCACCGCCATTAACTTGAGAATGGCGGCAGCTATAGGCATAGAAGTGGTGTCTAGGTAAAGTAAAGTAGCCATGCGCTACGCAATGAAACCACCTATAGTGCCACCTGGTGGAAAACAACGGAGTTATCATTTTTATCTCAAAAACGGAACGAGATAGAGACAAAAAGTAAGTTACAAAGTTGTAGGGCATCATAAATTCAATACGAATTGACATCTTGCATACAGAAATGCTATGATTAGAACGTGTAAAACTCACAAGGCTGCGGACGTGAAGCGATACCTCATGGAGACCTTCCTACAAGTCATTGGGTATGGTGGCTGTGTGGAGTGGCCTCCACGCTCACCTAACCTGACCCCATTGGACTTCTTTCTGTGAGGTCACATCAAACAGCAGGTGTATGCGACCCCTCCACCAACATTGCAGGATCTACAACAACATATCACAGATGCTTGTACAAACGTGTCACCTACCATATTGCACAACGTGCAGCAAGATACAGTATGCTGTCCAGAGTCCAGATGTGCATTGCAGCTGACGGTGACCACTTTGAGCATCAAAGTTAAATGAGCGCCATATGCGTGACCAGCATTCAATGTTTTGGGGGGGTCATGGGTTTCATATCATAGCATTTCTGTATGCAAGGTGTCGATTCGTATTGAATTGATGATGCCCTAAAACTTTTTAATTCACTTTTTTTCTCTATCTCGTTCCATTTTCAAGATAAAAATGCTAACTCCATTGTTTTCCACCAGGTGGCACTATAGGTGGTTTCATTGCGTAGCGCATGGATACTTTACTATACCTAGACACCACTTCTATGCCTATAGCTGCCGCCATTCTCAAGTTAATGTCGGTGGACAGGATATGGGTGGACACACTGTATGTTCACAGGCCTCTTAGAACTCAATCGTATTAATCACATGACGTAAAGAAATAATAGTCCAAAACGAATGAACTTCCCTTTCTGGATGTTTTTTCTTTTGTTCAAGAGTTCTATTCTTCAAGGCAGGCAGACAAGGGCAGGAATAACTAGCAAACCCGACCCACCTATTAGATATTCCGTTATACCTCTCATCAAATAACAGTAATATGACAAATAATATGACAGGTTGAAAAAGTTGGATTTCATTAGCTTAAAAAATGATGTCTGACACCTCTAGGCCTCTCATTCCTTCACTACACTTCACACTGGCACTGACCGATTCCTTAAGTCCGTTGAGCCACTTCACCCCTCCCACAGGAGACGCTAATGCATAAGAAGGACCACAACGGACAGGGCTCTCCTATCCATGCACAGGCCATCCAGCCATACCCTACTCCTTGAGGACGCACTGACCTTCAGTTAGTGATGAAGTCTTTGAGTATTCCAAGCCAGGCAATATGGACGCCAAACCCCCGACCGTCAGACTATACCCCTCTTCTTGGAGGACACAGTTAAACAATCCGGAAAGGATCCCGCGTGTCACGGCCGCAGGAGTGACCCTTAGTGTCAGAATCTTCAAATGGGCTGTTCATACTATTTCTCCACAGGGACTCCCCTGTCCTCCTTTCCACTATCGCTCCCTTTTATATCCCCTACTCTCCTCCTCCTATTCTCTCTCCCTACCCACCCAGGTGCCAGGTCAGCTATACTACACCTCTGCCACCTGGTGGCGGTTTTACACAATACATACACATTTTACAATTGTTACACAGGCCATCAGTGTGCCGGCTACAAATGCAGGGGTGGGCCTAACCCTAACCCCTCTACACACCTCCTCATTGAATAACATGAATCTGAGTGCGATCTGATGGTTTGTCGAATAGCGCTTGGAATGAAAATACGGTCGTTTGCTTGAGGAGCCCTTAGAGTGTTGTCTTTACAATACAGCAGAGGATAAGTGTATAAAAGTTTACATGCACCAATTTTGCTATTTATCCTTTGCCTAAGAATTAATTAAAATAAAGTGTAGTACACAAAGGTTTTAGAATCCTAAACCACTGTCCATTTATTAGGCATTGTAGGTAAGTTCTATCTCCATGTTTCCAAGGAGAAACAATAATGAATATAGCGATGAAGATAAATTGCTTTTTATGAATGTAAACTGCAGGCTTTACTCTCCGTACAAGCAGAAAATCGTGGTTACATAGTGACATTGTAAGGCCTGAGAAAATAGAATGGGCTCATAAATTACACTGAGATAAGATTTAGTGTACAATGCAGGTATTATAGAGAAGAGAACTTTGGCTCTCGGTTCCGAGGCTTCTTATAGACAGTTGCCTTGACAACCAACGTGATGTCCATGCATCATAATAATGATTGATGGGTAATGTAACATTACAGCTAAAAAAGTATAAACAGCTGTAGAAAGGGTAAAGGGACACAGTAATATCCCAAAGGACAATGAGCTAAGAAAATATTTGGATATTCCTGATTTTATGTACCGATGTATTTAACCTTCATAAGGTTAGCCTTCCAGCTTGGAACCAACTTAAAGGGCATCTTTCATGAATTTTTTAAGATTTAATCTGAGTACTTCCTCCAATTGCTGTCTTTCCACTGATTCTGGAACAGTTTTTCTTTTTTTTCTGTGCTCCTCCATTCCAAAGTTAGGCCCCCTGGGAAATAAAGATGTAAATGTTCCCTTCAATGAACTGGGCGTGTACCACAGAACTACTCATTTCGCGTTTCTTCTTTTTCTCTTTTGAAACTACCCAATCAAAACATGGCCACTACCATATTGAAGTTCTGTGGTATACGCCCAGTTATTTGAAGGGAACATTTGCATGTTTATTTTCCTGAAGTTAGGGATAGCCTAGGGTCCTCTAGCATTGGGGACTGTATAGGAGCCCCCTGTCCCTTGCTATCCTGCAGTCACATTGTGATAATGTCCTGATGACAATTGTGACAGTCTATGTGCACAAAACGATCTATTACTGATCATTCTGTATACATCTGAAGTGCAGTCGTTCTGTCTAAACAGGATATTAACCAACCACTGATTGGCAAACATTTAGCTAATCTGTGGTTGTTTAACCCCTTCACGACTGAGGAGGTAACAGTATAGGCCCCTTTACACACTGAGCCTTTCTAGCGATCCCACCAGTGATCCGACCTGGCCGGGATCGATGAAAAGTCTCTACATGGTCGCTGGTGAGCTGTAAAACAGGCAGATCTCACCAGCGACCAGCCACCAGCCAGCAGCGACTCGTGTAACGGTAGCGCTTTGCTTGGTTACCCGATACTTACCCAGGTTACCAGTGTATACCGCTTACAGGCTGCCACCGCTGGCTCCCTGTACACGTAGCTAGAGTATACATTGGGTTTCTAAGAAAAGCGCTTTGCTTAGTTACCCGATATTTACCCTGGCTACGTGTGCAGGGAGCTAGTGCTGGCAGCCTGTAAGCGGTGGACGCTGGTAACCAGGGGAAATATCTGGTAACCAAGCAAAGCGCTTTGCTTAGTTACCCGATATTTACCCTGGTTACCAGCATACACCACTTACACAGAATCGGTGCTTGTTGGTCCCCGCTGTCAAACACACCGATACATGCTGCACAGCGTGAAACAATGGACCAAAAAATGGTCCTGAACAACTTGTAGCGATCAGCGACCTCACAGCGGGGCCAGGTCACTGATGCGTGTCACACACTGCAATGTCGTTGGGGAGGTCGCTATTACGTCACAAAACCGGTGATGTTACAGCGATATCGCTAGCGATGTTGCAGTGTGTAAAGGGGCCTTATGTCCTAAATCATGAGGGATGATCACCACCGGCTGCTGCGGTGAGCCTGTGTTGATTCCCACACATGTCTGCTGATTTGTATAGCAGACATGTGTACCTCGCAAGCGCAGGTGGAGCAGTGCAGCTCTGATCAGGAGAGATAAATGAGCGATCAGACTTCTGATCCGTATTGTCCCCTAGGGGAACTACTAAAATAATGAAAATTAAAGAAAAAAGTTAAAAAAAATAAATAAATCTAAAAGTTCAAATCACCCCTATACGCCCCACTGAAAATTAAAGAGTTAAAAAAAAATAAAAAAAATAAACACAAATTTGGTATAGCTATGTTCAGAAACACCCGATCTATGAAAATATAAAATCAATTAATCTGATCGGTAAACGGCATAGCAGCAAAAGAATTCCAAATGCCAAAATTACATTTTTTGATTGTCACAAATTTTGCGCAAAATGCAATAATGCGATCAAAATGTAGCATCTGCGCAAAAATGGTACCACTGAAAACGTCAGCTCAAACACAAACAATGAGCCACCACTGTGGCGCATATCGCGAAAATTGAGACCGCTACGGGTTGCGGAAAATGGAGCAAAAAGTGCGCCTTTTTGGACAAACTTCTGATTTTTTTTTAACCCCTTAGATAAAGGTAAACCTATACATGTTTGATGTCTACGAACTCATACCAACCTGAGGCATCACACCGACACATCCATTTTACCATAACACGGAGAATGAAATATCCCAAAATCAATCATGCAATTGCAGTTTTTTTTGCAATTTTTCCGCATTTGGAATGCTTTTCCCGTTTTCCAGTACACTATATGGTCAAACTTAAAGTTTCATTTAACAGTTCAACTCGTCCCGCAAAAAAACAAGCCCTTGTATGGCAAGATTGACAGAAAAATAAAAAAATCTACGGGTTTCGGAAGAAGGGGAGCAAAAAACGAAAAACGGAAAATTGCTTGGTGATGAAGGGGTTAATGTTGCAGGTGACTCCTGTAAACTCGGCCAAACGTCAGCAGTAATGGTAGCATCTTAATGACTGGTACTAAAGCAATATACCGTATTTTTCGGATTATAAGACTCACTTTTCCTCCCAAAAATTTGGGAGGAAAATGAGGGGTGCGTCTTAAAATCCGAATATAGCTTACCGGGGGGCTGTCTGTGCAGCGACCGGATGCCTGCGGCTGCGTGCGGCCAGTCGGGTGCCTGTGGCTGCGTGCGGGCAGCCGGGTGCCTGTGGCTGCGTGTTGAAATTCAAGTTGAGAGGAGCTGGGGCTAGGTGTAGTCCCAGCAGCAGGAGAGAGTGTTCAAGTTGAACGGTGCCAGGGTTGGAGCCCTGGTACCATTGGCTAGAAGACAGACCTTGGTCTCCGTCAGCAGGAGACGGGAAAACGGCTTGGTGGAACTGAAGCATGCCGGGCAAGGGTTGTAGCCCGCCGGTACTGACACGGGTAACCAACCCGGAAACCGTAGCACAAGGGGGGTACTCAGACCCTGTAGCCAGAAGCCAGAACTGACTGGAGCTGGTTAATTCACCGATTGAGGCCAGGACTAGAGGTTCTGTCCCACCCAAAGTCCCTCATAGAAGACAACAGCCCACAGATAGGGGATAAGCGGTTACCACCAATACCCATAGATCCCACGGGCCAGCGTCTGCGGGCACGGCTCCTTAGGCCACATCCAGCCGGGAGCGGACTCCTACGTTACACACGGGGAAGTCATACTCTAAGAAAACAGTGCAGGAGAAGGATAGAGACCACCAGCTGGGTGTGGGACCCTGAGCACATCCGGCCGTGGCACCGGCCACCATCACCTTGGTTTACCAGAGACTCGTGTTATTTGCCAACAGTGAGTACACCAACACCCCCTGCGGTCGTCATTCCCCACACCGTGGGTGGTGTCACGAACTTACCACGTACATATACGTCCCCAATCCACAACCCCCTTTTAGTTGAAGTGACCGTGAGACCCCCGGGTCTGGAGACCCTCGAGCCACCCACAGAAGGTCCGGATCCGAGCAGTGTTGGCTGCTGGCATGGAGGCGGCACATGTGCACTACAGTACTTTGACCTACCCTCAGCCAAAGTGTGCCTGTGTAGGACCTCAATGCCGGCTAGTAGTATGACGTAGGACACTTCATGCACACGGGCCTCAGAAGAAGGAGGACGGCGATTGCAGAAAAGAGGAAGCGCCGGACCAGAGAGCAGCAACACCCATCAGACCAGACTGCCCCTACGTGAGTATTATAAGAGTGTTTTTTACGTTCTACACAGCAGCCTGGGCTCTTAAATACAGTATTCTAGAATGCTGCAAATAAGGGCTCACTTGTAGTGGCCGCAGCTTATAGTCACCAAATCTGGTGACAGGTTCCCTTTAATTTACATCACAGCTTACGACCTCTCATTTATGAGCCTTGCTTTACATCACCAAAGAGGTGAATTGTGAGAGAAATGGTTAAGATCCTTCGTTCAGCCATATTGTCTTCTCTAAATAGTTTGTCATTGTCCATAATTCTTGGGAAAGTACAAAACTCCTAATTCTGGTCTAGAGTGAACTGTTTACGGTGATATTATAGACAAGTTTAATGCGTCATTTGGCACCATGAGCATAATCCATTATATCAACAGTTATTATTCCTTCCAGATCATGGTTCTTGCCAATATTGTTGCCAATCATTGTGTAATCCTTCTCCGGGCAGAGCCCCCTATAAAAGGGTGAGCTCCTGACATAATATACAAGACACTTTGGAAAGACAACCTGTGCATGTCTTTACTTTTTAGGGCGGCGTTACATAGGACGATATATCGTGCGATCGCATGAGCGATCGCACCCGCCCCCGTTGTTTGTGCATCACGGGCAATTTGTTGCCCGTGGTGCACAAAGTCGGTAACCCCCTGTCACACGTACTTACCTCCCGAACGACCTCACTGTGGGTTGCGAACATCCTCTTCCTGAAGGGGGAGGGACGTTCGGCGACACAGCGATGTCACACAACGGCAGCCCAATAGAAGCGGAGGGGCGGAGATGAGCGGGACGTAACATCCCACCCACCTCCTTCCTTCCGCATTGCCGGCGGGACGCAGGTAAGCTGTGTTTGTCGTTCCCGGGGTGTCACGCGGAGCGATGTGTGCTGCCTCGGGAACGACGAACAACCGGCACACAGAAGGAGGAACGACTTTCTGAAAATGAACGACGTGTCAACGAGCAACGATAAGGTGAGTATTTTTGCTCGTTGATAGTCGTTCGTAGCTATCACACGCTATGATATTTCTAATGATTCCGGATGTGCGTCACGGAATCCGTGACCCCAATGACATATCGCCCGATATATCGTAGTGTGTGACGCCGCCCTTAGTCTTCATAGTATCTAGATAAATCTAATGCCGATCAACTGTGCCTGAGAGAGAGAATATCTAATCTCTAACAAACATTCTATTGCAGTCTATTTTTTACCATAAAGTCAAAAGTCTATTGCAGCCTTATAGATGGAGGTTAAAACTTTTGATTCCAGAAAAGAGCAGGACATTTTCCTTTATGGTATGTTCACACGTGGCATTTTTTCATAATTTTTCTGCACCCAAACCCTTCTTCCTTTGGCTGGAAAACTGCTGCATACAAAATTTGAGTATTACATGCGCTTTTTGTTACATTTTATATTCATTTTTGTTGTGTTCTTTTTGGTGCTTTTTCTCTACAGGAAAAAGGGGCGTAATGACTGAGCCCATGCTGTAGGGGGGGCCACCAACCACAGCACCTAATTCAGATGGATGTGTGTTCAACAAGACAACAACCTGAAGCATATGGCGAGATTGGCAAAGAAATGGTTCAATACCAATGAAGTACAGGTGCTGGATTGACCCCAAAGTCCCCAGACCTCAACCTAATCCAACACTTTTGAGTAGAGTTGAAGAAAAATCTGTATACATACCAAGATGAGCGACTAGTATACACCAACACTGGGAACGTGTAGGAGAGACCTGGGATCAGATTGCAGTCGAAATGTGCTTGAATCCGATCAAGAGAATGTCCAGAAAGATTCAATCAGTGTTGAAAGTCAAAGGCGAATTTAC
Organism: Anomaloglossus baeobatrachus; assembly: GCF_048569485.1. Lineage (NCBI taxonomy): Eukaryota > Metazoa > Chordata > Amphibia > Anura > Aromobatidae > Anomaloglossus > Anomaloglossus baeobatrachus. The sequence goes on along the minus strand of NC_134360.1, from coordinate 215,325,234 downwards.
AAAATGCTAAAAAAATAAAATAAAAATGAAAATGTAAATTTTAAGGAGCAAAACAGTAACAATGCAGTGATATGACAAGTGACATAACTAATCATATGCTAAATAATTGAAAGTCAAATTTATGTGTGAGATAGCCAAGATGATTGTCTATAAAATGAAAATGGTCTAAGGGCGGCCTCCGTGACGCACATTCCGTGACGCACATCCGGCATCGTTAGAGATATCATAGCGTGTGACAGCTACGAACGACTGTGACCAAGCAAAAATACTCACCTTATCGTTGCTCGTTGACACGTCGTTCATTTTCATAAAGTCATTCCTCCTTCTGTGCGCCGGTTGTTCGCTGTTCCCGAGGCAGCACACATCGCTCCGTGTGACACCTCGGGAACGATGAACACAGCTTACCTGCGTCCCGCCGGTAATGCGGAAGGAAGGAGGTGGGCGGGATGTTACGTCCCGCTCATCTCCGCCGCCCCTCCGCTTCTATTGGGCGGCCGCTGTGTGACGTCGCTGTGACACCAAACGTCCCTCCCCCTTCAGGAAGAGGATGTTTGCCACCCACAGCGAGTTCGTTCGGGAGGTAAGTACGTGTGACAGGGATAAAGGACTTTGTTCGCCACGGGTAACAAATTGCCCGTGACGCACAAACGACGGGGGCGGGTGCGATCGCTCATGTGATCGCACGATATATCATACCATGTAACGCCGCCCTTATGTTTTAAGCTGTAGTGGATGGGGAGATATCGAGCCTGTAAGTCAAGACTTCAAAACATTGTTACCCTTTTGCTTGTAACTATATTTGGGATTTTTGTCATGTTACATTTTTTACATGTATGTAATATATAACAGTATAAGATCGCCACTCCTTTTTGTATGTGAATTCCATTTCTCCTCCTGACCAGTTGTTCTATATACTGATTTAAAATATAATAAACTCATTTCATTGGACTCCTAAGTTGGTTCCATTTCTTTCCCAGTTTTCTGCTAATTGTCATCAACCTGTCTCCCCAGGCCAAAATTGTCCATAAAAAGAGGGTATTCATGAGACCAATATACCTTCTTACCATTTGGTATTATGTTTTATGATATTGACAAGCGTTACACTTATTTCATTTAGTTGTTGCTTTCTAATAGTACACCTGCCTATTCTCTGTAGTCTAGAGATTTATCTAGGATAGAGTAGCTCACTAACTTAACAAAAATCCTCTAAACCTACCTTCCCTCCCATCCCGTAGGAAATTCACCTAAGAAATTATTGATATAGCATTGTGTACACTTTTCTACAGCTGTAGTCCCTTTCAAATAGTTAGCTCAGAGAGCTAAGTCTGTTGGACACTGATACAATCCGATGCCTATATCAGCTTGACTAAGTTTTGAGCATGCACGCTTCCACTGTGATAACCGTGATGGGCCTGAGCTCAGGACTTACCAACCTGGATTAAGGTCAATGTAATGATGCAAAGTTATGTCTGTTCAGCTGATATTTGCGTAGTCGAGTGGGGGAAAGTAGCAATTCACTGACCAATGTGTGATACCACCACTAACTTGCTGTTGGGCCCTCCAGGTGTGTCACTGATAACGCAGATTTTTACTCTGCTTTACTGTAAACATCATCGATGCAACTGTCCCTCTTACCGGATGAACTAGACAGTATCCTCTGTTAACTGGAGAGGTTTTCGTCTCACTGGGTTCTACAACCCCCACGGATGGCGATGGATGAAGATCCACACGTCCTCTCCCTTACAGCTCTCACTCTCTCTTCTGACAAAATGGCCGTGCACCAACTTCCTATTAGATACTTCCTCCTAGATGCTGGCACTACCCCCTGCCAGGGCTCCGTCTGGTGCTGTGCTGTCAAAGTGCAGTCAAAAGCAGCAGAACAGAGTGCATTTAGTTTTATACAAGTTTCTGTTAACAAAGGATCTATTTTTGTCTCACAACCTTGAGTATATATAAATCTCTAGTGTCTATATAAAAGTTAAAAAGAAGACATAGACAGTGTCCTCTTGTGGCTGGTAACTAGTACTGCAGGCAACAAAGTTCTCAATGTCCAAGCAGTACACTGTCATATACATAGTTATGGAAACATAACAGCAGCTGTAAAAAGATTGCTAATGTCAATGGAGTGGCTCTTTTCCTAAAACCTCACACACACAAAGTTTTTCAGGAGAAAAAAAGCCACAAAGAATGAATCCATGCATAGCAATGTAAAAACAACTTGTTGTGCATATCTTCAGTCCTTTTAAGCTTCTTTTAACAGGCTTCAAAGGCCGAGAAACAGCTAAAAGAAATGACCAGACCATACTTTTGGCAACTTGCAAACCGCTCACTATTTTGTATATACAGTCATAAAAAAAGAATGCCTATCAAACCACCAGACAAAAAGAGACCAAAGAAAGCCCTTCAAGAAATCACCACTTTCCTAAATCATCTTCTGTTTGTAAAACTCAGATGATACACTGGCATCCAAAGGCATTGTGTGAACAGTGAACATACCTTAACTGGCAACCCCAGCTAACAGAAGCAGCACTGCCTGTCACAATCCAGTTTGGACTCTGCTGTGGCCTGTGGTCGGTGTATCCCTGTGCTTGGCCAGTGAGCGGAGCTGATCCTTCCATGCCTCGTTCCCGGGATCACGTTGCTTTATCAGGATATCTCCTCAATCGGTGCGGCGCCAGTTATAGTCATGCTCTGCAGTGTGCGCGCCTGGTACCTGTAAGTTCTCTTGATTCTTCCCTCTACCTCGTCCGACCTCCCTGACTTCAGTCCTCCTTGTTCAGTCCGACCTCCCTGACTCCCGTCCTCTCCATCTTGTCTTACCTTCCAGTCTTCCTCTCCTGCTTCCTGTTTGATGTTCCGTTCATGCACCCCCCTCTTACGGCTTGCTTTCCTGGTTCCCGACCTCCGGCTTGCACCTGACACTGACTCTGCCTACTCCCTTTTACTGCATAACCTCCTGGCTCTGACCCTGCTTGTACGACTTCTCTGAGTAATCACTTTGCGATTACTCCTGTGACACCTTGTGGATCCATAGTCCTGTTACACACACCAGTGTTCTGGCTCCCCCTAGTCGTGACTTTACTCTGCCTCTATGTTACCTTTTATCTCTTTTGACCTGATTTTCTTCTTTTTTCTTTATTCTTCTGCTCCTATTGTGTCTCCTAATGAGGCTTTGGTTTCTCAGCTGATGTATCTGTATTAATTTGAGGTGGGGTCGATGTTATTGAATGCGCTCGAGTTGAACTCAGTCGTCCAATATTAATGCCTACTTCTATAGATTTCTACTGTGGTTTTGTTTATGGGTATTCCAATCAAATATGTGACTAGTCATGAAATTATATTTGTCATAAAGTGACATTTCCCTCTATTTTCTTTTATTTCAGCTTGAATCTTGATTAGTTTCTTCTTGAATGAAGTTTATTTTCTCTTAAGCATTGTCTTTACTTCGGATTGAATATTTAAATTCTGCTTGTTTCCATTGTTTACAAATATTTTGTCAGAACCAAATTTTATGACGTCTTTCTATACAGTGTGTCCACCCATATCCTGTCCACCGCCATTAACTTGAGAATGGCGGCAGCTATAGGCATAGTAGAAGTGGTGTCTAGGTAAAGTAAAGTAGCCATGCGCTACGCAATGAAACCACCTATAGCGCCACCTGGTGGAAAACAACGGAGTTATCATTTTTATCTTAAAAACTGAACGAGATAGAGAAAAAAAGTGAGTTACAAAGTTGTAGGACATCATCAATTCAATACGAATTGACACCTTGCATACAGAAATGCTATGATTAGAACGTGTAAAACTCACAAGGCTGCGGACATGAAGCGATACCTCATGGAGACCTTCCTACAAGTCATTGGGTATGGTGGCTGCGTGGACTGGCCTCCACGCTCACCTGACCTGACCCCATTGGACTTCTTTCTGTGAGGTCACATCAAACAGCAGGTGTATGCGACCCCTCCACCAACATTGCAGGATCTACAACGACGTATCACAGATGCTTGTACAAACGTATCACCTACCATATTGCACAACGTGCAGCAAGATACAGTATGCTGTCCAGAGTCCAGATGTGCATTGCAGCTGACGGTGACCACTTTGAGCATCAAAGTTAAATGAGCACCATATGCGTGACCAGTATTCAGTGTTTTTGGGTGGGGCGGTCATGGGTTTCATATCATAGTATTTCTGTATGCAAGGTGTTATGGGGGGCTGTCTGATAATAAAACCTAAAGGAATATCAGACAGTCAGGGCCCACCGTGCAAAAACTCTGCTGCAGACTATGGCAGAGTGCAATACTTCTGTTAAACTCACAGAGGAATATAATTAGTAAATAAGGCAATTCCTCCCTTACTTGGAGGGTGTGTGGAATGATCTCTGTTAATGATCACAGAGACAAAAGCAGTGAGTGTGAAATGGCACCTACCTAGGTCCGTTCCTCTAGTGGTGCCAGGAGACGGACAGCAGTGTAAGCCACACAAAGCTCCTACCTGCGTTCGCTCCACTAGTGTGCGAGGACACGAACCACTAGATATGGCACCTGCCTAGGTCCGCTCTTCTAGTGGTGCAAAAGAGACGGACAGCAGCGTAAGCCGCACAAAGCTCCTACCTGCGTTCGCTCCACTAGTGTGCGAGGACACGAACCACTAGATATGGCACCTGCCTAGGTCCGCTCTTCTAGTGGTGCAAAAGAGACGGACAGCAGCATAAGCCGCACAAAGCTCCTACCTCTGTTCGCTCCCCTAGTGTGCGAGGATACGAACAACTGCCAGACGCAGTAAAAGGAACGTTACCCTAGCGGCAACGTCCACCTACGAGTAGAATCACAAGGCCCAGCCGGACCATGTGCCTCAGGCACCTGCCTATGTCCGCTCCACTAAGAGGTAAGGATACGGACTCCAGCCGAAGCTGTAAGGTATAAGAACGCTACCCTGCCAGTAGCGCTCACCTAACATAGACAGAGAGATGCCTAGAGGGAAGTGCACAGGGCGTCTACCCTCATGCATGAACCAAGAGGACTGAGCGCCGGGCGGCATGCATCAGGGTCTTATATAAACTCTGTGCCTCATCCAAGATGGAGGACACCAGAGCCAATCCGCTGCCAGAATGACAGGAATGACGTCACGCTGGCCTATCACCGAGCAAAGCGTCACAAGCACATGACCAGCGACCAATCGGCATAGAAGGTGTCAGAGACATGTGACCACGTGTCACAAGCACATGACCAGCGGCCAATCAGCTTAGAAGGTGTCAGAGACATGTGACCTCGTGTCAGCGATGATGTCACCCGCACATGTGCAATGGCTCCAAGATAGGACTTAGTCTCCAGTGCTTGCACATGTGCAGTAGCAAGAAATCCAAAGATAGTCTCCAGAGCCACAGCAACCGTAACAGTACCTCCCCCTCAAGGGCCCCCCTCCCTGCGACGCAGGTAATCGGCAATTAAGTCGGGAGCATGGACAGCCTCCTCAGGCTCCCAAGAGCGATGTTCCGGGCCGTAGCCCTCCCAATCTATCAAGAAGAACCTGCGCCCTCTAACCATCTTAGAACCAACTATAGCTCGTACCTCATAGCTAGAGCGAGAGGAATCAGAGGCAGGAGAGTGCACTTCACGAGCGTGAGGTAAAATAGCCGGCTTTTGCAGTGAAACATGGAATTTGTCATGGATCCTAAGATGGACGGGTAACTTCAATTGGTAGACTACAGGATTTACCTGTCGAAGAACCTCATAAGGACCCAGGAAGCGAGGAGCAAATTTGACAGAGCTCACTCTAAGTTTCACGTGTTTTGCAGAGAGCCACACAAAGTCCCCTGGAGAAAAGACAGGAGCCGGGCGACGAAACCGATCGGACACCGTCTTCATACGGTCCTTAACTGCTTGGATCGACTCTTGAGTCCGATCCGAAACCTCTCTGGCATTAGTTGCCCAGTCGGCCACAAGAGGAGGAGGTGCAGCAGCGGGAAAGGGTACCGGTACCCTAGGGTGTTGCCCATTATTGAGTACGAATGGTGTCTGCCCAGTGGCCTCAGCCAGCGAATTGTTAAGGGCAAATTCTGCCCAGGGTAGGAGGGAGGATCAGTTGTCGTGGTTCTCAGCAACAAAGTGTCGAAGGTATATAATCATGGATTGATTGGTATGCTCAACCAAACGATTGGTCTCCGGATGGTATGCCGAAGAGAGATTCAACTCAATTTGCAGAAGGCTACAAAGATCTTGCCAGAAACGGGAAGCAAATTGCGGGCCTCTATCACAAATGATACGATCTGGCATCCCGTGAAGCCTAAAGACATGCTTGAGGAATAGTTTGGCTAGTACCCTGGAAGATGGGATTCTCGATAACGGTACGAGATGAACCATCCGGGAGAAATGGTCCGTAATGACCCACACAAATCTATGTCCCTGTGAACACGGAAGATCACCCACAAAGTCCATGCCTACCACCTCCCATGGTCTATCTGGCACTGGTAAAGGATGCAAGAGCCCAGCCGGTCTCTGCCGTAACGGGCGGTTGCGAGCACACGAGTAGCAGGAAGCGACATATCTCTTGACGTGGCTGGCTAAGTGTGGCCACCAATACCACCTCTCGAGTAACTCTCGTGTCCGTCTAATACCAAAATGCCCACCCACCTTTGAGGTGTGGGCCCACGACAGTATATCATTCTGTCGATCCGGCGGAACAAAGGTCTTGCCCGGTGGGATTTGGTCTAACGTCACAGGGGAGAGCGTATGAAAAACCCTGGAGGGAAGAATAAGACTAGGTTCGTCAATCTCTTCCTGGGTAGAAACCATAGAGCGAGACAGAGCGTCTGCCTTGTTATTCTTACTCCCAGATAGATAGTTGATGGAGAAGTGAAAGCGGGAGAAAAACAAGGACCAGCGGGCTTGACGAGGATTCAGACACTGAGCGGTTTGTAAGTACGTCAGATTCTTATGGTCTGTATAGACCTGGAAAGGATGTTTCGCTCCTTCCAGCAAGTGACACCACTCCTCCAAGGCTAGTCTCAGGGCAAGCAGTTCCCTATCCCCAATGGTATAGTTTCTCTCTGCCGGTGAAAAGGTTTTAGCAAAGAAGAAACACGGCCTTTTTCTACCTGCACCATTCTTTTGATACAAGACCGCACCAGCACCCACTGAAGAGGCATCAACCTCCAAGAGGAAGGGCTTAAGGCCCAGTCACACACAACGACTTACCAACGATCCGGAAAACGATGCGACCTGATAGGGATCGCAGATAAGTCGCTGGGAGATCGCAGGTGAGATGTCACACAGTCAGATCTTACCAGCGATGCAGGAACAATACAGGTTGCAGTAGCGACCTGTATAACGATCTCAGCTGTCACTGTGACCCTGTCACACAGTGTCACACACAGCGATGTGTCCTACCCAGCAGGATATCGCCTTTGAAGATAATGGCCTGGACCATTCTGCAACGACTAGCGATCTCACAGCAGGGGCCTGATTGCTGGTAGGTGTCACACATAACGAGATCACTAACGGGATCGCTGTTGCGTCACCAAAACCGTGACTCAGCAGCGATCTCGCTAGCGATCTCGTTATGTGTGACGGTACCTTAGGTCTCATCGGGTCTTTGAAGAATGGGAGCAGTTGAAAAGTGTCTTTTTATTGCCTCAAAAGCCTGGGATGTTTCAGTAGACCAGATTTTTGGATTAGCACCTTTCTTAGTCAAGGCCACCAAAGGGGCCACCAAAGTAGAGAAATGGTGTATGAACTGCCTGTAATAATTTATGAATCCTAAGAAGCATTGCACCGCCTTCAAGGAATGAGGTTTGGACCATTCCAGGATAGCAGAGAGTTTCGCAGGATCCATAGCCAGACCCTCTTGTGAGATAATGTAGCCCAAAAAAGGCAAGGATGACTGCTCGAATACACATTTTTCGAGTTTAGCAAACAATGAGTGCTCCCTTAAACGGGAAAGGACACGAACGACATCCTGACGATGAGTCTCCAGATCAGGAGAAAAAATCAGGATGTCGTCCAGATACACCACGACGGAGGATAACAGTAAATCCCTGAACACATCGTTTACGAAGTCCTGAAATACTGTGGGTGCATTACATAAACCAAAAGGCATGACGAGGTATTCATAGTGACCGTCTCGGGTGTTAAAAGCGGTCTTCCATTCGTCACCCTCTCGAATTCGTACCAAGTTATACGCACCCCGCAGATCCAACTTCGTAAAAACCTGAGCTCCCCTCAGTCTGTCAAAGAGCTCTGAAATTAAAGGTAAGGGGTATTTGTTCTTTATTGTGATTGCGTTGAGACCCCTGTAATCTATGCAGGGACGCAAATCACCCTCTTTCTTCCGAACAAAGAAAAACCCAGCTCCCGCGGGAGAGACAGACTTCCGAATGAACCCCTTCTCTAAACTCTCTCTTATATAGGTCGACATGGCCTCTGACTCAGGTATTGACAGGGGGTAAACCCTGCCCTTAGGTGGAACCGAACCTGGGATAAGGTCTATGGCACAGTCATACGGCCTATGAGGTGGAAGAACCTCAGCACCCTGTTTGGAGAACACGTCAGTGAAATCCAAATAGGGTGTAGGTATAGGAGAGAGATCAGTTGATGCAACCGCAATGACCTTAGGTGGTAAGGGAAGACATCGGAACAGACATTTCGAACTCCAACTAATAATGCTGTCGGACTCCCAGTCAATTAGAGGAGCATGAGTCCGAAGCCATGGGAGACCCAGAAGGACTTCGTCTATACCCTCAGGCAAAACAAGAAAAGAAATCTCCTCTATGTGACCCTGAGACAGGGAAAGGCGCAAGGGAACTGTCCTCAATGTAATGGAGTCTGACAACATAGTTCCATTAACAACACGGACAGGAAAAAGGCGCCTCTAACATGATAGAGGGAATATTGTGTCTCTTTACAAATCCTGAGGACACAAAAGTCCCGTCAGCTCCGGAATCCACAAAAGCCATAATAGGCCATGTATTCTCAGAGAATGAGAGCTGACCTGGGATACTACACTTAGAGGGTGCAGAAGACGTCTCTAGTAACCCCCCTCTAATGGTTACTAGGCCTGGGAGTTTCCCTGACGGCTAGGACACTTGTTGGCATAGTGCCCAGCCTGACGACATACATATCATATAGGAGGACCAGACTTGCGTAGTCTGGAAGACGTATGACCTAACTACATATGAGTGGGAGATGTTTCAGATGCTGAGGAAGATGGTAGTGCACCCTCAACAACTGGAATAGCCCGATGCTTAGGGCGTGAGGAAGAGACCTCGAGTCTACGTTCCCTATGGCGTACGTCAATCCTCGTTGCTACTGTGATCAAGTCCTCCAGAGAAGCAGGGACCTCACGAATAGCAAGAGCATCCTTGACATAGCCTGCCAACCCTCTCCAGAAGATAGGAATCAACACCTTCTCTGGCCAATCTAGTTCTGCCACCAGAGTTCTAAAAGCAATGGCATAAGAACTAGTGGATAACGAACCCTGAGATAGATCTAACAGTCTCAGGGCCGCATCATGGGTAACCTGCAGACCCATGAATACCGCCTTAAGAGCATCAAGAAAGTCTTGATGTCTCAGAGTAACCACATCAGAGCGCTCCCATAGGGGAGTCGCCCATTCTAAGGCTTTGTCCTGAAGTAAGGAGATGATAAAGCCTACTCTGGACCTTTCCGTAGAGAAGCGAGAAGAGTTGACCTGTAGGTGTATCTGACACTGACTAATGAAACCACGACATGATCTGGCATCATGGCCAGAATATCTGTTTGACAGAGCAAGTCGAGGATCATGTGCAGATGTCACCATGGTCTGAGGTTTATCCTCTATACTCTTGAGCCGCGACTCAAGTACTTGTATGTAACGGTGTAACTGCTGATATTCTGCCATAACTGCCAGACCCTTGGCTCAGTCCTAATGTTACGGGGGGCTGTCTGATAATAAAACCTAAAGGAATATCAGACAGTCAGGGTACACCGTGCAAAGACTCTGCTGCAGACTATGGCAGAGTGCAATACTTCTGTTAAACTCACAGAGGAATATAATTAGTAAATAAGGCAATTCCTCCCTTACTTGGAGGGTGTGTGGAATGATCTCTGTTAATGATCACAGAGACAAAAGCAGTGAGTGTGAAATGGCACCTACCTAGGTCCGTTCCTCTAGTGGTGCCAGGAGACGGACAGCAGCGTAAGCCGCACAAATCTCCTACCTGCGTTCGCTCCACTAGTGTGCGAGGACACGAACCACTAGATATGGCACCTGCCTAGGTCCGCTCTTCTAGTGGTGCAAAAGAGACGGACAGCAGCGTAAGCCGCACAAAGCTCCTACCTGCGTTCGCTCCACTAGTGTGCGAGGACACGAACCACTAGATATGGCACCTGCCTAGGTCCGCTCTTCTAGTGGTGCAAAAGAGACGGACAGCAGCATAAGCCGCACAAAGCTCCTACCTCTGTTCGCTCCCCTAGTGTGCGAGGATACGAACAACTGCCAGACGCAGTAAAAGGAACGTTACCCTAGCGGCAACGTCCACCTACGAGTAGAATCACAAGGCCCAGCCGGACCATGTGCCTCAGGCACCTGCCTATGTCCGCTCCACTGAGAGGTAAGGATACGGACTCCAGCCGAAGCTGTAAGCTATAAGAACGCTACCCTGCCGGTATCGCTCACCTAACATAGACAGAGAGATGCCTAGAGAGACGTGCACAGGGCGTCTACCCTCATGCATGAACCAAGAGGACTGAGCGCCGGGCGGCGTGCATCAGGGTCTTATATAGACTCTGTGCCTCATCCAAGATGGAGGACATCAGAGCCAATCCGCTGCCAGAATGACAGCAATGACATCACGCTGGCCTATCACCGCGCAAAGCGTCACAAGCACATGACCAGCGACCAATCGGCATAGAAGGTGTCAGAGACATGTGACCACGTGTCACAAGCACATGACCAGCGGCCAATCAGCTTAGAAGGTGTCAGAGACATGTGACCTCGTGTCAGCGATGATGTCACCCGCACATGTGCAATGGCTCCAAGATAGGACTTAGTCTCCAGTGCTTGCACATGTGCAGTAGCAAGAAATCCGAAGATAGTCTCCAGAGCCACAGCAACCGTAACACAAGGTGTCAATTCATATTGAATTGATGATGCCCTAAAACTTTTTAATTCACTTTTTTTCTCTATCTCATTCCATTTTCGAGATAAAAATGCTAACTCCATTGTTTTCCACCAGGTGGCGCTATAGGTGGTTTCATTGCGTAGCGCATGGATACTTTACTATACCTGGACACCACTTCTATGCCTATAGCTGCCGCCATTCTCAAGTTAATGTCGGTGGACAGAATATGGGTGGACACACTGTATGTTTACAGGCCTCTTAGAACTCAATCGTATTAATCACATGACGTAAAGAAATAATAGTCCAAAACGAATGAACTTCCCTTTCTGGATGTTTTTTCTTTTGTTCAAGAGTTCTATTCTTCAAGGCAGGCAGACAAGGGCAGGAATAACTAGCAAACCCGACCCACCTATTAGATATTCCGTTATACCTCTCATCAAATAACAGTAATATGACAAATAATATGACAGGTTGAAAAAGTTGGATTTCATTAGCTTAAAAAATTATGTCTGACACCTCTAGGCCTCTCATTCCTTCACTACACTTCACACTGGCACTGACCGGTTCCTTAAGTCCAATGAGCCACTTCACCCCACCCACAGGAGACGCTAACGCATAAGAAGGACCACAACGGACAGGGCTCTCCTATCCATGCACAGGCCATCCAACCATACCCTACTCCTTGAGGGCGCACTGACCTTCAGTTAGTGATGAAGTCTTTGAGTATTCCAAGCCAGGCAATATGGACGCCAGACCCCCAACCGTCAGACTATACCCCTCTTCTTGGAGGACACAGTTAAACAATCTGGAAAGGATCCCGCGTGTCACGGCCGCAGGAGGGACCCTTAGTGTCAGAATCTTCAAATGGGCTGTTCATACTATTTATCCACAGGGACTCCCCTGTCCTCCTTTCCACTATCGCTCCCTTTTATATACCCTACTCTCCTCCTCCTACTCTCTCTCCCTACCCACCCAGGTGCCAGGTCAGCTATGCTACACCTCTGCCACCTGGTGGCGGTTTTACACAATACATACACATTTTACAATTGTTACACAGGCCATCAGTGTGCCGGCTACAAATGCAGGGGTGGGCCTAACCCTAACCCCTCTACACAGCTCCTCATTGAATAACATGAATCTGAGTGCGATCTGATGTTTTGTCAGATAGCGCTTGGAATGAAAATACGGTCGTTTGCTGGAGGAGCCCTTAGAGTGTTGTCTTTACAATACAGCAGAGGATAAGTGTATAAAAGTTTACATGCACTAATTTTGCTATTTATCCTTTGCCTAAGAATTAATTAAAATAAAGTGTAGTACACAAAGATTTTAGAATCCTAAACCACTGTCCATTTATTAGGCATTGTAGGTAAGTTCTATCTCCATGTTTCCAAGGTGATATAGAAGGGTTAATAGTTTCTCTTTTTCTTTATTAAAGATTTATTGTTATTAGTAAGTATATCTGATGGTAGTTCATAGTCATTATGGAGCCTACGGAATAAGAGACAGACTCAAGGATTATTATGGTTTCTAAATGTTCTTCTTATCTCATATGCATGACTCTACATTTTTGTTTTGCTAAAACTTAAAGGTCATATGAACAATTAGTAAAGTTCAGCTCGAAGTTTTTTTCTTTTTCTTTTGCAATATCACATTGATCTGTAAATGGTATAAATAAACTGTACTTTGATGAAATAAACAGAAGAAATTGATCATGCCCACATGGATGCTGGTCTTTTCTCTCCGAGCGCTCGATCTTGATTAGGTCTGAAGAGGCCTAACTCAAGAGAACCTCACTGGTGATCCCATAAGCTGACTTGTGACAAAACAGAACAGCTACAACAGTTTGGTGCCCAACGTGGAGCCGTGGCCAACCGGCCTATTCGGAAGAAGTTTTGGGGACTCTTGAGACAGTGAAATTTCAGCTGCAGCAAGGTGAGAAGCTTTATTCTTACACTTCATTTCACTCTCTCTGATTTCCCGAATATTCTGGGTAAGGCTGTACACACGGTTCAAGAACTCTGGCATCACCAGTGAGTATTGTTTTTTTCATGCATGTCTGAATGAGAGTTGAAATATAGAGTAATAAGATAATCTGTTGTCCGTCCATTAACTGATTGCATAGAGTGCATAGCACGGAATTTGGGACAGTCTCTGTATAATTGCATTTGCTGTGTTGCTGTGTTTTGTGTTTTTGTGGCAATACTCTGGTCTAGGGATATGTGTTCATAAGTGGTTTCATATTAATGCCTAGATAAAGTAGGGAGGCAATAGGTTGTTGTATATTGATGAGAAGCCTCTGAATAACAAAGTGACAAGTGATTGTGATAAGAGACTTGGTGAAATAATATGTATGTATAAGTCTAATGGTTATATGTCATACTGTGGACTGTGAAAAGATGTTCCGGTTGTGAAATGTCACAGGGCATAGCCATATAGAGTATTTGAGTGGATACCTGACATATGTATTTTTTCCCATCAGTATCAAGAGCGGTTTAGATAATTTTATTTGCATGTGAGGTTAACTGATCCTTGGAAGGTGTATTGTTACCTATGCTTCTGGAATCAATGAATGAGTAAGACAAGTGGTCCTGGGATCTGTCCTTATAGTGAGATATTGTGTGTTTCTTCCCCTCAAAATGGGGATGAAGGTTTTATAGTAAAGTAGAATATTAGTGCTGTGAAGGTATATAAGTGGTCTCAATTTTCTGCAGGGATTGTGTATTATACCAGTGGGTATTAGGATTGTGTTTTGGAAGCTGAATCTGAACGAGATAAGACTCTTGCTAAACAAACTGTGCGCTGGCTGACATTCTTTTGGGAGGGGTCAAGTGAACAGCTGCGCGATTTTCTGCCCTCTGTGAGAAGTCAGCTCTGTTAATTGTTTTGGTTTAACTCTTACGTTTGTTGCTGAAATACTTTGTAAAGGACCAGCATGGAGTAGCCAAACTGCACACATCAGGTCAAGTGGGTTAGAGAGCCGTGTGGCCTTCCCACTTACATGGAGGTGGTCTAGCAGGTGAGAGGACTATCACACCTGGTCCTTCCTGCTTTAGTCATCTGGTCTATTGGGTGAGAGGTGTTTTTTAACCCTTCCCAATACGCCCTACAAGTGTAGCAGGTGAGAGTGAATGCTGATTGAGCCTTCTTGCTACCACTTGAGAGCCCATTCTGACTTGCCAGGAGACGTGTGGCCTGTTAACAAGGTTCAGGGACACTGAGAGGGCATTTGCAGAAAGGTGGGCTGTGTGGGAATAAGTTGAAGCCATGGGCAACTTGTTCAGTGTGCAGCGTGGGGCTCCAGCAGGATCCAAAACAGCCAAACAGATAGTGCAAGAAGAAGGCAAAGAAGCAGTGAAAAATGTCAGACCGATACTCAAAAAGGCAGACATGCCAGAGTACGGATGTTTGGATGTTGAGAAATGGCACAGATTCAGGGAAGAAAAGAGAGGTTGGATAAAAGACAAGAGGGTAGAGCAACAAGTAAATAAATGGTGTCGTGTGGCTGAAGAGGTGCAGCATTGTGGATATAAAGAGACCACAGCGGGAAATAAGGTGTATTATGAATGTTTTAATGCACCAAAAGCAGGAATTGTGACTGCTACCGCCCCCCCTTCTCATAAGCAGAAACCCAGACCAGATGAATGGACTTGTAAACATTGTAGTCAGAAAAACCCAGACTGGAGAGGTACTTGTGCTACATGTAATGTTACTCGCCCTAAGCGGATTGCACTAAATCCTGTTCGAACCAGATCACATGTGATGACAGAGGACGCTGACACTGAGACAGAGGTAGTGAAGGAATTGAGTTTTGCGGAGGAAGCTGACGGTGAGGAAAGGAAAGAACGCGCTGGGACCAGTACAAAAAAAATCAGATACATCCCGACCGAGGAAGGTCACAAGAATCAGACAGACACAGGAATATTACCCCTGGAGCCCCTCTGACCAGCTAGCTATGTTGAAACAGTTACCTGACCCTGAAAACCAACCTTTCCCATTTTACAGACAATACAGGTGACTTATAAATGCACTTGGGCAGACCTCGAGAGTTTGGTGACTGCAAAAGCAGGTGACGTGCTGGGACACATAATTAAATCACATACTGATATGATGAAGGAGCAATCATGGGTCATGGACGTTGAGTCTGAGAGGTCTGGAATGACGTACTGTGAGGCATTGAAAGGATGGGCTACAAAGAAACAAACAGAGCAGTCTGTACTGATGACTGACGTGACACAGCAAAAAGGGGAGAGTATAGAGACGTACTTTGGGAGGTTACAGCTGAAGTGGACAGACATGGGGTACAGTGCAAGAAACGACCTTGATATCAAAATATTGGTGAATGCATTCATTGACGGTATGAATAAGTTTTTACGAGAAGCAGTACAGACAGCCAGACCTGAGTGGAGAAACATGGACCCAACAGACCTTCTGCAAGTAGCTAAGGGGGTTGAACTGACAAAATGCAAGCGACCAGTTATGTATGCTAGAGCACAAGGAAGACAGTGGAAACAGAGGGGGGGGGCACCAGGTGACCGAGCGACCGTACAGTGCTGGAATTGTGGACAGAATGGACATTATGCCAGACAGTGCAAAAACTCCAAAAAGGAGAGTGAGCAGACTGATTTCCCTCCTCCCTTGCCTCTGACCTAGGAAACTGGCAACCCAGTGACAAATGTGTACCCTGTTTTCGTTCCCTCAGGACCTGGTCCCACCTTACTTACGACCATAACCATGCCAGGGGGGAAAGAGGCAGAATTTTTAATTGACACTGGGGCAGCCGGCACTGTGGTACATAAAGACCTGATAAAGCCAGATATGATCACTGACGAGACTGTGGAGTGTGTTGGGGTGGAGGGATTGGTGTCTGAAACTCCCTTGACAAAACAGATGAAGCTGAGATTACAAGATAGCCAGGAAATTCTCACAAAGCTTATTGTTAGTGAAAACACTCCTATGAATTTGCTGGGGGCTGATGTGTTAAGTGCTATCCAGGCTACCATACAATACACCCCAGAAGGTATTACAGTCACAAGTCCCCTCTCTGACAAACACTTGTGCAAGATTGCAGCAATGGTGTACATGTCCAAATCTGCGAGAGTGTCCGATACCAGAACTAGTGAAGACATAGCAATGCAACAAGTTCCAGACATTGTATGGGCAAAGGGAAAAACTGATGTTGGTCGGCTTCCTATTCCCCCAGTCATGATAAAATTAAAAGAAGGCTCCACTCCTCCTTGTTTAAAACAGTATCCCTTAAGTCCAGCCAAATCAATGGCCCTGACCAGAGATATAAGAGAATATGTGGAAGCAGGGGCTCTAGTACAAAGGTCCTCCCCCTGTAACACTCCCTTGTATCCAATCAAGAAAAAAGGGCCCAAAGGTTCCCCTGACACGTACAGAATGGTGCATGATTTGAGAGCTGTCAATGCTGTCACTGAGAGTGTAACACCAATTGTTCCAAACCCACATACCTTACTGTCACAAATCCCAGGGACCTCCAAATGTTTTACAGTAATTGATTTGGCAAATGCCTTTTTCTCAGTGCCTCTACACCCTGACTGTCAGTATCTTTTTGCCTTCACACATGAGGGGAAACAGTACATGTGGACAGTCCTCCCGCAAGGAGGAATGAATTCACCTACCATTTATTCTACAGCTATGGCAGGAATTCTGGAGCAGTGGCAACCGCCTCATCCACAGGTTACGCTATTGCAGTACGTGGATGACCTTTTGCTCTGCTGTCCAGACCAGACGTCCTGCAAGGAAGCCACAATTTCTTTGTTGTGTTTTCTGGCAGAGAATGGTTGCAAAGTTTCACGTGAAAAATTACAGTACTGTAAGCAAAAGGTAACATTTTTGGGTCACTGTATCTCTGAAGGTACGAGACACCTGACTGAGGAGAGAAAACAAGCAGTCCAAAATCTCTCCTTACCCAGGTCCCACCGGCAACTGCGCACCTTTTTGGGCTTAGTGTCATACTGCAGGCCTTGGAT
This sequence comes from Anomaloglossus baeobatrachus, assembly GCF_048569485.1. Lineage (NCBI taxonomy): Eukaryota > Metazoa > Chordata > Amphibia > Anura > Aromobatidae > Anomaloglossus > Anomaloglossus baeobatrachus. The sequence continues at coordinate 215,308,143 of NC_134360.1, read as the reverse complement.
AAGGTCTGCCTCGCAAATGATGCAACCCCTCTATGATTGTCTGTCATCTGACCCCTTTGACCTCACTCAGGAAGCTATTGATTCCTTTCATTCCCTTAAACTACTCATTGTATCTGCCCCAGCCCTGGGTATTCCAAATTACGATCAACCATTTTTCTTGTTTTGCACAGAACAGGGAGGGCATGCGACAGCCGTCCTCACACAGCAACATGGTGACAAACAAAGACCAATAGCTTACTACTCAGCGCGATTGGACCCAGTTGTCAGAGGGTCACCCACGTGTGTCCGTGCTGTAGCGGCTGCTGCAGTACTGCTAGGGAAAGCTTGCGAGATCACATTGACATTTCCCTTAACAATTTACTCCCCGCATGACATTCATGCTATACTTGTGCAAGTCCAACCAAAACACCTGTCTATGGCCAGACAGCTCAGACTTGAATGTGCCCTTCTGATTCCTGAGTATGTCACCCTCAAGAGGTGTAATGTTCTGAATCCAGCCACCCTTTTGCCAGTAGATTCAGAAAAGGGGGAATTGGTGACAATGGTAGCAAGTGAGGATGAATACTTTGACATGACGCACGAGCATGACTGCATAGAGCTGATGAGTCAGGAGACAGCAGGTTTTCCACATGTCTATGATACACCTATTACTAATGCAGATTTTGAGTTTTTTGTAGATGGCTCCAGATACCACCTGGATGGGAGATTCTACACTGGATATGCAGTAGTATCCTCGCATGAGGTAATCCGAGCTGAACCACTCCCGCCGCACATGTCCGCGCAGGAGGCGGAGCTAACAGCGCTCATTGAGGCGTGTAGAGCGGGGTCAGGTAGGAAAATTAATGTTTATTCAGACTCAAAGTATGGATTTGGGATCTGTCATGATTTTGGCCCTATCTGGAGAAGTAGAGCTTTTCTTACGTCAGCTGGTAAGCCTATTAAAAATGCAGAATTGGTAAAACAGTTAATGGAGGCACTAATGTTACCAGTCCAGGTTGGCATCATTAAGGTGAAAGCACACACAAAAGGTGACTCACTGGAGGTAGCGGGCAATAGAAGGGCGGATGCGGCTGCGAAAGCAGCGGCAAAGAGGCCTAGGGATCAGAGGATAGTGGCAGGGAGCCAGCAAGTCCCAGCCACAGTGAGTCTGGATGTCCTGAAATCCCTCCAGCATCAGGCTGCCCAAACAGAGAAGGAACACTGGGGGAAAATGGGAGCTGGGCTGAACTCGAATGGAGTATGGGAAAGTAAGGACAGGTTGTGTTTACCAAGGTCCCTGTTCCCTATGATGGCACAAGCAACACATGGCCCCACTCACGCCTCAAAAAGTCACATGTGTAACCAGGTGAATGCCTTCTGGATCGCTCCTGGCTTCAGTTACGTAGCCTCCAAACACGTACAATCCTGCATTATCTGCGCACAACACAACCCAGGTAAAACAGTAAAAGTCCCTAAGAAAGCAACACCCAAACCGCTCTATCCGTTTCAACGACTGCAGATAGACTACATACAACTACCCAAGGTAGGAGTGTATGAATACGTCCTGGTATGTGTAGATCTCTTCTCAGGATGGGTTGAGGCCTATCCAGTAAAATGTGCAAATGCTAAAACAACTGCAGAAAAACTGATGAAGGAACTAGTCTGTCGGTATGGCATCCCAGAAGCCATAGAAAGTGACAGGGGTACACACTTCACTGGAGAAATAATGAGGGACATTATGCAGGCCCTGGGAATAGAGCAGGCATTCCATACCCCTTATCATCCACAGAGCAGTGGAAAAGTAGAGAGATTAAACGGGACACTTAAACTAAAAATTCAAAAGGCCATGGCAGAGACAGGAAAGAATTGGGTAGAGTGCTTATCCCTGGCACTCTTTTCAGTCAGACACACTCCAAATAGGAAGACAGGCTTGTCTCCTTTTGAAGTCCTTTTTGGTAGTGCCCCAAAAACAGGTCTCTACTTTCCACAAGTGTTACAGATGCAACACGGCACTATGACAGCCTACGTCCAGGCCTTACAGGAAAGACTTAATGTGGTGCATAAACATGTCTTTTCATCCATTCCAGATCCCAATGCAAGTGCAGATGTGCATCAGCTGAATCCAGGTGATTGGGTGGTCGTGCGCAGACACGTGAGAAGGAGCCTAGATCCACGCTTTGATGGCCCATTCCAAGTCCAGCTGACCACATCCACCTCAGTGAAACTTGAGGGAAAACCCACCTGGATCCACGCCAGTCACTGTAAAAAGGTCACTCCACCGGCAGAATGACAGTCTTGCTAATTATCCTGCTAGGTGTAGCAGGGTTGCTGCAACAAACAAAGACACTGAGCGAACTTTTTAATACGGACTGGGATAATAAACTCATTCGCCACCATATTTCTCTTACTGAGGACATGGAGGGAGAAAAGCCAAAAGACTGTTGGATCTGCACACACAGTCCTATTTCTTCAAAGACTATGCCTTATTTAGCCTTACCTCTGGAACCACAGGAGGTATTGGTACCAGACTGTATACACAATGAAACCTGGACTCAATCTAGATTTTTGGGAGAAGATGTACCTCGTGATGTATCTGCTACATTGACTATAGTTGGATGGGTCACTAAACCCTGGTTCCAGCTAAATATCACTCGACCCGATGGATACTCGTGGTGGATGGAATACGATTCAGACATGGGCATAATTGCCAAAATAAAGACTAAGATTCCTCATTCGGGCCCCATTCCCCATGATGGATTATGGTTCAGTCTTCAATACAATGGTGTTGGAAATTGTGGAGAAGACAATAACTGTTTCTATATACATACACATGACTCAACCAAGGACAATGAGACAGTATATCAGAAGGGTATTGAGGGCTGTACATCATCATTTATTAGACGGACTTTTAGGAGGGAGCGGGGTAGCTGTATCTCGGGTATGACCGGAAAACAAATGAACAATACGTGGTGTGCTCATAAAGTCATGAAGGGGCTTCTGAATCTGCTTTATTGTGTACAAAGTCAAACTCACTTTTGTATTTTCCCAGAGGGAGTGTTTTTGGTTTGTGGGAATCGTGCTCACAAGTGGGTGAGCCCTGACATGAGAGGGGTCTGCACACTTGCCAGACTTACACCAGCCACTTTCATAGTTCCTCATAGTGAAGTAGATGTAGCAGCTGTCCCAATTCATACCTTGTATAAACGAGCAGCAGATAATAAACCCCGGCCAAATGGTAGGCCTCATGTAGTAGAATTGGGAAAAGCAAATAAGGTATTTAGTGCTATTTTCATACACCCTTTCTTAATGCAAATGTGGGACAAGCTAGTAGAGTCCACTGACTACCTGGATGATCAAATTTTTCGGGTTCTTGAGATTCTAAATGCTACCAATGCTATACAAAAACAATTAATTGTAGTCACTAACCAGCATACTATAGTGCTAGACTTTGTGACAGCAAAAGACGGCGGAATGTGTCAAATAATTGGTCCTGCCTGTTGCCATTACATTGACCCTGCAGGCAACCTCCAGGTTAGAGCAGATATACAGAAAACAAGTGAACTTAGGGATAAATGGTTAAAAGAGCACGATGCCAACAAGGACTCCTGGTGGGGAAATACATTTTCTTTTATGAATCCAGCCAATTGGTTTAAAGGCATAGCAGGTTGGGTTTCTGGCATTATACAAACCTGTATGCAAATATTGTTGTTCTGTCTACTGCTTTATATAGCTGTAAAAACATTGATATATGCATTACCTAAACTATTGAATAATGTATGTTCTAAGAGTCCCAGCATTGAACCCTCTGTAGTTTACTACGGACCCCAAATGGCCTCTGCTGACCGGGAGTAGGTGTCCACACTGAGGGTGGATGGGTGAAGTGGTAGGAAGACCCCTCATGGGTACTAGGCCCATGAGCCAGCAGCTCCTGTTTGGACGCCTACTGACCGTGTAGTGAAGGTTATACCATTTACAAAAGGGGGAAATTGATATAGAAGGGTTAATAGTTTCTCTTTTTCTTTATTAAAGATTTATTGTTATTAGTAAGTATATCTGATGGTAGTTCATAGTCATTATGGAGCCTACGGAATAAGAGACAGACTCAAGGATTATTATGGTTTCTAAATGTTCTTCTTATCTCATATGCATGACTCTACATTTTTGTTTTGCTAAAACTTAAAGGTCATATGAACAATTAGTAAAGTTCAGCTCGAAGTTTTTTTCTTTTTCTTTTGCAATATCACATTGATCTGTAAATGGTATAAATAAACTGTACTTTGATGAAATAAACAGAAGAAATTGATCATGCCCACATGGATGCTGGTCTTTTCTCTCCGAGCGCTCGATCTTGATTAGGTCTGAAGAGGCCTAACTCAAGAGAACCTCACTGGTGATCCCATAAGCTGACTTGTGACAAAACAGAACAGCTACAACAAAGGAAAAACAATAATGAATATAGCGATGAAGATAAATTGCTTTTTATGAATGTAAACTGCAGGCTTTACTCTCCGTACAAGCAGAAAATCGTGGTGACATGGTGACATTGTAAGGCCTGAGAAAATAGAATGGGCTCATAAATTACACTGAGATAAGATTTAGTGTACAATGCAGGTATTATAGAGAAGAGAACTTTGGCTCTCGGTTCCGAGGCTTCTTATAGACAGTTGCCTTGACAACCAACGTGATGTCCATGCATCATAATAATGATTGATGGGTAATGTAACATTACAGCTAAAAAAGTATAAACAGCTGTAGAAAGGGTAAAGGGACACAGTAATATCCCAAAGGACAATGAACTAAAAAAATATTTGGATATTACTGATTTTATGTACCGATGTATTTAACCTTCATAAGGTTAGCCTTCCAGCTTGGAACCAACTTAAAGGGCATCTTTCATGAATTTTTTTAAGATTTAATCTGAGTACTTCCTCCAATTGCTGTCTTTCCACTGATTCTGGAACAGTTTTTCTTTTTTTTCTGTGCTCCTCCATTCCAAAGTTAGGCCCCCTGGGAAATAAAGATGTAAATGTCCCCTTCAATGAACTGGGCGTGTACCACAGAACTACTCATTTCGCGTTTCTTCTTTTTCTCTTTTGAAACTACCCAATCAAAACATGGCCACTACCATATTGAAGTTCTGTGGTATACGCCCAGTTATTTGAAGGGAACATTTGCATGTTTATTTTCCTGAAGTTAGGGATAGCCTAGGGTCTTCTAGCATTGGGGACTGTATAGGAGCCCCCTGTCCCTTGCTATCCTGCAGTCACATTGTGATAATGTCCTGATGACAATTGTGACAGTCTATGTGCACAAAACGATCTATTACTGATCATTCTGTACACATCTGAAGTGCAGTCGTTCTGTCTAAACAGGATATTAACCAACCACTGATCGGCAAACATTTAGCTAATCTGTGGTTGTTTAACCCCTTCACGACTGAGGAGGTAACAGTATAGGCCCCTTTACACACTGAGCCTTTCTAGCGATCCCACCAGTGATCCGACCTGGCCGGGATCGCTGGAAAGTCTCTACATGGTCGCTGGTGAGCTGTAAAACAGGCAGATCTCACCAGCGACCAGCCACCAGCCAGCAGCGACTCGTGTAACGGTAGCGCTTTGCTTGGTTACCCGGTACTTACCCAGGTTACCAGTGTATACCGCTTACAGGCTGCCACCGCTGGCTCCCTGTACACGTAGCTAGAGTATACATTGGGTTTCTAAGAAAAGCGCTTTGCTTAGTTACCCGATATTTACCCTGGCTACGTATGCAGGGAGCTAGTGCTGGCAGCCTGTAAGCGGTGGGCGCTGGTAACCAGGAGAAATATCTGGTAACCAAGCAAAGTGCTTTGCTTAGTTACCCGATATTTACCCTGGTTACCAGCGTACACCACTTACACAGAATCGGTGCTTGTTGGTCCCCGCTGTGAAACACACCGATACATGCTGCACAGCGTGAAACAATGGACCAAAAAATGGTCCTGAACAACTTGTAGCGTTCAGCGACCTCACAGCGGGGCCAGATCACTGATGCGTGTCACACACTGCAATGTCGTTGGGGAGGTCGCTATTACGTCACAAAACCGGTGATGTTACAGCGATATCGCTAGCGATGTTGCAGTGTGTAAAGGGGCCTTATGTCCTAAATCATGAGGGATGATCACCACCGGCTGCTGCGGTGAGCCTGTGTTGATTCCCACACATGTCTGCTGATTTGTATAGCAGACATGTGTACCTCGCAAGCGCAGGTGGAGCAGTGCAGCTCTGATTCAGGAGAGATAAATGAGCGATCAGACTTCTGATCCGTATTGTCCCCTAGGGAAACTACTAAAATAATGAAAATTAAAGAAAAAAGTTAAAAAAAATAAATAAATCTAAAAGTTCAAATCACCCCTATACGCCCCACTGAAAATTAAAGAGTTAAAAAAAAATAAAAAAAATAAACACAAATTTGGTATAGCTATGTTCAGAAACACCCGATCTATGAAAATATAAAATCAATTAATCTGATCAGTAAACGGCATAGCAGCAAAAGAATTCCAAATGCCAAAATTACATTTTTTTGATTGTCACAAATTTTGCGCAAAATGCAATAATGCGATCAAAATGTAGCATCTGCGCAAAAATGGTACCACTGAAAACGTCAGCTCAAACACAAACAATGAGCCACCACTGTGGCGCATATCGTGAAAATTGAGAGCGCTACGGGTTGCGGAAAATGGAGCAAAAAGTGCTCCTTTTTGGACAAAATTCTGATTTTTTTTTAACCACTTAGATAAAGGTAAACCTATACATGTTTGATGTCTACGAACTCATACCAACCTGAGGCATCACACTGACACATCCGTTTTACCATATAGTGAACACGGAGAATGAAATATCCCAAAATCAATCATGCAATTGCAGTTTTTTTTGCAATTTTTCTGCATTTGGAATGCTTTTCCTGTTTTCCAGTACACTATATGGTCAAACTTAAAGTTTCATTTAACAGTTCAACTCGTCCAACAAAAAAACAAGCCCTTGTATGGCAAGATTGACGGAAAAATAAAAAAATCTACGGGTTTCGGAAGAAGGGGAGCAAAAAACGAAAAACGGAAAATTGCTTGGTGATGAAGGGGTTAATGTTGCAGGTCACTCCTGTAAATTCGGCCAAACTGTCAGCAGTAATGATAGCATCTTAATGACTGGTACTAAAGCAATTTACCGTATTTTTCGGATTATAAGACGCACTTTTCCTCCCAAAAATTTGGGAGGAAAATGTGGGGTGCATCTTAAAATCCGAATATAGCTTACCGGGGGGCTGTCTGTGCAGCGACCGGATACCTGTGGCTGTGTGCGGGCAGCCGGGTGCCTGTGGCTGCGTGCGGGCAGCCGGGTGCCTGTGGCTGCGTGTGGGCAGTCGGCACCTTTCTGTGCATGCGTGTGTGCGGGCAGGCGGCCTGCTCACTGTCACTCTATGCGTGCATGCTTCGGGCGGGTGGCTGTTGAGTGAGCATCTCAGTGTGTCCGCGGTCCCAGTTTCAAATGATGGCGCCGGAAGTCAGCGTGTGCGCAGATGGAGCCCTTGGATGAGAGCTCCATCTGTGCATGCGCTGCTCCAGGCGCCATCATCTGAACCGGGACCGGTGACACACTGAGACTGGCCTGTTCCACAACTCACCTGCTGCTGATGCTGTCGCCACGGACCTGCCGCGCCTGCCGCCTCTGACCGCCGCTGCCACCATGGACCCGCCATGGCTGACGCTACTGACTAACCGCGGCTGCCAGCACACCTGCTGCCTCCTGTGACCCCGCTTCACCACCACTGCTGCTCCACTCCGGTAAGACAACACCAGATTATAAAACAGACCCCATTTTTACTTCTTTTAACTTTAAATTTGGGGTGCATCTTATAATCTGATGCGTCTTATAAAACGAAAAATATGGTACTTTTAAATTGAACTGTTTTATTTTTCCAACTATGATCCTCACCCATTTCATGAAAACTAATATGTTCTCGCTTAAGGCAAAAATTCTGGATCTGTTACTTTATTGTGAAATATTTTTATAATTCAATCTTCTGGAAACCTGTTACACCGAGCTTAATAAAAAAATAACTGTGGAACCTTGGACTAGTATATTTTCTTTTATTAAAAGTCAATGTTTGCAGTGTTCATTGCTAATATTACATCGCTATATCAAGTAAGTAATATCAGCAGTGACAATAATTAGGGCAAAAAAGGATAAAGAAAATGCAATACGCAAATGAGCAAATAAAATAAGTTGTGTACGCAAAGCGATAATGCAGCAATAAGCGCTAATCACAAAATTTTATAGCTAAATGCAGCAACTTAAACAATATTTTTTTATCTATTTCTTTATTCATCCGTTTTTTTTTAGTTAATTTTACAATTTTGCTAACAATTTGGGCACAGAAAGTTCTCATCACATTGTTCAGACCTCAGCACTAGAAGTCATTGAGGCTTCATCTTCTGTCAAGTTAAATCTGCACTCGACTATTATATGACAGCATGCTAATGCCCGCGATGACAGGACCCATGGGTGGTGTGAGAAGATGCATCACTGAATATGTAGGTAAAGATGACCAAGATAGCTGAGTGACAATCTCTGTGCGAGTTGTAATGGCATCTGAAACCAATATAACTTACAACTTGACAGAAGAGGACAACTCAAGACCTTGAGGAAACGAACATTTACTGATAACTTTTCTCTAAGAGGAGATGCTCCTCGGTAGCATTAGTAGAAGCTATTAAGGTTCTGAAGGGATCGTTTTACAGAGCGACAAACAATAAATACAGATAAAGTCCGCAAACAGTTTAAAGGGAACCTGTCACCAGATTTTTCAAGTATAAACCAAGACCACCACCTTCTGCAGCGCCTGTGCTACATGCCAAAAAGGCGCATATTATCCCCTGACAACCCCCGTACACCCCCAAAATACCTTTTTAAAATCTATGTATGTAAATCCGACCGGTCTGATCCAAACTTAACTTTGCAAAAAGTAATAAAAATGCCTTAAAACAATCTCTCTTATTATTCTGGCAAATATAAATAACTAGTTGTAGCACCCGACATTGTCTGGGATAGTAACTGTTTCTCTGTCTCTCTCCCAGTCTCTGTGTCTGTCTCTCTATCTCTCTGTCTGTCTCTTTCCCTGTCTGGTTCTGTCTGTCTCTTTGTCTGTCTCTAGCTGTTTGTCTCTGTCTGCCTCTGTCTGTCTCTTTCAATGTCTTTCTCTGTCTGTTTCTTTCCCTGTCTGTCTCTTTCCCTGTCTGCCTCTGTCTTTTTCTGTC